>NC_135784.1:307041927-307341927 GCF_051106095.1 Pogona vitticeps
GTTTGTTTTTGCTTTGTGTTCCTGTTTTGAGACCCAAAAGAACCTCAGTGGCATTGCATTGTTTTATACATATTGAGCCCTGTGGCACAGTGATAAAACTGCAATAGTGCAGTCAGGACTCTGCTTATGGCCTGAGTTTGATCCAAACGGGTTCAAACAGCCAGCTTGAGGTTGAATCAGCCTTCCATCCTTTCAAGGTTGGCAAATTGAGTATCCAGCTCTCTGTTTGCATAATTATATTGCAAACTGCCCAGAGAGTGCTTTAGCAATATGAGATGCTATATAAGCCAAAACAACATATAAATATAAATGTAGATGTAGATGTAGATGTAGATATAGAACCTCTTAATTAGGGTTAAAAAGTTGTAGAATATCCAAATTCTGAGAGACTTGAGAAGAATAACAACAAAAAGCAAAGAGAAGCCACTGGAACGAAGAGCTAAAAGATGCCAGAAAATCAGCAGAAATAAATAAATAAACAAGAAATTAAAAAAAAACAAGGCAGCAGGAGGATGTTAAGGAGAGAAGACGTAATTACCCCAACCAGAGAAAGGCCAGGTCACCGAGGTTAATACCCTTACCCTATGGAACATCTCTCCAAAACTGTTCAAGGCTGAAAATATTGACTGCATGAATCTTCAGAGCAATCGTATCTATGTGGTATATCCAGCCACCTCGCGCCCCATGCTGTGGTGATATTATGGCACTCATCTGTGGACCCAGGGGGGCAGGCAATGTTCGTGGCTTTATAGCCCACAAAACCAGAAAGCCGCATTTCGGCCATTTGTGTACAAATACGCGGCGATTAAAGATCATAAAAGAAGCAAGTTCTATAATTCCACAGAGGGCTGTAGTCTCATGCAATCAGATGAATCCACCTCCCACATATATCCCACCCCCGTAGGGTTACACAAGAGTGCATTTTATCAATTATTGATTTATGAATATCTGAGGCTTCCTTTCGATGCCACTCAATGTTCTCATTTTTATTTTATTTTTTTATTATCTCTGTGCTGTGCCGAGAGTGGGTCTTCTATAGTAGCACAAGTCTTAAGCTATTTAAAATTCCACATTCTTCAATAGATTACCCCATTAAGTGTTATGTTTTCCAGGCAGTATAGATTAAAGTAATTAAACTTGTCCTCAAAGACCTAGCACTTTGAATATGGAATGGTTCGCCCACCTTGAGCACATCTGAGGTGATTTGCTGGAATATTTCGTTGGAGAGTTTAGGGGCCATAAAGTTACAAAAGCATCAAGATACGGTGGCTTTCAGAGGTACCAAAGTAGGACTTGTCTGCATACGCAAACACACACACACACACAGGGCTGTGCATTTGGACAAATATTCAATCACTAACAAATCCTTAAATTTCTCCCCATATTGGATGGGATTGTATACAGTCCCGAATGAAATGGAAAGGCCAAATTTGGTCCCAGGGCAAAAATGAAGCTGATTTATAACTCAGTTTGTGTCCAGAGCACCAATCAAATGGGACAGCGCACTGCTGGCTTCAGCCTGATGTTTCCACATTCTATAAAGAAGGCTTTGAAATATCAGATTAATAAACAAAGGGGAAAAAAGTGAAACAGGCACAGAGGAAGCAAAGTATGGCAATCAGGCAGGTAAACTGGTGGGTATGTAGCTGAGCAGGTGGCAGAAAGGAAGTGGAAGGAGAGCAACCACATCCCCTTTGCAGACTTACAAGCAGAATGTTGCAAAGTTGTCAGTTTCTGGTTAAAATTCCTTTTTGATACACAGCAGAAGTACACAGACTCAGGGAGGAGAATATTCTCATGTTTCCCACATAGACCAGCCCCTTTCTCATTAACTGGCACTTACAGCCTCAGTAACTCACTCTGAGACATCTGTAGGAGAAATAATAGAAATTTTACTTACAGGTGTGAACCGTTCAATAGCAAACAAACAGGCTTCTAACAGACTAAATTTATTTATTTATTTATTTATTTGATTTATACCCTGCCTATCTGGCCCACCGGACCACTCCAGGCGGCTAAAGAGAGGGAAAAGAGAATTATCGGCAGAGAGGTGGGTCTCTATTTCAACTCAGAGGTGGGAAGGAATGATTAGTTAGTGCTGAATAGATTGACAGTCATCTCAGCCCAGAAAAGGGACTCCCAGTCACTCAAACCGGAGCATGCAAAGTTAAACTCCAACACAGAGTCGGCCATAAAGAAGATTTCAAGAGTGGGGGTGACAGGGTAGATGATAATTTGCCTGATATCTTCTCCAACCGGGCAACACTTTTGAAAAAGCTAGCTATATCAAAACACCTCTTGTTTGTGTAACCCTATGGTTCAGCCCAATGGGGTGGAACTAAGAAAGAGCAGGGCTGTGAGTAAGAGATTTGAATCAGAAAGAATAGGCTAGAGCCACTGTTACAACTTAGACTGCTAAAACCCTTGCCAGCTTGGTCTAGATATCATTCCTATTGGTGTGTGTGTGTCATAGTGAATTCATGTATACAGGCTGACTGATATTTTATTTTAAGGTTTTGAAGATTCTGCATATGGAGCTGATTCTTCTATATTATGGATATCCAACCCAGATGAAGAAGATATCTTGGATTTTTGTCTGCATTTGAAATTCAAAAGCACCCTTGAACTTTGCAATTCTATAAGCATTCTTCTGTGCTGCTGTTGCCAAGGGCTCAGATGGACAAATTGTAGCATTTGGTCACTGTTATAACTGCTCATGTTGTCTCTTATTTAACCGTGAATAAGAAGAGACTCATTTTGTGAAATTGCGTTCGCAAAGTTCCGAAATGGGCACGAATTGTCAATTTGGCAGTTTGTGCCAGTTTGTTCTTCAGGCGTTGGGTGGTTCCCGGCTCCACCTCATTCTGGCAGATGTCCACTCAGAGGAAACACCCAGAGGAAGCGGGGCAGAGGAGCTGTGGCACTACCTCTGCGTGGGCACCTACCGGAAGAGACCGACCTAGGGACCACCAAACATTTGTACAAAGGACGAACCAGCACGAATCACCAAACTCCTGGCTCGTGCTCATCTCTTGCAAGGTCAATCAACAGGTCCCATAGAACTAAGAAAATGTTACACTTGCCAAGGCACCTTTGGTTGTTTGGATCAAGCAGAAACATAGGTATGCTTTGCATTTTGAAACCATATTCGGTCATGCTTAAATGTATTCTTTGCACTTAGAAACTGGCACAGAGATAAATGCATAAATTGGATGGGCCGGTGAACATTTCTCATTGACTGGAGACTTCCACAGTAACGCGAAAGATTATCTGAACAATAGACCTCTTTCTCTTGCTTCAGTCAGCCGGTTATGGCTGGAAGCTCCTTTGTGTCCAAAAGTGTGGGTTACTTTTTAAACTTCATTGAGTGGAATCCATCACCTCCCACTCTTTTCAAGTTGGAGAATCTAAAAGACTTAGTCTGGCCATTAATCAGCTCCCAATCATTAAGCACAATTAAACCCTATCATCATAGGTATAATTATTGGTAGATTAATTTTTTTCAATTATTAATTAAAAGTCTTAATTAAAAACTTTTAAAAGGGTCTATACTTAAATTTGACTACTCATTTTACAGTTTATCCAACGGGTGCTAATTTAGCATTCATTCTCTTTCGGTTTTCGTAGCCCTTCAATGAATAGGAGAAAATCAAAAAGTTAAGCCAGCATTTCTGCCTTCCTCCCTCTTAACCAAACAGCTAAAGTTCAGTGTTTGAGCCTTTTTTTCAACTGAAAATCAAATATAACCTTGAGAAAAGAAGACTGAGGGGAGATAGGATAGCACCTTTCAAATACTTGGAAGGCATACTCATACAGAGGAGGGGCAGGATCTGTTTTCAATCATCCCAGAGTGCAGGACACACAACAGTGGGCTCAAGTTACAGGAAACCAGATTTTGGATGAATATCAGGAAAAACTTCTTAACTGTTAAAGTAGTACAGTGGAAGGAGTGACCTTGGAAGATGGTGAGGGCTCCAATGCTGGAAGCATTCAAGAGAAAATTCCACAACCATCTGTCACATCTCCTTTAATTTGGATTCCTGCATTGAGTGGGGGGTTGGACTCAATGGCCTTACAGCCCCCTTCTAACTTCATGATTCGATGAATCAGTTATTTAGAGCTATAAATGTGCTAAACCAAGGCCTACGGTTAGTACTAAGAGCTAGATTCATACAAAGCCCAAAACCATGATTAAGATTACGGATGTGCTCCAGCTTCAGAAAAAATATCCAAACAAGTTGAATCCGAGATATTTGTACTTTGTAGGAGCAGAAAACCTTTGTCACATTTCTCTCAATTCATGCACCTCTGCAAACCTCTGAAGTTTGCTCCAACATTTGGGGAGTTAAGAGTTCTGAAATTTGAACTCTACAGCCTGGTGTTCATTGCTGAAACAAGGTCAGGAATTACCAAAGCAGAAGGATGTTGATGGCTGAAACTTCAATGAAAGCCAAGACCCCTCCTGGAAATCTCAACTATAGAGCTCTGGGGAAGACTCAGAGCCACCTTTCTGGGCCCTGTTTACTCCTCATCCACCTGGACAAACAGCTGTGAAGCATCCAGCCATGAAGCATGGCAAGAGTTGAGTAATACAATTGGGTATACTGGTTGTATTTGAGAATTGTCTTCCTTCTTTCCTTTTAGGCAGCTAAGAGTTTTCATTACAGTCCATAGACCAGATTTTTATTTCCCCACCCTCTGGTTCTTAGATCACTCCATTAATTTCACTGATTAACTTGGAAGAGTTAAGCATAAGCTAAAATATAGAATTCAGTAGCTGCAAATAACTAGTTACTTGTAATTCATTTGCAACGAAATTATAACTATACTGCATTATGATCAAACATTGTGAAAGATAGCTGTACTCTTTCTAGTTATGCCATTTAATTACTTTTCTAGTTATGAGGATGCAACCAGCCTCACTAAAGAACACTGCTACTTGGTACAAACTGTGCCTTATGGTGCTGAATGGAGAGAGAAAAAAGATACATTTTTCTTAAGTAACTGAAAACAACTATTGTGATCCTTTTGTTTGCTCTGAGAAATGGAGAAGTAAACGGCTGTGAAAATTCTAAGTATAACAGTAGCTATTTTTTTCCCTAGAGTGTGGAGGAATAACTGTAACTAATTACTTTTTCAAGTTGGATAAAAAGCTGGTACAATAATGCCAGTGTATAAAAATCGATAGAGGAAACACACCCAGAAAATTGCATTTCACTGGGGGGGCAAAGTTTTTAAAAAGGAATGTCATTCCCAGCCAATCTTTAAGTATTTCAACAAGGGGGGGGTAGTTGAAGTAATAACTGTACTTCCAATATGACCTCGAAAAAAAATGCAGTCAATTTCCTTTTTGTCAGTTCCACTGGCTGTACCTTGATCTATGAGCCTCGAGTTGTGTTGACAGCACATGTAGCTAAGTTAGATAGTCTGTGAAGTTCGTGACATACTTTGGACACCCGATGAGCTCTAATGCCAACAGAGAGATAACAAAAGATGGTCTGGCTCCATAAATTTACTTTGTATCAAACCCGGAGACTCCCGAGAATGGCAGGAATCAATACCGTCAGAAACACCCAATCATCAAACAAATAGATACAGCCCTTTCAAAATATCAAAGTGAGGATGGAGTTAGAGACGTTCCCTGAAATGGAAGACTGTAGAATCCCACTTCTGCGGATGAGGTGATGCGCGTAGTCTTCTTGCAGGAAACTGTTTATTAGTATATACCACGACAGTGTTCACAAAATGTATTATATTCTCCGGCACATTTCTTTACATTTCAGTCCAGAGGGAGAGGATCTCTCAGATACACCATCTGAAAACTCTTTCCCAGAATAGCTGCCTACGATTCCAAAATGAGGAGGAAATCATGTTTATGAACACCTTCCTGGAACAAAATTCGGCATTGATTGTTTATTTCCTTTTTCGTTGTTGTTGTTCATGTTGTTTTTTAGACTAGATCTACTAACAGCAGCATGCATTCATCGAGGGTTATTGGGTCTCAGGATGCCAGCTGGTTTCTCAGAAAATTACTATCCTTCTCTGGGTCTCCAGCCCGGAAGACATCTCTCAGAGTGAGTAACTGTGGAGAAGGAGAAAGTCTGGTTCCTCTGTGTGAGGTTTCTCTCTTTAAAGATCTAGAGCCAGAGGTTGGGAGTTCAGTCCCCCAATTCCTCCCTTCTCAGGAGTTGGAATTGATGATCCATAGGGTCTCTCTCAGTTCTGCATTGCTAAGAGTATTATTATCTATTCCCAGCTGATGCTGAAGCACCCTGCCTCAGTATAAAAGTGTCTGTAAGTGTGCTATGTTTGCTTCCCTTCCAACTCTTGGCTGCCCTCCCTCTGTGACATCACCAATGCCCCCCCAGTGACATTACAAGAAGCACTCTCCTGCAACAACACAACAGCCTGCCACCTAGATTCAGGTATGGTCCTGAAATCTCAAGGACCAGGATATTCCTGACCCAGTGGCCCTATGCAGAATTCTGTAGAACAACAACTTCAGAGGAAACCAGCAGACGCTGCGTCAGGTTATGAATTGATGGTACCTACATCAATCAACTAAGATGATGGCCACTGGTCCCATCACCTCCTGGCAAATAGAAGAGGAAGATATGGAGGCAGTGACAAATTTTACTTTATTGGGCTCCATGATCACAGCAGATGGTGACAGCAGCCACAAAATTAAAAGATGCCTGCTTCTTGGGAGGAGAGCGATGACAAACCTTGACAGCATCTTAAAAAGCAGAGACATCACCTTGCCGACAAAAGTCCGAATAGTCAAAGCTATGGTTTTTCCTGTAGTGTTGTATGGAAGTGAGAACTGGACCATAAAGAAAGCTGACCGCTGAAGAATTGATGCTTTTGAATTGTGGTGCTGGAGGAGGCTCTTGAGCGTCCCCTGGACTGCAAGGAGAACAAACCTATCCATTCTGAAGGAAATCAACCCCGAGTGCCCACTGGAAGGACAGATCCTGAAGCTGAGGCTCCAGTACTTTGGCCATCTCACGAGAAGAGAAGACTCCCTGGAAAAGACCCTGATGTTAGGAAAGTGTGAAGGCAAGTAGAAAAGGGGACAACAGAGGAGAAGATGGTTGAACAGTGTCACTGACGCTACCAACATGAATTTGACCAAACTCCGGGAGGCCGTGGAAGACAGGAGGGCCTGGTTTGCTCTGGTCCATGGGGTCATGAACGGTCAGACATGACTTAACGACTAAACAACAACATCAACCACACCAGTTTGCATGCCAAAACTAATTGTTCCATTGATTTCACGTGACAAATGTTTAGACAGTCACCTTTAATGGGGAAAAATGTAAACATATTCACATTTTCATGCATCTTAAAATCTGTTCTAATCTGGACCAAACACAGTTATGGATGGTCACATAAAACAAAATGGACACAGATTTCTTTTTAAAAGATTACTGTGCTGAACCCTAGTCTTTTTTACATTCGTATGTCTTCTCTTGAAATCCCTCCTATCTTTGCTCAGGGAAAGGATTCTCAAATTAGATTCTTATTTTATCCCTTGGAACGAGATGTTTCATCTTGAGCAAAATCAACATTCTTCATAAAACATTTCTTTATTGTATAATAATAATAATAATAATAATAATAATAATAATAATAATAATAATAATAATAATAATAATAATAATAATAATAATAATAATAATAATAATAATAATAATAATAATTATTATTATTATTATTATTATTATTATTATTATTATTATTATTATTATTATTATTATTATTATAGTGGTGCCCTGCTTGATGATTACCCTGGTCCACGATGAAATCGCTTCATGATGAGTTTTTTGCTATCACTATCGCAATCACAAAGCAATGATTGAATGAGGAAAATCCCTTTTATGATGATCAAAAACAGATGATCGTCGGGTTTCAAAATGGCCGCCCACTGTTTTACGGACCTATTTCCGGAAGACAGCAACCAAAAATGGCTTCCCCTATGGAGGATCTTTGCTGGACGATGAGGTATTTCGCCCATTGGAACACATTGAACCGGTTTTCAATGCATTTCAATGTGTTTTTTCTTTCGCTTGATGACGATATTGCTTAACAGCGACTTTAACAGAACGGATTACCATCGTCAAGCGGGGCATCATTGTATTATTATTATTATTATTATTATTATTATTATTATTATTATTATTATTATTATTATTATTATTATTATTATTATTATTATTATTATTATTATTATTAAAACCCTCACCCTTTTGCAAATTCCCCCCCCCCATATGACACTTGATGGCTACCATTCCATAACCTCTGATACAGTCTTGGTACAATAGTAGAGTCTAGGCTTCTACTTTGAGGACATCATGAGAAGAAAGGATGCTCTGAAAAAGACAAGAACCCTGGGAAAGGCAACAAGAAAAGAGGAAGACCACATGCGAGGCAGACTGACTTTCTAAAAGAACCCATGGGCTTCAGTGTAGAACTGCTGAGCAGGGCTGTTGAAGACAGGACATTTTGGAGATCGCTCATTCATAGGATCACCATGAGTGGAAGATGACTTGACAGAACATAACAACAACCAGCTTTGGAACACCATTTGTGACTAATTACTTTTGGGGGCAATAAACCCTCTAACTAGTAATAACAAATGACTTGATAGATTTAATGAGCAACAGTTAGGTTTCTTAGGTGAAATGTGTAACACCTATGTAGCTCCTTAGAAGTTACTGAAAAAAAGGACAGTGGTGCCTCACTAGATAGTTACCCCGCATAACAGTTTTTTTTGCTAGACATTGACTTTTTGCGATCGCTATAATGATTCGCAAAACAGTGATTCTTATGGGGGAATTTCGCTGAACAATGTTTGGTCCCTGCTTCACAAACAGATTTTCACTAGACGACGATTTTGACAGCTCCCTCTGTTCTTGCAAAACAGGTGCTTTCGGGACCTAAGCTTCACAAGACAGCAATTTAAACAGCTGATTGGCGGTTCGCAAAGCGGCTTTCCTATGGCCGATATTCGCTAGACAATGATGATTCTTCCCCATTGGAACACATTAAACAGGTTTCAATGCATTCTAATGGGGAAATGCTTTTCGCTAGACAATGATTTCGCTAAACAGCGATTTCAGTGGATTGGATTATCATCGTCGAGCGAGGCACCACTGTATTTTTACCGGCATGTTTGTTTGTTTGTTTGTTTGTTTGTTTGTTTGTTTGTTTGTTTGTTTGTTTGTTTATTCCATTTATACCCCGCCTATCTAGTCATTGCGACCACTCTAGGCGGCTAGAGTTGTCAACAGTTTTTCAGGTTTTATGACATCATCTTATCCAAGCTAAGTGACAAGAGAAATATTCTTTGGTTTTGCCTTTTCTTTAGAGATGGGCATGGATTAAAAAAATGAATTATGGAATTCATTCAAAAATTGCCAATTTATCAATTTATATTTGTGTGAATCAATGCTCCTGATGAATCACAAATCAATGATTTTAGTGATTTTTAAAGTTGTCAGTTTGTCTATAAAACTACCCCCCCCCCGCAGGCACCTAGAGACACCAAAATTGCAGGAAAGCTTCCTCTGAATCTCCTCTACAATCTCTCCAAGTTTGGTGAAGATTGGGTTTCCCCAACCCAACTGCCAAAGGGCACTTTACTGGGGAACCCACTTTGTGGGTTTTAACCTGGATGTCTGAAATTCAAACTTCCTCAAACTTGGAGGGATTGTCCAGGAGAGCCAGGGGAAGTTTTTCTGTGATTTTGTTGCCTGGAGGTGGGGTGTGGAGAGAGACCTTCCTCGGAGGCCCTCCTTGTGGATGTATAACTCGGATGTCTGGAACTCAAATTTCATCAAAGTTTCAGCGATTGAAGAAGAAAGTCAGGGGAATCTTCTCTGTTAGTTTGGTGTTTCTAAGTGTTTGGGGGATGTTTTATTGGGTTTTAAAGTAAAATAAATAAATAAATTGACAAATCGATTCATTGATTTGTCAGAAAAAAAATCATAAATTTGTAATTTTGGGTTCGTTGACCTTGATGAATAATGACTCAAAATGCATTTTCCTGATTCATGCCCATCTCTAGTTTGGTTTTCAAGGTGCAGTATCAGAATTTGCCACTAGAGAGAACTAGCAAATGCTACTCTGCATTTCTCTGCCTTGTAAGTAACAACTTTACAACCACCCACCACAGTGTGATGAATTAACTGCTTGAAAAAAAGAATGATAACCTGCTATCCAAGAAGTAATGAGTAACACAACAAGTTCCTTTTAAAATGCCACGTAGCCATTGTTGGCTCAGTTCTGCCATTGATTAAACGGCTGGATATTTTCTCTTCCCACCTCCTTGAGCAAGCTGCATGGAATCCCCCAACCCACCCCCATGTCTTTGCCCTTTTAAGACATCATTTGTGCATAACTCTCGACTCAAGCTCCTAATTCACTCCTGATTTAAGTCTTAGATAGGCAATTCTCTGAACTGATTCTGTTTAAGATACAATGGGACTGGCATCTGATCACTCACACCTTTGTCCCTTCCAACTGATGGTGTGTTTTGCATTTTTGCAAAATGAAATCAAGGGGGAGGGGAGAAAAAGATAATGTAACTTTTACAGCCAGGTGAATGCCTGGCTTTCTGCTGATATTTCCCTAGGGAAGCAGAGATTCTGTTATCAGCTCTTCTCTCCTTTGGGCACATAGAGCGCTAGCTCATCTGACACCAAAACGTACAGCAAAGCTTCTAATGCATTCAGGATCGTTCTTGTCATTCAGGATCTTTCATTTCATGTTTCAGATTTTCCCAGGGGTTTTTGATGCTAATCCATTTCACACTTCTAACACATCTGTTCTTCCTTGGGCTTCTTTATCTGTTCCGAGTGTTCAAATAGCATGCACGCGCACGCACATACACACACACACACATATCCAGCGAGCTGTCTTTCTGTAGTTTCTCAAGCAGGACTTTAATGATCAAGGATACTTAAGGAAACTCCACAGAGGTTTTAAAAATATACTGTATTACATAGTATGGTAATCCCAGAATGGATGAGTCATCTTCCACCACAATAATCAGAAAACGTGGGTGGGTGGCAGTGGGTGCCGATATATGAATGTAGAAGCTCTCAGTCCCAAATTTCCACATCCCACCAGCATTTCCAATCTGTCCTTTGTTTCTTCCAGATTTGCAAAAAACAAAAATTTGTTTTACTTCCCACGTGGACATTCATATGCTTTCCCCAGGCAGTTTCCTCTAACGTCTCCACTATTCGTGGCTACACATATTTTTTTGGTACACTGCAGTCTTATGGATGAAGATGTTGTTCAGTTGTGTGCATTTTTAGCAATTTGCTCTTTCGAAAACATGACTTGTGTGTCTCTGCGTTAAAAAAAATATATCTGAAATGTAGTGCAAATGGCAGGAATATTGGCAAGTCTTTTTGGCTTGAGTCCCAAATCTGAGCCTGAGTCTTTGGTACCAAGTCTTGAGTCCCTATTAAAAATAGGTTTTATCCCACAGGAAGAAAGAAAGGGAGGGGGTTAGGGTTGTGAGTTCTTCAAGTTGTGAGTTCAAGTCAAGTCAATGTTGCAAAGTAAGTCTGACTTGACAGCAAGTCCCACAACCCGAATCCCCATCACTGGCAAATGGATTTGCAGGGCAAACTCAACTAGGTTTCAAGTCTGCCAAAATGGAAACCCATGTGAAATGGCTCCTTTTGCTGAGATTCTCACAACCAAGAAAATGACTGTCCACCTCATGGCTGTCACTTCTAAGGATTATCCTAAGAACCGGATGTGCCCATTTTTCAACTGAGAAGACTGAAACATGGCTTATTTATAGAAATTCAAAACCTAACAGGGGACCTCCAACAATTTGGCAGGTCTAGTCTAGTGGTTTCCCCTCAATGATTTTACTGAGATCAAATTTGTCAGCTAATGTCTCCATTTTTTGGCAATGTCTTCCAGAAACACCATTGTGTTAGGTCATGGACAGGCTGTAATATGTGCTGTGCCCTAATAGTACATAGATTGTATGTCATTTTTGTTTTAGAAATGTGGTGTGTTTTTGTTTTGTTTTGTTTTGTGGTCTCTTTAGATAATGGAGTGCATTGGGTATATTTTGCACTTGCTCATAGGTGCTCTGGAGAGCTGGAGCATCATTCTAATGTGCTCTTGGAAACTTCACCTGGTGCAAAATATGGTACTTGGTGTACTGCTGGGTGATAGATGATCAGATCATGTAAAATGTATACGATACCAATGGAACCAATTGTTAGTACATTTCAGGGCTCAGTTTCAAAGTTATGGCGTTGATGTTTAATGCTATAAGAGGGTGTGATCCAAGCTATAGGAACAGCCTCTTTCACCAGATAAGCAGCTGCCTGCATTCTAGGTTCAGGATGGAAATTCTTGTGATGTCTATGACTGACAGAACAATTAGGCTGGTGAACACAAGAGATGGGGCTGTCTTTCAATCTCTCTTCAAGTTGCACAATCATCAGGACTATCATCATATGCCTCCATGTCAGCCCTACAACCTTTTGTTTTCGCCTATGATGGAGCTAGTTTATTGATTGTGCCACCATTTTGCAGTGTGCATGTATACTTTATGGATAGGTGGGCATTGGCTGGGTTGGGAATTGTCTGAGGCAACTTCCCCTTTTTTTGAACAGGAAAACAGGTGGTGCTAGGCCTAGGCTAGACCACAAAATCTTCCAGTGCAGGCCTTTCTCCCAGGTGAGCGACATTGAGGTATCTGTAGATATCTATCTGGCAGGCGGGGCTCTCAGAATGGAGAATTCTGAGATTTGTGATTGATAAAGAAAGGGAAAGACACATCCCTAGAATGACTGGAGGACTCACGACTAGTAGACGGAAGAGAGGGCATTCTTGATTCTCCGTTTTCTTACGGTCCTAGTGACTAGGAATCTTTTGCCTTTCTGCTGAGCTATAAGAGGGTGGGGAAAGTTCAGCTTTAAAAGAGTGCACAGCCTGCTCTATGGAGAACATCTGGCAGAGGGTTTATTAGTCGAAAAAAATGTAGAGGCAACTCAACCACTTCCATCTGCTGCTTTCTTTTCCATACTGAAGTGTGGGACAGATGTGAGAGTAAATGTGTGTATGTTGAGGGGCATTGTTTGTTTGCTTCCGAAATGGGTTCCGAAGCTTGACCATTGGATAGTTAACTGCTGTGAAGGAAAAAAGATCTTCCCAGCCATCGCTGCTGGTGTGTGTCTGCGGTTTCCAGCTGTGAACATGCAGAGATATATCCTTTGGAAGAAAGGGGAGGGAGGAAAGAAGCAGCCATTTCCAGATGAGGGGGCTGCTCTTTAGATAAACGACCCTACAGATGGAATGAGAACACAAGGCAACCGGTTTCTGACAGAACCCCCGGCTGGTGTGTTTTAAAAAGCCATTGGTATCGCAAAGCTGACACAGCGGGAAACCCGGCCTTGAGGCAGGCGAAAACAGAGCTGTTTGTTTGTGGTTTTCTAAAAAGTGGGCATATGTAAAGGTTGAAAATGGGATGGGGTGGGTCAGGCGGAAAGATTTTTTAAAAAAATAACAAGAGAACACCATTTCAAGGGCTGTTTCAATTAAATGTTTCGAAAAGAAAATCGATAACCCTTGCTGTTTCAATCCTTCTGAAGGCAAACTCTTTTGTTTGGCTTTATTCATAATATTATTTATTTAATTAATTAATTCAGAACATATTTACCCTGCCTTTCTCCTTAAGAAGGACCCAAGGCGGCTCACAGCATTAAAAGACAACACTTAAAAGCTAAAAACTGCAAGTATGCAAATATTTAAAAAGAATCAAACCCATACCCTCCCCACACACAAATATTGGTAAACAAAATCAAGACCGAAAACAGATTCAAAGCAACAATTTGACGGACCGCCTTCTCCCACCAAGAACTGCCCGGATCACTCGATTGAGTCAAGAGGTGAGGCTGAGGAGCCTGACGTCGAGGGAGGCCCGGAAGGAAAAAACAAGAAATTGGGCCTTCTCGGTGGTGGCTCCTTGCCTCTGGAACGACTTGCCTACAGAGATTCGTGAGGCCCCGTCGCTGGGTATTTTTAAGACCTATCTAAAAACATGGATGTTTAAGCAGGCCTTCCCTCCAGATAACCTTTCTTTCATTATCTGTTCTTTGTCATTTTTGCCATCTTGAAGAATTTGCTTATTGTTTATTTCTTACTGTTCATTGTTTATTGTTTAATGTCTTTTTTATTATTTTTTGTCATATGTATATGTTATTGTATTTTTACCTGTCTGGAAGCCGCCTAGAGTGGTCGTATTGACCAAATAGGCGGGGTATAAATAGAATAAATAAAATAAAATAAATAAACAAGGCACAACACTGTTCAAAAATCTCTGATATAATTTCTTTAGATCTGTAGATGACTGCATGCTCAATGTTCTGGATCAGTATTAGAAGAAGAAGAAGAAGAAGAAGAAGAAGAAGAAGAAGAAGAAGAAGAAGAAGAAGAAGAAGAAGAAGAAGAAGAAGAAGAAGAAGAAAGAAAGAAAGAAAGAAAGAAAGAAAGAAAGAAAGAAAGAAAGAAAGAAGGAAGGAAGGAAAAGAAAAGAAAAGAAAAACCAAAAAATAGCCCAATAAACATGAAAAAATCTGGAATAAATGTGGCATGATTTACTACATCATGGCTGAAGAATGAACTACTAACTGGATGTTGACTGTATAACGAGGGGCTGCCATACTCCAGTTCTACATATCTGTGTTGCCTAATTAGCATATTATGCAAATTATTATTAGGTAGATTCATTTGAATTGTTTGCAATTTGCATGCTATGCAAATTGATATGGCCTTTTCCATATTATGCAAATTAATCACATTAACTTTTGCGCTGTTTTTCTACCGGTATGCTTCAGTCTTGGCATCATGTATGTTACTGACACACATTACAGTGTAATGTTTAGTGCCGTACAAGGAAAAAGTAGGTTAAACACCGAGCTTGGTCACAAAGCTTTCTTTACATTCTTGGACCCACCTTTCAGCTAAAACTCCCCTACAAGGTTGGTTTTTGGGGCATAAACTGGGGGAGGAGAACCATGTGCATATAGATAAAAGAAAGGATGACATTTTGCTGTATACGTGGGCTTCCAGGCATATTCTTATAAGACAGTTGTGGTTTTTTATATTGGTTTTTACTGATGGCAAAAAGTACACAAACCCTACATATTCATGAGAGTGTCTGCTGAACAAGAGAAGTAGGGAGGTACACTAGCCTTGCACCCTAAACCATGAGGTGGAGGACATCAGACTGAATCAGAGAGCCTTCAACACCTTGGAGGTGTCTGTCCTGGAGATGGAACCCTTGTCCTGGTGAAATTGGGTGAAATGGTCTTCCATGTTACCCCCTACATACAGGATGTAAAATTATGGGAGGTCATTGGTACTGGAAACTAGAACTGCTCAGTGGCTTAGGTATCAGAGCCAGAGGTTGGTAGTTCAGCTCCCCACTGGGCCTCCTTGACTGGGTCTGGGTCCTTGATGATCCCTAGGATCTCTTCCAGTTTTGTAATTCAATGATGATGATGATGATGATGATGGTGATGACAATGACAGCAAGGATCATGATGATGATGATGATGATGATGATGATGATGATGATGAAACACCCCCTTTGCCCATGCAAGAGAGGCGCTCTGGTGTATATTTTCAACCCAAGTTCTGTAAGACAATGATGACAACAATGATGACAACAACAGCGAGGATGGTGGTGGTGGTGGTGGTGATGATGATGATGATGATGATTAAGAAGAAGAAGAAGAAGAAGAAGAAGAAGAAGAAGAAGAAGAAGAAGAAGAAACAACCCCTTTGCCCATGTAAGATAGGAGCTCTGGTGTATACAGTGGTGCCTCGCTTAACGAGCGCACCGTACAACGACGAAATCACATAGCGATCCCTTTTTTGGGATCGCTAATGCGATCGCTTAACGACTTTCAGATAGGGCGAAACTTGCTTTGCGAAGATCGGTAAGCGTTTCGCTTACCGATCTTCGCAAAACAAAGCCCCGATGATCAGCTGTTCGGCCGACAAAATGGCCGCCGGAAGCCCCAAAATGGCTCCGCGCAGCGTTTTCATGCCCTTGCCTCGCTTAACGAGGGCGCGAAAATGGCTGCCGGCCATAGGAAGCATCGCTGAACGGTGAGTAAAGGAGCCTTTTGGAACGCATTAAACAATGTTTAATGCGTTCCAATGGCTTTCCCTGTCCCGTTCAGCGATGTTTCGCTATAGCGAAGTTTAATCCGGAACGGATTAACCTCGCTATGCGAGGCACCACTGTATTTTCAACCCAAGCTGTCCTACATGGCTAGTTCTACCTCATCTTTTTCAAAGTGGCAGGAACCTTTAGAATGAGTAACTCAATGTGCTGTCTTGACAACATTATTGTTCCTAATAGGGGTAACTTCACCCATGTTAGCCAGCTGTGTATCTGAACCTATAACACAAGAGAGGCAGGGGGAGAGGGAAGGAGAGAGATATACAATATAAAATATTCAAAGGTGGATGAAGAATGTCATGTGATATTTTAGAACAGTGCTTCCTCACCTTGGGGCCCCAGATGTTCTTGGTTCAAAATTCCAAGAAGCCTTCACCACTAGCTATGCTGGACAGAATTTCTGGGAGTTGTACTCCAAGAACATCTGGGGACCCAAACATAACTTCCAAACATCAGGCAGCTTCCAAATATAAGGTGGAACCCCTCTGTACTTGGTGGTCTCATTTCTTCTAGACATAGCTCAGTGGTTTAGGTCTCTGGCTGTGAAGTCAAAGGTTGAGAGTTCAGATTCCCACTGTTCCTCCATAACAAGGGCTGGACTTGATGATCCATAGAATCCCTTCCAGTTCTGCAGTTCTAAGGTTATTAGGTTATACAGTGGTGCCCCGTATAGCGAGGTTAATCCGTTCCGGATTAACCTTCGCTATACGAAAACATCGCTGTGCGGGTAAGTAAAACCTATTGGAACGCATTAAACTTAGTTTAATGCGTTCCAATAAGTGTGCAAACTTACCCCTCCAGCGATGTTTTCGGGTCCGGTGGCCATTTTGGAGCCGCCGATCAGCTGATCGGCGGCTCCAAAATGGCCGCCGGATGACCCGAAATGGCCCCTATCAGCGTTTTCGCGCCCTCCCCTTGCTTACGGAGGTCGTGAAAACGCTGCGGGGGGCATTTCAGGCCGCGGATGGCTGCAAAATGCCCCCCCGCAGCGTTTTCGCGACCTCCGTAAGCAAGGGGAGGGCGCGAAAACGCTGATAGGGGCCATTTCGGGTCATGCGGCGGCCATTTTGGAGCCGCCGATCAGCTGTTCGGCGGCTCCAAAATGGCCGCCGGAGCCCCAATCGTCGCAAAGCGAGTGCGGCGATTGGGGCTGATCCGTATAGCGATCCCCAAAAAGGGATCGCTATACGGATTTTTCGTTAAACGGTGCACTCGTTAAGCGAGGCACCACTGTATATAGGTTTCAATACACATACACAGTTGGCTAACATGGATGGAATATATATTGCTTTTCCCTTTTCTCCATTTTCCTTTACAGTCCCTTTTATTTGCTCCTGAATGAAAACCCCCTTCATTATTTATTTTTATGAATATCTTTAAGAAAGATATTTAGCAGTTAAGAAATGGAAAATAGCATCCTGATCTTCACAGATTACTCAGAAGAAAAAGAAGTCAGAGTATTCAATAAAGGAGACCTTTCCACTCAAGAGTCATATCAAACAAGGATGATCAGGGGACTGGAAACTAAGCTCTATGAAGAAAGACTGAAAGAATTGGTCATGTTTAGCCTTGAGCAAAAAAGACTGAGGAGAGATTGGATAGCACTTTTCAAATACCTGGAATATAGTCACACAGAGGACGGGCAGGATATGTTCTTCATCATCCAAGAGTGTGGGGCACATAAGAATTGACTCAAGTTACAGGAAGCCACATTTTGGCTGAATATTAGGAAAAAACATCTAAACCGTTCGACTAGTATGACAGTGGAACCAATAATTTTGGGAGGTGGTAAACGTTCCAATGGTGCTGACAATCAAGAGAAAATTGGACAATCAACTGTCAGATCTGCTTTGATTTGGATTCCTGTATTGAACAGGGGGATGGGCTTGATGGCCTTTTAGGTCCCTTTCAATTCAATTATTCTATGATCAAATAAAGTTACCACCTGGGGCTTGGTGGCAACAACTGTTTAGCAGAGTAAAAGGGACAACCCCAAAGATTTATAGAAATCAATGGCCCTTTCTTCTGTTTGGGTAGACACAGGACTCCACTATCAGATTAAGTATTTTAACGGTTGTGTTACAGCCACTGTTTCCCAAATATCACCTCACTGTCTCTTGCCACCAATGATGGACTCTTTTCCAAAATTTCTGAGAAATGTGTCATGGCCTTCGAAAATATTGTGACCCTTAATTCAGAGTTATGATGTAAAGAGCGTATCCTAAATTATTTGTTCTCCCCAGTGCTGCAACCTAATCAGATACCTCCTTTAGGGATTGTCAAATCCCATGAGATATAGAGTGTAATTTTTCTCCTCAAGGTCTCTGCAATGTGTGTGAACTGGCCTTATGCGAAACTAGCATCGTTTCCATTCAAGAAGGCAAGAACATACATTCAAGAGGATAGTTATTTTTAAAACACAAAAGCCTCTATGCTTCTAATCCTTAGAAGTCTTTGTGAAAACAAACAAACAAAAAACCCTGTTATTGTCATTATGAGAAGACAATCTCAATGGAAAAGATGATAATGCTAGAAAAAGCAGAAGGCCGCTGGAAAAGAGGAAGGATAGATATTAAATGGAGTGACTCAGTGAAGGAAGCCACAGTCTTCAATTGCAAGAGCTGAGCAGGTTTCATTACTGGACATTATGAGGGTCACTCATTCATAGGGTTGCCATATGTTAGAGTCTAAGGTTCCCCTTGACATTTAGTCCAGTCGTGTCCGACTCTAGGGTGTGGTGCTCATCCCCATCTCCAAGCCGTAGAGCCAGCGTTTGTCCAAAGACTGTTTCCATGGTCATGTGGCCAGCGTGACTAGACACGGAATCCCGTGACCTTCCCACCGAGGTGGTACCTATTTATCGACTCCCATTTTTATATACTTTTGAATGGCTAGGTTGGCGGGAACTGGGACAAGCGACGGGAGCTCACTCCGTTGAGTGGATTCGATCTTATGATGGTGGGTCTTCTGACCTTGCAGCACAGAGACTTCTGACCACAGCGCCACCACGTCCCCTATGTTAGAATCTACTTGGCAGCAAATAACAAAATATTGTTGTTTTGAATTTTACTTCATTTCTGGGAAGTATCTTTTTTGCTTGTTTCCCTTTCTTTGTTGAGAGTACTACAAAATATCTCATCATCTTGCAAGAAGAGGATAATTTGGGAGCTCCTTTTTTCCTAGTACACAGCAGGGATGAGTGAGAATTTGCATTCCTAAATCAGAAGGAACATCTTCCAAGTAATTCAGAGGACGTGAAAGGTTGTGCTGATGAATTATAGTATCTCTTCTTCCTCCAATGGAAGGCAGCTCTGACTATACTGCCCTGTTTATTATGGAGCCTTTCTTAGATGCCAGTTGAGTCAGAACTGGCATGAGCTTCTTTCATTACTACTGTCATCCATCTCATAATCATATGATCGGCAGAATTAGGCCTGCATTAGAGATGGGGATATTTGTATCATCTATCTATCTATCTATCTATCTATCTATCTATCTATCTATCTATCTATCTATCTATCTATCTATCTATCTATCTATCTATCTATCTATCTATCTATCTATCTATCTATCTATCTATCTATCTATCTATCTATCTATCTATCTATCTGCCTGCCTGCCTGCCTGCCTGCCTGCCTGCCTGCCTGCCTGCCTGCCTGCCTGCCTGCCTGCCTGCCTGCCTGCCTGCCTGCCTGTCTGTCTGTCTGTCTGTCTGTCTGTCTGTCTGTCTGTCTGTCTGTCTATCTATCTATCTATCTATCTATCTATCTATCTATCTATCTATCTATCTATCTATCCAGCTAGCCTATAGATGACTATAGAGCTAGTTCAGTCACCTCAGTCATCCCAATACATTCAATCAAATCAATAGATTGGGATCAAGGCATCGAGTTCTTTCTGTACATTGTTTCCACAGGATTGGTTGATGATTAATAGGTACCCTAAGCATGTTCTCAACATCAAGGATATGTATAATAGTCACTCTTGATCACAGCTGGAATGCTCATCTGTCAGAAATAGTTATGGATGGCTCCAGGCCTTAGAGCAAAGAGTCTGTTGACCTGGAGTCAAATCTCCCATTGAGGGTCAATGAGTTCAGGATCTCACAGATTGTTCTCATCAAGCGATAGAAGCAGGTTGCCCTGGTGGGTAATTAACTAATTAATAATAGACACTCCAGAGGAATTTTTCTTTGCACATTTTATACCAGTCGTCTTGACCTTGCCTTCTACATGCCATATTAATCTGGTCGAAATACAAATTAACCTGTAATTCTCACCAAAACACACAGATTTTCCATTTCCCATTAAGGACAAATGTTTTATGTCTTCTCATCTAACACACTAAACAGGAATACATTTCTGTGTAAAAGCCAGGGTTGGGGGCACCAATGAAGAAGTGCTGGAAGACTTTCTTTCCCCATCTTCATTTACAGCCTTTTGAAGAATGTCAACCCCTTGACCACCTTGCTGTCATGTGAAACAATGAGAAGCCACAAAACATTTCTCTTTGTCTTATGAGATAAGATGCTATTTCTCACCACCGGGAGCAGGGGAGTACTGCTGGAGCCGGTTTGTATCCAAATATTTGCTGTGTTGATTAGGACCAACTTGCCCTGAACTAGTTTGTAGGTCACCTCAACTGATCTATTCTTGCAGAGGGTGGGGATAAAGGATGGGGTTGAGGTGGGAGGAGGCTGTGTAGCACCAAAAATTTTGGGAATGTGGTGGACCTTCAGTGTGCAGGAAAAGCTCCTGTCTGTTTCCTTCCTTCCTTTCCTTCCATCTTCTTTCCATTCTTCCCTTCCATCTTCTTTTCCCTGGGAGCAATGTACTCTATTGCTTCCCGACAATCCCACATTTCTGTGGTTCTGCCCTGTACCAGCCAGCAAGAGGCAATGAAAAATCAAAGGAAGTAGAAAACTACTGTGGAGGGAGAGATAGATTATCTCTAGTGCTACTTCAATCTATCAAACCAAAGTCAGTCATTAATGCCACATTCACACATGCTATCAATCCTAAGTGTAATGAAGATGCAGTGCAGCTACCTAAAAGAAAAGAAAAGAAAAAGCAGGAAGTCCAACACCCAGTCTAATAAGCAAGGAAGCACCTTCCGTTTACTATGCCTGGACATGAAATGGTTGCTCAAGTGGCTGAATTCTTTGTTCATGTTGGAAGCAATCTCATGGTGCTTCCAGAGTGGGAAGATCCACTGATAAGGTACTGTCATTGCCCAGGGGATGTCCGAATGTGTACACGGTCCTCGCTTCTTCAGGTATGCTCTTTCCATGTTCCCAGTCCCCCAATTGGATGGATAGCTGATGTCCCATGGAAGCCAAATCACTTCTGGAGACTCTAGTCATTGATGCCTAGGTGGGTGGAGACCGACATTGTATATTCTCCGTGGAGAGGATGAGAATGTGAAAAAACAAGTATAGTTGATCAATGTGCAGTGGGGCAAACAGAGGAAACATCAGACAGATCTGCACCTGTTTGTTGTCATGTGTGTCAAGTTGGAGTTGAACCTAACAGGGCTTTCAAGGTAACTAAGAGATTTAAACCGCAGAAGCCTCTGTGCTGCAGGGTCAGAAGACCAAGTAGTTATAAGATTGAATCCACGCGACGGAGTGAGCTCCCGTTGCTCGTCCCAGCTCCTGCCAACCTAGCCGTTTGAAAGCATGTAAATGCGAGTAGATAAATAGGTACCACCATGGTGGGAAGGTAAAATGGCATTCCCTAGTCACGCTCACCACATGACAATGGAAACTGTCTTCGGACAAGCGCTGGCTCTACGGCTTGAAAACAGGATGAGCACCACCCCTTAGAGTCGGACATGACTGGACTAAAAATGTCAAGGGGAACCTTTACCTTTACCACTTCCCTACCCCATGAGTGTTCTTGACCATGTGGGGAATCAATCTTAAGTCTCCTTATTCTGTCACTCTGTCCACCACATCACACTGCGTAGCCATCTGTGCTTCTGTTTATTAACAGTACAAATAACAGGCAGTGTTGTGTAATGCTATTTCTACAGAGGTTACAAGGTGTTTGGTTTCCCTGCTTAAATTAAACTTCCCAAACTACATCAAAACTACTTCTTATAACCTCCTCTTCTCTTCTTCACCACTGAAACCCTACAGGCCTACTGACTACAGTGTAAAATGAACCAGTTTCAGCCACCAGGTAAATTCTGTGCTTCACATGTAACCTTGCGGGAAGGTGGGAGCAGAAAATTCAGTCATACTTCACAGATTCGAAAGGCCTGTCTGGACAGAAGAATTTGGAGCCATCTCATTCACACTTTAAATGTTCTTATCTTCCGTGCAATCTAGTTCACTCCCCACTTAAGTAATCCTTCCGTTTCACACTGGAGATGTTTATTCTGAAAGGAGGATCCACAGACATCTTTTGGATTGCCAGCTTATTTTTGTGTCAGTCTCTCTTGTTTACTCATGAGTAAACCAACAGCTGAGGACAGATGAAACAAGAAAACATTGGGATGAAGGTTGGGAAGAGGGAAGGCAGGTAATCCTCTTTTTCCACCTGCCTTTCTCCTCAGCCAGGGGGCTGTGCTGCGTTCTG
Organism: Pogona vitticeps; assembly: GCF_051106095.1. Taxonomy (NCBI): domain Eukaryota; kingdom Metazoa; phylum Chordata; class Lepidosauria; order Squamata; family Agamidae; genus Pogona; species Pogona vitticeps. The sequence continues at coordinate 307,064,740 of NC_135784.1, forward strand.
GGGGCAGAGGGCATGAAATCAACGTTCCCTCTTCCCTTTTCTTACACCCATCATTCAGCCAGCCATAATGGCTTTTGTTTTTATTGTTGTTGTTAATTAACATAAGTGGCATTTTAAAAGAGGGACCTAACATGATATTAGAATAGCGCTATGCCAGTTAGAGAAATATATATTTTTAAAAGACAAAAATGGAGGACAGGTTTTCTCCATCCTCCCTTTTAATGTTGCCACTCACCTATTATATGCTAGAGGGTTGTCACCTCTGATAACACCACCAACAACTCCATTTAGGTGTGAACTAGACATTCTCATGGGCTACACAACAGGATAATTAGGAGCACACTGAGACCCAGAAGCCCATAGTCTTGTACCAGAAAGGAGTGACACAGCTCTTAAAGGGGCAAGATGGACTGATCTAACTAGAAACGTATGGAAGCTGTCATTTGGTTTGAACTAAACCATATCAACAGTCCTCCAAAAACTGATCTATAAACTTGTCCAGACAGGCCTTAAATCAAACACTCAGCCTGATGATAAGTGTTTGGCTTTTCCAAGGTGTGTGCGTGTGTTAGGGGAGCATTTGAAAAATCTATTTTGGGTAGGAAAAAAACAACAACCCAGAAAACACCTTCTAAACAGGGTAATGTTTCCAAAATTATACTCATTGTAAGTTTAAAAATAAGTAAGTGCACCCAATGCACCACTGCAGAAGGCTGCTGGGTATGTCATGTGATAGATTCCTGCCTCCCTAACATTTCACCTCGACAAACTTGCTTTATCCTTGTAAAATAAAAATAATAATCGCTTCCCTGTCATTTTCATCTCAGGCAAGTGAAAAAGATTGTCTGTGATTTCTTATCAACATCTGTCCAAGTCTATAATTATTTGCATTTGAGAAGGATTGGAGCAAAAACAAAACAAAGAGGAGGAAGGGGCGGAAGAAATAAATTTTGCCAGTATGGAACATTACTGACCCTTTTCTCTACAGATATGCAAATATTGCTTTAGCATGTGGGGGAGGTTGGTTAGAGGAGATATAGTGTGACATTTTTCTAGGGCCCACATCTCCCCTCCCCTCCATAGATATCAAAAATCAAGTCTAAATAACAAGGCATGCTTGTTATAAATGCCCGTACATCATCTCTGCTCCCCAAATAAGCGGCTTTCATAATAATGGCATGCAAATAGCAATGACAGAAGTCATGCAAATCATTTCGTGAGTAAATCATGGTAATAAATTCTAGTTTGACTGAAATGGCAAAAATTTCTGAGGAATTAGGAAAAAACGGGAGGGATTCAGAAAGCAGATGGAATGGCATTCATCATTCCACTAGCTCCAACTGGACTCTGAAAATTACTATTACTATCATTATTTGTTCATGTTCAAAGGTTTAGGTTGGAGCCTCATGGCACAGTGGTTAAACTGCAGTACTGCAGTGAAGACTCTACACATGACCTGAATTTGATCCTAAATTGAGTTAGGATCCTTCCATCCTTCCAAGGCCAGCAAATTAAATACCCAGCTTGCTGGTGAGGGAACAATGTGTAAACTTTATCATTAACTTGTAAGCCACTCAGAGAGTTCTTTAATCACTATGGGGCAGTATATAAGCAAGCACATTTTGCTTTGTTTTGCTTTGAAGTTGATATGTCTTGACATCTGATTTTCTTCCGGAACAAAATTCAGACTGCCCCACAACCTAAAAAGACATCGGAATGTGTTACCAGTAAAGGTGACATTGGATTCAGGTCATATGCTAACATAAACTTGGAGGCTGCTGCAAGAATGACACTTGTTAAATAAAAGATATGTACCTCAGCAATCAGACCTGCAATTTTAGCCTGTGTTTAACCACGAACAATTCAAACACACAAACAATGTGATAAAGAGATGACAGAAAGTGTGTGTTGAGATAAACAGACAACATATACTATGTGAAGGAGCATATCTTCTAAATACAGACTAAGCATATCCTCTAGCCCAGAGGTCCCCAACTGCTGGTCTATGGCCCGGTGCCGGTCCGTGTCCTGAACCGGACCGAGCTGTGGAGACAGACCTCCTGCCCCGCTCCCCACTCACCCCCACACAATTGACTCATGCATGCACGTGTGCTCCAGCATGCCCATGCAAGTGCCACGCCGCCATTTGCGCATGAGCATGAGTGCAAGTGCACCCAGACAAGTGCCGCACTACTGTTTGCACATGTGCATGAGCGCACACATGTTTAGGCAAGAGGGAGTGTGCACTTGTTTGCACATGCACATGAGCGCAGGGGCTGCCCTGCCTTCCCCAGCCACTTCGTGGGGTGAAAAAGATTGGTGACGCCTGCTCTCATCTTGAGCTGACACTCCAGTTACATTTTATTGCATATTTCTATGCTATTATTCATAAAAATCATCCAAGAAAACAAATAGTTACAGCATGATGGTGGTGGTGCTGGTGGCCCTGGCAGTATCCAACCTTTTGTAATGGTCAGTGAGAGGGAGGTAGAATCAGTTTCTGGCCTGGCATGCATGCAAAGGCAAGGCTCTGGATGTGGCATTGTTCATGTTGTGGCTCTCCTCCACCAGAGAAGGTAGAATGTATCTTTCAGCATGAACTCAGTGTATTCCCAGTGATTAAAGCACTTTGGAAGTACCATCTCCCTATATCTGAAGGTGAGGCATGTAAGTCTTCAAGGTGCCATAAGTTTCTTTGCTGATTTTGCTATGACAGAGGAACATGGCTACCCTACTTGAAATATCTTGGGTCTAAGCTATCTCAAGGCCCGTGTCTCCCTTTATGGGCCTGCCCAGGTATTAAGATCATCAGAAGAGGTCTTTCTCTCGATCCCACCAACTTCACAGGTGTGTTTTGTGGGGACAGGGCAGAGGGCCTTTTATGTCACAACTCCTAGACTCTGGAACTCCCTCCCTCAAGAAGCCAGACTGGTCCCATCTCTGCTGTCCTTCTGCAAACAGGCAAAGACCTTTCTCTTCAAGACTGCGTACCCTCTCTCCATCATTCTACCAAAATTACTGCAGAGAAAGCTAGCATTGTTACCCTCGAACCTCAGGAGGAAGGGGGCTGAAACAGATTAATGGCTTCTTTATGCCCAGCTTGCCCACATTGTGACTGTGCCAATTTCCTACAGTGACCTGGATGATCATGGCTGATGAGCTGAGAGAAGTCAAAAGAATTTCCAGAAAGCAAGCAACTTTTCACACAGAGGTTCCTTGCAAATATCCGGCATCATGAGACTGACGTAAAGAGTCTTCACTGGTTGCTGAAGAAAATGTAAATCCCCTTTACATACGTTAACATAGCAGACTAGGAGGAAAGGAGATCAAGGCTCAGAAAGAGCAATAACTGGATGAGCACATAACGTTACGGAATCATCAAGAATAAACAGAACAGCATTGGTTGTATTTAGAGATGGGGACAACTCACCATTTTGGCTAATTGTCCTGCTTCGTGATTTCTCAAGGTTCACGAAGCACGAAGCCCCTCCCTCATGAACCGATGAAGCACAAATTTATTTGTTGATTCGTGGGGGGTTACTAAAAAAAACCCTGACCCCCTTGCCACCTGCCTCTCTCTGTTGCCACCGCACCACCGCCACCCCTGCAGACACCCCCCCACCATAATCGCCGCTGTTTCCAGCTGGCTTCCGTAGCCACAGCCTCTAGAAAGGGACACTGGCTGCCCTTTGCAAAGATGGCGGCTGCAGCTTCACTTAACGTAGGGAAGCTGCAGCTGCCGTCTTTGCAAAGGGCAGCCTGGATTCCCTTACCTGATAACCATGAGAAAAAAAAACTTGTGTGGGGGGGAATAAAAGAGAGGTCCATCTTAATTCAGCACTTTGAGCAAAACTTAAATTCAGCATCTCTCCCCAATGTCATCCACCTGATCCACCAGATCTTCCCAGGATATGCTTCTCCAAGTAGCCATCCTGAGGGAGGCCTCAGGTGCCTAGCCACTTCCCTGTTAACATGTGGAAGGCAACTTAAAACACTGCTTTTCAGGGAGGCCATCCTATTCGACTCACACCTCTAGTCCTCCCGTCTTATTCAGAATTTGCTGTTATTATTATTATTAGTTTTATTTATATGCCACATTTCTCCCAACAAGGGACCCAAAGCGGCTGTTGTTGCCGCTTGTTTAATTTGCTTAATAGTTTTAATCTTCTAGTATGTATTTTAATAGTGTGTGCTTTATTTATTATGGTTGGAAACCACCCAGAATAGTGTATTGCACTAATGGGGTAGTATGTAAGTCTAATAAAATAAAATAAAATTATGGTTGAATGCACAGGCGGACAGATCCAAAATTGTGAACAGCTCAACTGTCAAAGTCCTGGACATAGATAGATAAATCTATCACTTGTGATATCTTGTCTTATTTTGCTTTGTCTTGTTTTTACTCTCTAGCAGGAGTTGCTTATCATCTGTGTAGGCTGGAGAGACCTTACTCCAAAACCTGACCCAAACTCCCAGAATTCCACAGCCACAATGGCTGAGGATTGAAACATAAGGCCGGAAAACACACCAGCATCATTTAAGAATGCCACAAAATGGAGCCAGAAGGAGGGGACATTCTGGAATGTTCTGCCATTGAACAAACCCAATGTTATTTGTCCTGCCTTTATTTTTTTGAAGCAACTGAGGACCTGCCCCATGGCCAAAGCCTTCAGAAGGATATATTCATCCACGTTCCTCGTTTTTGTAGCAACCGCATGGTATTCAAGGGCTGTCTCTTTTCCACCCAGCATTCTAATTTCCTAGGTGAGTGAGATGCTAATCAAGCAGCTTGAGACCGAGAAGCTGATGAAAATAATCAAATCCAAATTTGTCCAGGGGGAAACACACTCAACTTTGAAGTAGGAGAGAGGAAATTGTCATGTTGAAGCCCCTTGGAGACAGTCTTCCTCTTACAAAGAAGACCCTGGGGAGACAGTGCCTGATTTGCTCCTAGTTGACTTGGCATCTCAGTGACAGGGCAATTGTAATTAGAAGGAACCAAATGAGAGAGATGCCAGCTCCCCACTCTTGTAATTCCGACAGCAGAGTTATCAAAATGCCACGTTTTGTTTAAATTGGAGAGGGAGAGTTGCAGATGTAGTGCTGAAAGGTAACACGGTTCCCCCTCTGGGGACATCTTTACATGAAATTCAGCTCGGTCTCCTAGGAGAAAGGAAATCAGATGCAAACTCAGGGATCCAGATGTTCACGTCATTCCCCTTGGGATTGCAAACTCTTCTGGGAAGTTTGAGCAAGGGTGAAATCACAGGTTGGGCTCTTGATGGGATAGTACAGAAAAACCACTCTGTCAGCAGAGCAGGGAGCTTCCAAAAATGCATGTGAAACTTGTTTGTGGCAAAGTTTGCCAGTCACCCAGACCATTGGAGTTGCGATCATTTATGGACTTCTTCTTATGGACAAGATGGTTGGGCAGTATCACCGAAGCGACCAACATGACTTTGACCCAACTCCAGGAGGCAGTGGAAGACAGGAGGGCCTGGTGTGCTCTGGTCCATGGGGTCATGAAGAGTCAGAAACAACTTAATGACTAAACAGCAGCAACAACAAATGGACTTCTTCAGACATCCTAGCTCAGTGGTTTCGGTATCGAGATGTGGAGCCTGAGGTTGGGAGTTTGATTCCCCCACTGTGTTTCCTGTGAGAGCCAGCACAGTCCCAGGCTGCCCGCAGAAGAAGGGTATAGTAAACCACTTCTGATTACTCTCTCTACCTGGAAAACACAGAAAAGGGTTGCCATTAGCCATGAATTGACTTAATGGCATACAATTATTGAGGCATTCTGAATTAGTACAGCATACATAAGGTTGTAGGCAGTCTGACCTTGTTGGTTCCCTGCCCTGTAGTTTTATTTATTTATTTATTTATTTATTTATTTATTTATTTATTTATTTATTTATTTATTTATTTATTTATTTATTTATTTTATACCCTGCCTATCTGGCCCACCAGACCACTCTAGGCGGCTTCCAAATATAAAATCAAATAATAAAACATAGACAAATACATAATAATCAAACAAGAACAGCAGTAAAAATAAAAAGGAGAAGTAAGAAAAAATCAAGAGTTGGCTGGAGGGAAGGCCTGAATAAACAGCCATGTTTTTAATTGGGTTTTAAAGGTGCGTAGTAGCTCCATTATACCCAAATGAATATACAGAATCCAACTTTCTATGTAAACCTAATAGAGGCACCATTGGCATTATGTACACTGAAGAACAAAACATGTAAAGATAGATGCCTCTATGCTGATCACTGTGCTTATATGATAAATCTGCAGACAGAATCTCGGATTGCGTTGAGGCTGAATTCATGGGTAGACATGGTCCCTAACCCACCACTACCACAAGAAGAGTGTGCCAATAATTCAGTGAGATGAGTGGGCAGATCTGTGGTAATTGCCTTTGTCGGCAAGGTGATGTCTCTGCTTTTTAAGATGTTGTCTAGGTTTGTCATCGCTTTCCTCCCAAGAAGCAGGCGTCTTTTAATTTCGTGGCTGCTGTCACCATCTGCAGTGATCATTGAGCCCAAGAAAGTAAAATCTGTCATTGCCTCCATATCTTCCCCTTCTATTTGCCAGGAGGTGATGGGACCCAGTGGCCATAATCTTAGTTTTTCTGATGTTGAGCTTCAGACCATTTTTTGCACTCTCCTCTTTCACCCTCATTACAAGGTTCTTTAATTCCTCCTCACTTTCTGCCATCAGCGTGGTGTCATCTGCATATCGGAGGATGTTGATATTTCTTCTGGCAATCTTAATTCCATTTTGGGATTAATCCAGTCCAGCCTTTCACATGATGTATTCTGCATATAAGTTAAATAAGCAGGGAGACAATATACAGCCTTGTCGTACCCCTTTTCTGAATTTTGAACCAATCAGTTGTTCCATATCCAGTTCTAACTGTTGCTTCCTGTCCCATATATAGATTTTTCAGGAGATAGATAAGACGGTCAGGCACTTCCATTTCTTTAAGGGCTTGCCATAGTTTGTTGTAGTCGACACAGTCAAAGCCTTTTGCATAGTCAATGAAACAGATGTTTTTTCTGGAACTCTCTGGCTTTCTCCATAATCCAGTGCATGATAGCAATTTGATCTCTTTGTCTTTTTAAAACTTTTTATTTCTATTTTGCTTTCACCTATAAAGAATGCTAAGAGCTGTACAACTGGCATTCGGAGATCTCCTTCTGAAGAACTTGGAGAGAGAGTAAAATTTTCTTTGGTCTAGTCCTAAAACCGTTTGTGAGGAAAATGGAGGAACATCCTGCTTCCCAGGAGACTTGCATGCAGTCCTGTTGTCCCCCCCCCCAAAAAAATAAGCCAAATTTAATCAAAAAAATCTCAGCAGCAGTGAGGTTCGTTCATATCCCTAATATAATTAACATGAACTGGTGCCATTGCTAGCAATCAGATACATGATTTTGAATCTCACTATATACTTCCTGCGTACATGATGATTATACAAAGTGAAAAAAGAACATTATTCTCCTGTCTGTCAACAACAGACATACAGGTATTTTTATCATTTCTACCAGTCTACATTATTATCTGCTGGGAGTCTTTTCATTCTTTTTGTCCCTTTGTCCCGTCCGTACAAAAGATAAGGCGATAAAACCAGGAGTTGACAAAGATGTACTAGTGTTAGTATCTGAAGGATGGCCCTTAGACACAATCAGCATGATTAGCTGCCTAGAGTAGTCTTAACCGACTAGATAGGCGGGATATAAATCGAATAAATAAAATAAAATAAAATAATAAATAAATAATAAATATCCTCTGTCTTCCGTTTTCATACTATAATGCGATGGCGCCCAACATTTTTTGAGTTGTGACCCACTTAATAGCGAAGTAACCCATCACATCCTGTCATGTTTGCATAAACAGACATTTTTAATGGGCTAAAGTCATCCCTTCTTAGGAAGTTAACACTTCTTTCTCCCCCCCCCCCCCCCCGGGCCTGTTTCTTATACATAAACATACACACTAACTTTAATATCCTAAACTGAAAGGTCAAAAAAGAAATTATTTAGCAAGAGCTGCAACACATACAAGGCAGCCATTGAGTCCCCAGGAAACAATTTGCAAACCCCTTGAGAGGTCACAACACTGCTATAATGCATGGGTTATTTTTTCTGGGCATTGTGTGTACATTGAGTGTTGGGGCCATCTTATAAAAAAAGAATTGAAAATCATCTGCTTAGGATACAGCCTATTTTTATGTTGAGCAGTCCAGATGTTGTGTGCAAATTCATTTTCTAGTTTACTAAAACTGGAACGGACACACCCATGCATATGGACACACACACACAAGGGAAAACATTTTAGCATCCTAGTCTCGCTATGGAGCTGGAATCAGTTGACGGACTTGTTGGATGTTTGCGTGCGGTCCTGTCATGCCGAAACAGCCAGATTCAATAGAAAATCTCAGCAGCAGTGAAATCCGCTCAGCTCCCTAAATATAACTTTCAGAAACAGGTGCCATTTTAGCATGAAGTTCCATGAAATTGAATCTTGATGTTGATTCAAATCCTGGGTACTCTACTTAGATAAAGGAGGGGAGAGAACAAAATCATGAGAACACCGGAAAAAACACAACTCTTCAATTGTAGGACACTGTGTCTCGGATTGTTCCTTTCCCAGCATTCAGCTCTGTTTGTGAACTCATTTTTCAAACAGAATGAGACCTTCTTTTTCTGAGTCACTCTGGCAGTTTCCCATCACCTTGTTCTGTCACAAAAGTCAATATGTAAGGCTTGGTTCTCCTGGTGCTTTCAGTTCTTATGTTTACTAAATTAAATGCTTCATGCTCAGCCTGTACGGTGGATTGGTTTCCTCCTTTATTTTTTTGTTCCATTTCTGATTTCCTTTTTGGTGCCTGGAGTCAGTGTTTCTGACTGTTTCTGTCCAAAACTGGTCAATCTCTTTCTGTCAACTCCCGATCTTCTCTCCTTCTTCCTTGTACAGGTGGGAGAAAAAAAAGGGAGAGAATAAAAAGAAAATAGAACATAATAAGGTAGACTAGTAGAAAGGATAAAAATATTTCTACATCTGTTATGCACTGAACGGGATAACACAGTTGTTGTATCTACACCTGTGTAATCTCACCCATAATGGGTGAGTACCATAAAGTCGATTCCCAGTGTAGTGGGCAGAGTGATAAGAACTCAGATAGGGTTTTAATCTCCACTTAGCCATGAAAACTCACTAGGGGAGGGGAACTGGTGAAACATCTCCTTAAATATCTCATTTACCTTGAAAGTCCTCTTAGGGTCACTACCAGTCAGTTCTGACTTGGCATAGAACACACACGCACCATCCAGCTGCAGACCTGGTGGTGAGAAATTAAGACTTCCATATTAGCACATGTGAAAGGTGATGGTTGGAATCCTGCAGAAAAGAAATCCCATGCAATGATTTCATGAGAGCGAATTACATATTTGGGTATCATACTTTGGGTCCATCAGCAGAAGACAAATCTCAATGGAAAAGACAATAACGCTATTAAAAGTCAAAGGCAGAAGGAAAAGTGAAGATAGAGATAGCTTGATTCAAGAAAGGAAGCCATGCCCGTGGGTCACCCAGACTAGCTGACTTGAGTAGAAGTGCATGTGTTTCATCTGAAGCTATGGACTGGGCTTTGTAATAGCTGAGGCATCTAGCTGCAGAACCATAGGTTGGGAGTTCGATTCCCCACAGTGCCTCTTTGACAGAGGATAGACTCAATGGCCCATAGGGTTCTTTCCAGCTATAAATTCTAAGATGATTGCAATGATGATCAAATGATGTAAGAGCTGATCTCTGTGGACACAAGTTTTCACCAAGTGATGATGATTCATTCTTAAAACCCAGTAGCTGTCTTGGGTTAAGGATATGAACTCTGGTTAGGCCCATCTTCATTTAGTAAACAAGATAATTTTGCTGCAAGATGTGCTACTTCTGGTCTCAGAGGATTTCTGGACTGTTGAGAACGGCTTTTGTGCATTCACGTAAAATGCTCAAACTGGAAAAATGCAATGACTGTTACCTTGTTGCGCAGGCTGCTACAAGCAGAAGCACTGAATGGGTTATTTGTTTCATCCTGATCAATCAGCCTGTTATTTTATGCTTGCCGTGCAGGTGTGGGAAGCTTCAGAAAGGGAAAAGAATGCTGTTTATATGGAGAGATGGGAGTGTTGGGCAGAGCATCTTTTAATGCAACTTGTGGAAACCAAGAATGGGTTTTGTGCTGGAGATGAGATATCGCAATGGAATCAGAGGATCGTTGAGCTGCTTCCCCATGTTGACAAGCTGACCAATCTCTCCGACCATCTCAGCAAGGGGGAGATGTCTTCACAACCTCCGTTGGAGCGCTCTGCCCATTGCAGGGAAATTCCACGGCCTGAGTGAGCTTAATATGGAGGCATGGAAACTTTTGTGCATTGTTAAAAAAAGGCACACTCTTTGGGGGGGAATTCAAGTTTAATACGGCACAGTATGCTCCATGTAGCTCAAATATTAACGTCTTTAAAAGAGTGTTTACTGCGAAGGAGACGGGAGATTCATTAGTGGCAGAAGAGTGCCATAAGCCAGCCTCCTCCAGAGGCACAGAAGTTACTAGCAATGAAAATGACGCCTGCGAAGGACTGTGCCATCTGCAAATTTACACGTTTGATGGCTTACGGGGGGGTGGGGGTGGGAGGGTGGGAATGGGAAGCATGAAATTATTCTGAAATACTGATGAGAAAGTTCAAGGAAAAAAATAGGAGAGGCAAGTACTTGGGAAATATAATCAGAAAATGTTCTGTTTTTCTGATAAAACCCAGCAGAAACGGTAATTTTCCTTTATGTATTTCCTCCCCCCATCTTAAATGCCATCTTTCTCATTCCCCCAAGGGAGCTGTAAAATATATATTCACCTCCCATACGAGGAGCCCTCTGTTAAACAATGCATCCAGATGATGATGTTTCTACTGTATTTCCTGCATCACTCTTAACAGCCAAAACCGATGCGTCTGGAACCATGAAAGAAAAAAAAAAATCACACGGTGAGTGACAGGCATCTGGGGACAGTATATTAAACTTTGATGCCGTTCAATAAAAATACATCAAGGGAGATGAAACCTTTACAATTCTCCAACACATTTTTTTTCTCAATGATGTTTCAAAAACAAATAAAGGGGGGGGGAAGGAAGAAAGAACCTGGGGGTCACAACGGAACATGTTGAAATGTTTCATCAACCACATATCTCCAAAATGTAACCTGACAGCATCTTTCCCATTTCTCGTTTTCTCACTTAAATGCATAAAAGATGTGCAAATGATGTTGGATTTTCCCCCCTTTCGTAAATAAAGCTTTGCTGCTTTCCTCTTCTTCTTCTTCTTCTTCTTCTTCTTCTTCTTCTTCTTCTTCTTCTTCTTCTTCTTCTTCTTCTTCTTCTTCTTCTTCTTCTTCTTCTTCTTCTTCTTTCTTTTAACACTTTGGTTTCCATACTTAAAAGTCACAGTGCTAAAAACAAAATCAACCAAAAACTCCCATGCGGGTGAAATCTGGGATCAACAAAGAGATGCAAAAAGGGAGCCTGGAAATTAGCATTACTCTGGATTAGCATTACACAGCATCTTTTTTTTTTCCATGGATAAGGGCCAAAGTTCAGCCCTAGGCTTTGCCAGTTGGAAAAGTCTCATTCAGAGGCCTGGTGGGGGAAAAAAAATCAAAACAGCTGTCTGTGAAACAATAGAGCCGTTGCTAGGCAGAATAACCACCACAGATGCACAAAGCCGTATAAAACAGCTTCGTAATTCGTATGTGACAGGTCTTCTCCAATTGTGAATGTCCAGATTTTCCTTATGGCAACCCTAACACAGTATCATTTTTTTCTTTGGTATTTTTCTTTGTTTTCTCTTTCTTTCTCTGCATCCTTTTGTTATTTAGAAAGGAGAAGATAAACTGATGTTGGCTTCCTATTTCACAAACGCAAATCTACTGAGCCTGTTTCCACAGACATCCTCCTTTTCTCAAAGACTGCTCCAGTTAGGCTCTGTTTCAATAATATATATGGCGTAAAATGTATGAGTGTGTATTCGCATGGTATTTTTTTTTTCAGATGGATACGTTAATGGAGGCTTGTCCCTTTAGACTGAAGCAAGTTTTTTTTTTAAAAAAAAATTGGTATGTAGCATGTGCATTTGCAACATTTTCCAAATGGATGCAATTTTTCACACACGTCGCTTTCTTAAAGGGAATGCCACAAAACTGGAACAAATTTCTGAGGACAGTGGATCCAGTCAATGCTTCAAGAGGGTGCAGTAAACAAAATGGAAACAGGGAGCAGAGGGTGACAACCTGTAGTACAAAACACTAAAATATGTAATCATCCAGTTCGCATGAGACAAAAAACATGTGTTCCTCTGGGACAGATGAAAATGGCTTCCTGGCCCCAATCAGTTGATACACCCTGTGGGTCCAAAAGGATGAGAGGCATAACAACAACACAATGTTACAGTTTGTGCACCCAATTCCTAGCGGCATTGAGAAGTTGCTTGCAAAAATGTGAAGTTCAAGTGTCCTTTTGAATTCAAATCCAGACAAAATTCAAAGATATCTTCCTCAACTGGGTTAGGTATCCATAACAGAGAAGAATCTGCTCCACTTGCAGAGTCTTCAAAACCCTGGGGGGGGGGAATATAAGTTCAATTCTATGCAGCTGATGAATTCACTAGGCAGATCTTGATCAGCATTCTTTCAAATGTGGTCAGCTGGAAATTTGTTGAACGGTTCATAGCAGTCTTTCTCCCAAAGTCTTTCTCCCATGTGCCTCCCAAAGGCTGTACAGTGGTGCCTCACTTTACGATTGCCCCGCATTACAACAAAACCAGTTAACGACTATCTTTTTGCGATCGCAATTGCGATCGCAAAACGATGGGCTAAATGGGGGAATTTCACTTTGTGATGATTGGTTCCCTGCTTTGGGAACCGATTCTTCGCAAAATGACGTTTTTTGAACAGCTGATCGGTGGTTTCAAAATGGCCACTGGGTGATTAAAATGGCTCCCCGCTGTGTTTAGGGACGGATTCCTCACTATACAGGCAGTGAAAATGGCCACCGTATGGAGGATCTTTGCTGGACAGTGAGTTTTTACCCTATTGGAATTCATTGAACGGATTTCAATGCATTTCAATGGGGTTTTATTTTTGCTTTATGATGTTTTCGCTTAACAGCAATTTTCCTGGAACAGATTATCGTCATTAAGCGAGGCACCACTGTATTTCCAGCCTCCAGTTTTCCATCAGTCCTTCTATTTTCCTGGCCAATAAAAGACAAAAGAAAAGGGGGGAAAAGGTGAATTTCTATTTGTTGGAACTTCCAAGCTTGCTATTCATCTTTAAAGAAGATCACAACCTCCTTTATTCAATGTCCCAGAATATCTTTTTTTTTTCTTCAAAACTGAAGGTGGATTTCAAGCTTCTCTTGTTTTCTTTTCTTCCTCCTCCTCCTCCTCTTCTTCTCTTCATAATTTTAGATGTGTTTTTTTAAAATGGACTGAGCCACAAGACTTTTCTGGCAACAAAATATTGGCCTTTGAACCTATCCAAGATGGCTAGCCCAGACCTAGAGAATGACGACCAGCACAAGAAAGATTTTGTGCCACACTCCAAATTTCACTTTCACCTCCACATTTACATCTCTCTTTCCATGAAGCCCAGAGACAGACCTACTCTTTCCCTCCTGGGAAGGCTCCATATTCCATCAAAACTGGATCTTGGCTTTTTATCCAAAAGCATTATACCTCACCTCCAACAGCGATCCAAATTCACTTTGATCCAGATTTACTTTGGATCAGAAGATGGCTGTACAGATAAGATGTGTGGAAATTTCTCTACTCTCGTCAGTAAATCCTCTTGAAGTCTCTTGAATGTTTCATCTGCTTCATCTGGTGAATTTTCAATGGCAGTTCCACCAATTATGAAAAGCAGAAGTAAGATACTTTCTGAAAACAAAAAAAGTGAACCAAGGCAGAACCCATTAAAGCCTTTCCTTCCAGCAACTGTGTTCTTGCTACCCCAACTGTGTCCAAATTTAATTTATAGGAACACTCTTCCGTCTCATATCATAAGGGATGTCTGCAGCTACATTCTGAAGCAAAGGAGACTTATTATTATTAAGTCTTTCCATAAATCACTCTTCTGCTTTCCATGTGGTACTTGACACTGACTTAAAGAACTTTAAAAGAAGGAATAAAACTCGATGTACTCACATTCAATTAATATTAGTCATATTATTAATACATGCCAGTTAAGAACTTATCTGCAGATAATTGACCTTGTCAGTGTTCCGTGCCCTTTCTGTTGCTTCAGGATTCTTGAAGTCCCATCATGCTTAATTATAACCTGAGAAAGTCAGAAAGGAAAGGAGCTTCCTCCCACTCTTCACCCTTCCCTGCTTAAGTGTAAAAAGCCAAAAAGAAGAAGAAAAAGAAGAAAAAGGGGGTAGAGGGGAATCTTTTAAGATATTTAATTTCCTCAATTAGCACAGTGACTGCTGCAGAATGAGTCTCCCTGGGGCATGACATATATACTTGTCTCAGACCACCAGACGCCCGGCATGCAAGACGTGTCCAGACGGTTCCCCTTTCTTGGATCTTTCAAAGAAAAGAAAAGTCCTTCTTGAAGATGGAAGACACCCCCAAGTTGTACCGTTTTGCCCCCTTTTCAGCACCCCCACTGCTTTTTGTCCCAAGCTGTTCCAAGTCAAATGTGGAAGGCGAGTTCATTCAACCCCTCCACTTGTAAAGATGTAAAGAACCCTTGTGAATCAGTGTTGCCCCCCTTTTAAATTAAAAGCTTTTCCAAGTTTGCAAATTTCACCATGGGTTTGTCAGAAACCACCTGAAATGTGAACAATCTGGGTGTTGGAGGAATTGAAATGAAGACATTTCTCCTATTCAAGGAAAGGCTTTGGAGGACTTTGCTGTAAAGAGATGCATGAACAACCTCAGGAAGTGTGGGGGCTCTCATTTGTGGGAGGTTTTTTAAGATGAAGCTAGAGGGAAGCTTGATCTGTGGATGTCCAATGTCAGCAGGGTATAGGACTCAAACATTGGGGGGCCCCTTCATCTCTAAATTCTATGGATCCAGTCCAAAACAGTGCCAAGAATTTGCTCAACTGCAGCAAAAAAACAAGATTTGCACATTTGTAGTTTCAAAAAAAAAATTAAGGGAATGAAAGACAACCCGAGATTTTGCAAGTTTCACTAGATTTTGAAGATGTCAGTTTAGATTTCATGCAGATCCCTGTGAAGAGATCTCAGTTGGCGCTTTGGCAGCCATTGAGTCTTGGAGGCAAAAATACAAGGAAGGAGCTTGTTGCATTCAAAGGTGTAAGGTGAATAATGCACACATTTCAAAAGCTAGCAGACATCACAGAACCTGAAGTCAAGAAATAGACTAAGTGATAGACACTGAAGATGGTCATGTCATTCCAAATGAATCATTTAATCATGACTTCACGTGGTTGGACATCTGACATCTGATCGTTCAGCCTGGAGGCAGGCAGTGCATCACGGCCTCTCCCAATTTGAAGAGACTCTTGTCCAGCAGGCCAAGGCAAAGAGGAAGCCACAAAAGCAGCAAAAGCAGGAAGCTGGACAGGGGACAGATTGGATTTGTCTTCAGTGTGTAAGAGATTGTCACTCTCGAATTGGCCTCTTCAGCCACACTAGATGCTGTTCCAAGTCCTCCATACAGAGCACGTCACCATAGTCTTTCAAGACTGAAGGATGCCTAACTAAAACTAAACTAAAATGTGGTTGGAGCATAGGGTGTCAAACTGGAGGGCTGTGAGAAATTCTCCATAGTTGCCATCATCAAAGGTGAGGTAGGATCACAGTAGCTATGATTCAGGATGTTGGTAGATCCAGAAAAGTGCACCTTTCAAAGAATATCGATGATAAGACTGCATATATGTGTGTGCCGGTGTATGAGGATATGTGTGTTTGTCTGCCTCTCTCTAGTATAGTACTCAGAGTACTCAGAAGTGGTTAACCATTCCCTTCTTCTGGGGGCGCCCTGGGACTGTACAGCTTGCTCAAGATCATACAGGCTGGCTCTACTCACAGGAAGTGGAGGGGAGAATAGAACTCCCAGCCCCTGGCCCTGCAGCAAGATACCTAATTCATTGAGCTATACATATCTCGAAATATGTAACACACTTGCATAATTAAATGCATAATTTAAGCAATTTGAGTAATCATCATCATCTTAGCACTTCATAGTTGGAAGGGAGCCTGTGGCTCATTGAGTCCAGCCCCTGTTAGTGAGATGCAGTGGGACATCGAATTCCCAACCTCTGGCTTTGCAGCCGGAGACCTAAGACACTGAGCTATCAAGCGACCTCAGTGTATACTCAGTGTCTAGGATGTTTTGACCACAAAACCCAACCATCTGAAACTTGGCACAATTCCTAGGAGACACCTCAGGTCTCTTATTAGGATTATTTTCATTTTATAATAGAATAACGGCTTTTACTTAATTAGAAACCCAATGTAGAGTGCAGTGCCATTTCTGGATATCAAATGTCCAGAGTCTTCTCACCAGGCCTCGAAGACTGATTTTCCCACAGGGTCTTTGATGCCTTCATCTAAGATAGATAGATAGATAGATAGATAGATAGATAGATAGATAGATAGATAGATAGATAGATAGATAGATAGATAGATAGATAGATAGATAGATAGATAGATCGATAGATCGATAGATCGATAGATCGATAGATCGATAGATAGATAGATAGATAGATAGATAGATAGATAGATAGATAGATAGATAGAATCTATTATAATGAACAAGAATTTGTGTTCCTGGAATCTCATCATGGGGAATACTGGGCAGGGGGGCATCAGTGTACAGCTTGGAGTTCTGTTGTTCTCCAAATGGAGTAGTTGGTTGGGGTGTGCTCATAGACTGCTGTACCATGTTCAGGTGCTTGGTAGCAGGCCTCCTTAACCCTCCCAAACCACAGCAAGGTAGCTGCAGTCAGGTCTGCCTGAAGAGGTGAGGAAGGAGCATCAACCGAGGGAAAGGCTGAAGGAGCACTCAGGTGGAAAAAAAGATGGACTAGCAAGGGAAAGAGTTGGGGGAGGGGGAGAGCAGTGGAGAAAGGGAAAGAACATTAGTCTTGGGCTCCTGGGTTTTTATCTGAGATAATAATAAACTAATAAAAAGTTCATTCCTAAAAAAAACCATGTGTGTTCTTAGTGGAAGGTACAGAGCACCAATGAATCTCCTTTACAATAGTCATTACAGATCATTTCTTTTCTGCTTCATTAATAAGAATAAGAATAATAGAAGAGAATAAACACTTTATTGTCATTGCATAAATCACCAGAGTGCTATCCAGACAGTGCATCACTCCTTCAGCTAAAACTCCATGTAAACGTTTTAGGAGGAAATGATGTATAATCTATGGGACCAGTTACCAAAATCATGATTTTTGTCTCCACTGAGAGAGGGCTCCTCGGAAATTTGTAGAGAGCTGAATTTGGCAAACAAACAGAAGAATATTAACCAATGGTGAAGAATCAGTCCTAGGGATCTTCTCGTCCTAAAGTCCAGAACCTTCCAGCGACTGCTGGGGCTGTCCAACTTACTGTAGCTGAATAGTCAGAAAATCTGAGTGTGACAATGAAGGATCCATGGGAGTGACAGACCGACAACATCAGAAGGGCCACTGAATCGCCCCCCTCCCCAAAGGAGAACAGAGTTGAGTTAGGTGTGTCCAGTTGCCTACCTCTGGGGAGGAACAATGAGAAACATATGGCCCCAAAGTGTTCAACAAACATCAACAAAATGAAACCATGGGCACTTGAGCAGTGTAGCGCTCTTGCCTTACTCTTGTAAGGTGGTTGTTACAGGTGGCAGATTGCTCCTCTGTTGCCACCACAAATCAGGCTAAGGCCCACCATCTCCCACACATTTAATCCTTAAAACCCCCTTCTCATCACAGCCCTGTGCACCACAACAACAGAATCAAGAGGTAGTACTGCCTGAATCATGTGTCATGTCCTTGTGGGGAGGGGGGACAGTACTCAGAACCAAGGTGTGAGGGGAAAGGTAGTCTCTGAAGTCATCTCTCATGCTCAACCTTGGAGATCACCCCTCCCATCATGCCTTGGTCCTGAAACCCTCCTTGTCATCAGCATTAAAGCAAACAAAAAAAATGATGGTATGGTGAACCGACCCACTCTTCACAAAGTATACTTGCCTCTGCTTGTTTCTTGGGGATGAGAGGTTTCCTCACAACAGTCAAAGTGGGGGGGCAATAGATTTGTAGTAGCTCCTGGATGGGGCAGGGGACAACACTGATTCTTACTGTGGTGAGAAAGCTAGGGCTGATCCTGAAATGTAGGATTTGAATGATATCCAATTTGGACAACAAGAACAACAACACCATCTACTGCTTGTAATCATGCCTTAAAAGAGTCTTTTAAAGGAACTTTTAAGAGTAATTGAAAATGTTACTCATTGCACTGGCAAAGTAACTTCTTCCCGTCTCGCAATACAGTGTTATATAGCTGGAATCCCATTGCACACGAGTTGCTCCTTACAGTCAATGCTGCTACTCTTTCATTGCTAGTTCTGAGCTCTGCTGAAAACTTGCCTCGGCAGTGAATACTATTAAACTGCTTACCCGTGTTTTCCATGGATTTATATGCATCACTGTTCAGGTGGTTTGGACGGCAGGGTGGAGACTTGAGCCTGCCTCAGTTGGACTTTCCAGACTTGGCAGGTATGAAATCACGCCTCGCCTGGGACGCTCTTAAGCCTGGCGAGAAACTGAGCGGGAGCCTCCGTCAAGTCGAACAGAGAGTGTTTTATCAAGCACGGAACATAACTGTCAGGAAATTACAACCTCAGCATTGACATAAATGTTGACAACGCCATTTCGACTGATAGCGGTATCAGAGCAGATTATGATTCACACAGGACTGCCCAAAGAGCAATGATTTAGATGAAATGCTCCCAAATAGGAAAAAAAATCCTGTAAGGAAAACTACGAATGACAAGGCTTTTATCGGCCCACCGATGAGATGAAGCACAGTCTCTATTCTCTTCTCAGTGGCCTCCTGCCTTTTGAGATAAACCAGTGGTAATGAAAACACAGTCCCTCAACTGTTCCACCCCAGCATTTCCTCTGCATCCATGGGTCCCACTTTGATGGTGACGGAGTGGGGATATGTGTGTGTGTGGGAGGGAGGGAGGGAGGGAGGGAGAGAGAGAGAGAATATGGCTTATAATAAATGCTGCAAAACGAGGAGGAGGGAGTGGTTTCAAAGCCTATCATGGTTTTATGCATCCAATGCCATGAATGTCAATAAAAACTTAGATTAGTTTCTCTGACCTGTTGGGCATCCTACCTCAGGAGATTCCCCTGTGACATAATCTTTAAAAAAAAGAAGAAAGTGCTTTCAATAATAACCATAACATAGATTTGTAGAATCATGTACAGTACTTGGAAAGGGCCTATAAGGACATCGAGTCCAACTCCTTGCTCAGCGCAAGAATCCAAATCAAAGGATATCTGCTAGGTGGTTGTCCAATTTTCTTTTGAATGCCTTCAGTGTTGGAGTGCTCACCACCTCCTGAGGTAACTTGTTCCATTATCATACTGCTCTAACACTTAAGAGTCCCCCCCCCCCGATATTTAGCTGAAATCTGGCTTCCTGCATCTTGAGCTCAGTGTTACATGTCCTGCAGTCTGAGATGACCAAGAGATCCTGTCCCTCCTCTGTTTGACTACCTTTGAAAGATTTGAAAAGTGCTGTCATATCTCCCTTGCATTAGGTTAGGAGACAGGGGTACAAAATTGGCTTCACACTCTAAAACGCCCTTCTGAAAGTCTTCTGCTTAGTTTGGCTGCTTGTCTGATCCAGTCCTCACAAGATCTGACACCTCGAGAGGCCCAGAAAATGTCATCTAGAAACCAGGCTTTCCTAGCCATGGTGCCCCACTTGCAGAATATTTTCCCTACAGAAGGCACCCTCCCTCTGCGTCTTGTGGGAGGTTCTCCCCAATGAATTGGGACAGTGAAGGAAGAAGGAGAGGAATACTGTATGCTCTGCTCTGAAATGTCTATTTTGCCATCATCTTGGTTCATGTTTTTATCTGTGGGAGAGTCGAGTATTTTAAAATATAGTTACAAATTATGCTTCTTCTCGTTGTTGTAGTTGCCTAGGAAGGAAGGAAGGAAGGAAGGAAGGAAGGAAGGAAGGAAGGAACGAACGAACGAACGAATGAACGAACGAACGAACGAATGAATGAACGAACGAACGAACGAACTAAAGCTGGGAAGGAAGAAAGGGACCACTTTCTTGATTATTTATCTGCCATTCATCTTATATTTTCTGCCAATGATATTTCACCTCAACAGGCAACAAATGTGTCCTTTTTAGCTCTATCTTGTGTAAGCAGCTTTTCCCTCACTTAATGAAGAGTGTCAGCAATTGAAGTTTTTGCCATTCTGCATGAAAGCCCCTTTCACTTCCCTTTCCTCCCCACCCATTGTCCTCACCATCCAGCCCTTCCTTCAACGTGGGCCCTCTGGGTCTTCAGTGAAATGTTTCAGCTGCTTCTATGGGTGATCTCTTCCCTTTATCAAATCTATGCAGTGCTTAATGTTCTACAGAGTTTGGCAGCAGGAGTTCATTCCATTCGTGGAGAAAAGCAGCAGAAGACTCTTGGAAGGCCATGCTGGGATGTCATTTGTAGGGTTGTCGAGACAAAGGGCCAGAGGAATTTTCAATCCTAGGGGGTGCAGATCTTCCTGGAAGAACGTCTCTAACTGAAGCAACATTATCTGAGCACTCATTGAAGTTTTGTGCTTGCTTGTCTGAAGCAAAAATTCAGAATTCACTGAGATTTTCAGTGGATGTCAAATGCAATGGGAACCACAGCCCAGTCTAAGGTTTTGCCAACTTTTTCCACTGGAAACACACTTGCACGTTTATCCTCCCCAGATGTCCAATGGTCCACCTGACATTGATGAGAGCAGGTGTCCTGGTTTACAACTCCAATCAGATTGTGTCAAAGCACTTTGAGATAATGATGTCCTAGAGATGTGGGTGGAAACTGATTTCATTCCAAAATTCAGTGAGTTTATCTCCATCTGCACAGCCCAGGCTATCAATGGATTGCATGCAATTTGCACTCCAGAATCCTCACCTGGATGGATAGTTATGGCTCTGCCTAAAAACGTTGGCGCATTTGAGTTGGGTAGAATACTCACTCTTCCCTGTTCCCATCCATTTAGTACCTCTCCACATGATGAGAAGCTCAATGGGGAATTTGGAAGCTCTGCAGGATTCCTCAACTACAGTTGAGAAGAAGGATTCTTTTCTTTCCCCCTTCCATAGTAATGGTGTCCCACCAGGTTGATTCTGATTTATGGTGATCCTTGTAGGGTTTTTTAGGTATAAAGTTCTCTGAAGTGGTTTACTAACCCTTCCTTCTGGTAGTGCTCAAGGACTTTGCAACTTGCTCAAGGCTGCACAGGTGGCAGGGCAAGTAACCCCCAAAGCTACATACACGTTCTGGATGATCTCAGTTGGTTACTCTTCTGGCAATCCCAGTATTCCTCCTCCCTCCTCTACATTTGTAGTTTGAACAGAATATCTCTTGTAAGCTCGTCCTCTGAGAAGCAAAGCACAACCATCCCCACTCAGAAAGCACAGAAAGAATAACTGGCAGTCCATAAAGAAGACATTAATCCATCTAGTGCTTCAAATTCATCCGTAAAGCAGCAGCTCGGGGCAATTCCCCTGCAGATATATGCCAAGCTCCTTCTCTGCTGCCTTTCAGAAAGCAAGCAAAGACAGAGCTTCAGGTCCGTCCTCCCCCTATGAGACATGTCTCAACCCATTTTGTGTACCTTTCAATTGATTGGTTGTTTCTATCTTTGGGGGAGGTTTTTTAATGTGATATTACTTTATGCTTATGATATTTGTTTTGTTATAGTTATTTTTATCTGTATTCATTATTTTGTGCTCAACAATGTCTTATATATTCCTTTCTGAGCTGCCCAAAATAGTGGCTCACCCCTAGATGCACAGGATGTAAGTCCAATTAAAAAAAAGAAGAAGAATTTGTGCAATTGTGCAAATGTTGCAGTTCTCCTGAAAAACAGGCACTTTTACACAAAATGTCACAAAGTAGTTTTAGTCTATCCAAAAATGTTTTTGAGAGTGCGAATAAATTTCTCCCTGTCCATGTTGGTGAGAAGAAAGTTGTAGTACCTCAACTTTGCCAGTGAGGATGAAACAAATGAAAATTTACCTCCAAAATGTCAGTATAATAATCACAATCGTCATTGCCATCATTGTCATCATTAGAACTACAGGGTTGGAAGGGACCATACAGATCAGAGGTCCCCAACCTTGGGCCTCCAGATGTTCTTGGACTAAAACTCCCAGAAGCCTTCACCATCACTTCTGCTGGCCAGGATTTCTTGGATTTGAAGTCCAAAAACATCTGGAGGCCCAAGGTTGGGGACCATTGCTATAGATCATTTTCAGTCCCTGTCCAGGAGATACAGTGGGGAATCAAACTCCCAACTTTTGGCTTCACAGCGAGATGCCTAAAACACTGAGCTATCCAGCAGTGCTCCTGATTGCGTGCCTTTTCGTAATGCACACATTTTTACATGCATTTTTTCTTGCTGCCTTCTGTTTTTGTAAGATTGGCACGTTTCTCACTTTGTGTAGTCAAGCTAATTTTTATAGTGATTAATTTTGAGTTGTTTGTTTGAGTTTATGTGTGTATACTTTAAAAAAAGTGTGGAAGAACATCTGTGTGGCCCACTTGCAATTTCTTTCTAGTGAGAGGAGACCATAATATAGAGTATATTTCTCGGAGATCACAAACTGGGTTCATTTGCTTGCACTTTCAGGTCATTCAACAGCCTGCCATCTCTCAACTAAGGTTTCTGACTCAGCCTATATGACTCTGCTAGAGTTGGAGGGTGTGCATCCATTTGTATGGATGCAATATTTATTCATTTACTATGATACACCATCCATCCTCCAAGTATTCATGGTTTTGGTGCCTTCCACTGATTTTCTCGCTTGCAGCATCACCATGACATTGATTTGAAAAGTAGAGACTGGCTCACCATGGAGGCTTTGCAACTGAGCAGGGATTTAGATCTGGTTCCCCTTTTCTGATATCCTAAGCACCATGAGGTACAGGTTCATCCTACATGAATGAATCCAAAATTACAAGTGCATTCTCACATAACCTGTCGCTTGTCCATCACCTTTTCCTTCTGCTCTCTCTCTCTTTTATACGTACCTAAATTATCAGATGGGTTCCAGAAATCCCCCCTAGAGTCACCAGGAATTAGATTTAGGAGCCAGCAAATTCAAATTTCTTAGATAATGTGCTAAACTTACAGGGGTGATTTGCTTTGAAATCATACACCTCTTGTAATGTCAAGAGCTGTGTCTCTTATTTTTGCTTGTTACCCTTTAACTAGGATTGTACAGGAAAGAGACGAGAGGGGCTACCTCCTGAGTGACGAGGTAGGGGAAGGAGGTTTAGTTACCAGGGAGAAGCATAGCTTATCTAATGGAGTAATGATACCTCATTTTAACCCCTGCGTTTTGAAAGCAGCACCTGCGGATTTTTTAATCTCAAGTCTCCCTTTGACATTAATGGGAGTCTTGTGGAGGAAATGAACATGCGAGCTTTTTGAAAACTTAACTAAAATTTAAAGAATAAAGTGTGAACAGCGTAAGATGCCCTGAGATTAGATATTTTTCTTCAAGTATTGATTGATTGATTTTTTTTTAAAAAAACCCTGTATTTTAATGAAATATCTCCAAAGTAGCTAACAAACTATATTAAAAATAAGATAAAAATATTTCAAGGACCTGGACAGACTAACAGCAAATTTTCTTTGGAAATATAAGGAACCAAGAATAAAACTTAAATTGCTGCAAGACTTGAAAGAAAGAGGGGGAGTAGGTGTGCCAAACTGGTTGCTATATTACAAGGCATGTGCAATGACTTGGATTAAGAAATGGATAACTTTAGAAAATCAAAGGCTGTTGAAATTAGAAGGACACGACTTAAAGATGGGATGGCATGCATATGTATGGTATGGGAAATTCAAAGAACACTCTCAGTTTGAAGAGCATATTATTAGGAAGGCTTTAGGGATGATATGGCAGAAATTTCAAGCACAAACTTATGAAAAAATCCCAATGTGGGTAGCACCAATAGAAGCATTTTCATTTAAAACCTTGAACCAGAAAGGAAGGTTAACCACATATGAAAATCTGCTAACAAATGAGTTGGAGATAAGGGATAAACAAGAGCTCGAAAAAATGGGTATAGCGGTGGACTGGTGGTCAATGGCAAAATTAGAATCAAGATATAAAAAGGACAGGGCTGTGGGTTTTTTTAAGGGCAAAGTTCAGGTAGACAGACTGTGGTTGTATACGGATGAAGCAATAATTAAGAAAATGTATACCTATCTATTAGAATATGAACTAGAGGATGAAAGGGTGAAAGAAACAATGATAAAATGGGCAAATTTTTTTGGGTATAATGTAGATCTTGATAACTGGACAATGATGTGGAAAGAAAGCGATAAGATTTTGAAACCAGCAAATTTAAGAGAAAATGTACTCAAAATGTTTTACCGATGGCACTATACACCCATAAGATTAGCAAAAATGTCAGAGGGTAACAGTAACATATGTTGGAAATGCAGGAAAAAGGTCGGAACCTACTACCATATGTGGTGGACATGTGAAAAGGTCAAAATCTATTGGACACAGGTATGGGATTTAGTAAAAGAAATTACACAGCAGAGATTAGAGCTGAAACCTGAAATGGCATTACTGAATGTCATTTCAGGTGTAAATGACAATAAATTGAAGCATTGTCTTATGTATCTACTCACAGCAGCTAGAATACTCTGGGCCCAGAAATGGAAAACAGAAGAGGTTCCGACGATGGAAGAGCTGTTAAAGAAACTATGGGACATGGCAGAGTTGGACACTCTATCAGAAGCATTGCGGGAACAGCCAAGAGATTATGTAAAACAAAGCTGGGGACTAAAATATCTCTGGGCCCAGAAGAAGACTGAAGTTTAGGGTGAAATTTAGGATATATGTAGAAATTTATTAATATATGCTGTAAACAGATATAGGGAGAATAGAGGACTAACAAGGCTGGAATCTTTGACTCCGGGGGGGGGGTACTTCAGACAGAGGGGTTAGTTTAGTTTTTTTTTTTTCTTTGCTATATGGTCTTCTTTTTTTTTGTCTCTTCGTTTTGGTTTTCTTTTTCTTTTTTGGTGTCTTGTGGTTTTATGTATGTTAGAGACTATCAATAAAAAAAAAAGATAAAATAATACAAAATGACACACACATACAAACATGTTTGACATCATGTTATTTACAAACATCCTCTAAATATTAAGGAACAGGAACATTGGTTTTGCAAGAAGATGTTCCAGAAGTCTTCCAAAAGGGTATGACCCAAAGTTTAATCTGTTCAGGTGGATTCAGGAAATCCACTTGTACAACATTCTCAATGTCCTGCTTATATACCACCCTATAGTGCTTAAAGCACTCTCTAGGCAGTTTGCAAATTATGCAGGCTACACATTGCCCACCCCCGCACCCCTAACATACTGGACACTCAATTTACCCACCTCGGAAAGATGGAAGGCTAAGTCAACCTTGATCTGACCATCAGGATCTAACTCAGTCATGAGTGGAGTCTTGCCTGCAGTACTGCACTTTAACCACTGTACCACAGGACTTCCAATGGGTGTGAATTCACATTCTTGTTACAAGTATCAAGGGAAGGAAATATGTTCTACATACCACTTTCTAAGACATTTCATCCCTTTACTGAATAACTCACTGTATAAAGTTCTCAACGGGTTTGTCAACCCCCTCCCTGTTTGCAATAATTTGGCTCAAATGCCAACCACTGGAAGAGCAATAAACAAATCCCTTCTATCATCTATGTAACAGCTCTTTGGATAGTTAAAAAAATAAACCCTATCACCTCTTAATCATCTCCCCCCCCCCCAGCAAAGCATGCCCACCTCCTTCTGCAATTTGGTTTTAAATAATTTCCTCTTACAATTTGCTTTTCTGATTCTTCATCATCTTTTTTGCCCTCTGGTGGACCCACACTAGCTAGTTCACTCGTCCTCTTAAACTGTACCAGTGAAGAAATTCCACCATGTTTTTGTATATGGTCAGGAAACATTCCACAAAGTGGCCAAGCAGTCTGTCATGGATTCTCCAACTCTTGTGAGAATCTTACCTCCGTCACAAAACAGCCTATATGCGATGAATTGTTGTTGCTTAGTCGTTAAGTCGTGTCCGACTCTTCATGACCCCATGGACCAGAGCATGCCAAGCCCTCCTGTCTTCCACTGCCTCCCAGAGTTGGGTCAAATTCATCTTGGTCGCTTCAATGACACTGTCCAACCATCTCGTCCTCTGTCGTCCCCTTCACCTCTTGCCTTCACACTTTCCCAATATCAGGGTCTTTTCCAGGGAGTCTTCTCTTCTCATGAGATGGCCAAAGTACTGGCACCTCAGCTTCAAGATCTGTCCTTCCAGTGAGCACTCTGGGTAGATTTCCTTCAGAATGGATAGGTTTGTTCTTGCAGTCCAGGGGACTCTCAAGAGTCTCCTCCAGCACCAATTCCCTCTTACAATTTGTTTTTCTGATTCTTCACCATCTTTTTGCCCTCTGGTATACCCACATTAGCTAATTCACTCTTCCTCTTATACTATACCAGTGAAGAAATTCCACCGTGATCTTGTATATATGGTCAGGAACCTTTCCAGAAGGTGGCCAAGCAGTCTTTCATGAATTCTTTGTCTCTTGTGAGAATCTTACCTCCATCATGAGAGAGAAATACTAAGAACGAGGATTTCAGCAATGTTTCACACCATTTGTGCTGGGTGCGAGAAGGACCAAAGGAGAGGCTGCTAGCCCACAACTCTGTCCTGCACTTGCAAGCTGTCCGTGGAAAATGCCACCATTTCATGTAGTTTGGAATTCTGTGTGTTTTACATGAGTGCACGGAAACTGGTCTCAGAAATGGGCAAAATCTCTTCAAGACAAAGGGAAAAAAAATCTTGTCTCATAGCAAAGTTGTGTGGGTTGGTGGGCAATTTCTTATTTCACACACAAGGACAAACCAAGACATGATTTCCATCTCCAGTCTGTTTAGAGCCATGATCCCCAACTTTGGGTCTCCACATGTTCTTGGACAACAGCTCCAAGAAATCCTGGCCAGCTCAACTAGTTGTGAAGGGTTCTGGGGGTTTTTGTGCATGAACATTTGGGGACTCAAGGTTGGGAACCGCTGGTTTGTAACATTAGTTCTTGCAATCTGTTTATGCAATGTGTTCCTTTTGCTTCATTTTCTGGTGCTGTGTCCTATTTAGTGACTCAAGTTTAACATCAAACCTTCTGGATCCTTCTCATATGTGCCATAGTCAAGCCAGGTGTGTTCACACAACTAATTCTGCCTAGCTAAAGGTCAGTACAACCATACCTGTTGCCACATATTTTGTTAGTCTCAACTCTGTTCTCAGTCCTATCAGAGTAATCTTGAATCTCGTGGTATGAGATTTGCCTGTCAGCATAGATTTTACTTTAGCGACTAATTTAATATCCATTAGAGATGGGGTTTTCCGGTTTCTTTGACTGCAAATCCCATAGTTCTCCATTCTGGGATTACTATGTGGCAGACAGGTACTTTACAGGCACCTAAATGTGGTTCTCATTGGAAGGACAGATTCTGAAGCTGAGGTTCCAGTCCTTTGGCCATCTCATGAGAAGAGAAGACTCCCTGGAAAAGACCCTGATGTTGGGAAAGTGTGAAGGCAAGAGGAGAAGGGGATGACAGAGAAAGAGATGGTTGGACAGTGTCATTGAAGCGACCAACATGATTTTTGACCCGACTCCGGGAAGCCATGGAAGACAGGAGGGCCTGGTGTGCTCTGGTCCATGGGGTCACAGAGTCAGACACGACTTAACGACTAAACAACAACAACAAAAATGTGGTTAACCTGGAAGAAAAGCCACAAATGGAAGGCTTCGGGACTGAACTAAGTCTAGCTCTACCTAGCTTCCTGTTCAGGAAGAAAGTTCCCAGTTAGCACTGGCATGCAAACTGGACTTTGGGGTACAGCTAGGCTGAGCTAAGCCTCAAAGGCTTCCTGATGAGGTCTTTCTCTTAGGTGAACCACATATAGGTATCTGTGATACCTAATTCCCCCAGAATGAGGAATGATGGGACTTGTAGTCCAAGAATCCAACATTCCTAACTGTAGAGTCCACAGAATCTTTTAAAAGTAAATATTATCTCAAATAGCAAACCAAATAGGTGCTATAGTGGCCAAAACATGAGTTCAGCATGCTCTGTCCTTCCCACTGTGGTTATTGCAAGAAATAAATCCCGTAGATCCATGTGAAGAATAAAACAAAGTTAAGTAAGAGACAACAGACAAAACAAAGACCTTAAGGCTTAACAGTAAGAAATGGATGTTTTAGCCTTTCCCACCACCTTCCTAAAAAATCTTTAGTATTTACGGAAAACACAGTTGTTTACTGAAATTCTGACATTTACCATAATGTACAAGAGGGAGGAGAAGAGAAATTTAACAGTGCTGTACACTTTGCGAACAAATAGTAAGATCCCTCACGCTGTTAAGCAGAAGACCTGGAGCTGCAAGCACATTTTCCTTCCTTGCTTTCAACTGGCTTAAAACTGGCTTAAACCAATGTACTTTGGCTTAACTGGGCTCAGAACCCAGTTGTAAAAGTTATAGAGTGAAAACGTCAAGATGGCTCTCCTGAGTTTTCATGGTCTGTTTCTTTGCTCGCAGCCAAAATTGCACGTCAGTATTTAGCCCTTAAATGTTTACCTACTCAAGTTGGAAGCAGTGACCTTAAATGGTCTTTACAGCTCACAGGCTGTTAAAAGAGGCAATTTTGAACCCCAGAGAAGCCAATGGTTGCTTCATAACACTCTCTCCACCGCTTCCAGGATGCAGGGAAAGCTAAACAGTGGAATGATAACATATTTTCTCAGTGAAAGCTGTCTCTTTTTGTATAGATGGAAAAGAGAAAAATCTCTTTGGCTATTTCTCGAGAGGAGGATCAGATCCAAAAATTCTGTGAAACTATTTTTAAAAATGTGTTATTTCAACGAATGTTAAAATTTGTTATTTAAAACTTAGTGTGTGAACCTATGTGAGACTGGTTGTTCTTTCTAGTAACGATTACTCCATCTAACCAAAAGATTCTTCACACTGTGAGAAATATGCTATGCCTTGATTCAGTTGCTGGACCTGGATATTTTCATGCACACATACAAACATATCACAGCTACTTTGCATTATTGTTTTTGTAGTCTTAAATAGAAGTTGTCAGAATATTCTGAACCCTCCAAATGCTTGGTCTCCAGAGCTAAATGTTTTCTGGGTTAATATATACCAGATCCGATTGAGACAGTGCACATTTCAATGAGT
Organism: Pogona vitticeps; assembly: GCF_051106095.1. Taxonomy (NCBI): domain Eukaryota; kingdom Metazoa; phylum Chordata; class Lepidosauria; order Squamata; family Agamidae; genus Pogona; species Pogona vitticeps. The sequence continues at coordinate 307,094,305 of NC_135784.1, forward strand.
CTACCTACAGTTTCAGGACAACTTTACTTATTGCCCCCCCACCCCCGTGCATTTCTGAGACATTCAGATCCATAGAAGGAAAATCAGTGTGAAAAATAGGCTAACACTACATTTTGTGTGTATGTTTGTTCCAAATAATCTCTCAAGAACAGATAATGGTTTTGAATGAATTATTGCTTTACTGCAGAAATTAGCCTGATGGTACAATCACCATTTTGCATATAAACTGAAATTCAAGGAGGTGGGGGAATTGGGTGTTCTTCTTGTGAGAAGATCAGGAGGAATTTAATGGAAATCTTAAAAAATTATGAAATTTGCAGGTGGAAACTCATCTCTATGCTCCTTGAAGGAGTCTCAGGGCACAGTGGTCCAACTGCAGTACTGCAGCCAAAAATTTGCTCACAACTCAGGTTCAAACCCAGATAGCTAGTTTGAGGTTCACTCAGCCTTCCATCTTTCTGAGGTCGGTAAATTGAGTAAATTGCTGGGGGGGAGGGCAATGTGAAGCCTACATAATTAAACTGTAAACTTCCCAGAGAGTGCTTTAAGCACCATAGTATGGTATATAAGCAGCACACTCCTTTTTGCTTTGAAGTAGTTTGTTTTTTTCAAAAGAAAATACCCTTCCCCTCATTTAAATGTGGAATCTAGGACCTTTTTTTAAAAGTGCAGAATTCAAGATGGTGGAAATTTGGTAGAAATCTTGAGAGCCTATATTTTGATAACTACTTAAATATTAAGTACGGCTGTATGCATAGAAATCTTGAGAGCCTATATTTTGATAACTACTTACATATTAAGTACGGCTGTATATTGACTGGATAGGGTTTTACATCTGATTTATTGCCCAAACTGTCCTGATTTGGATAAATTTGTATGTCTACTTTGAAACGGAATGCCCAGTTTCAGCTCTGGGGCAGAATAAACTGGTTTTATATATTAGTTTGGTTCAGGAGCACAAAATGAATTGGATGAGTATCAAATTAGTTTGACATTTAAAAAAAAATCTAAATTTTGAGATGCCTAGAATTCAAACCCTGAAACCAAGAGTTTGAAATATGGCAGGATTTCCCCTCTCTTTAGAATCTATCATATCTATCATCGTTCATCTACGTCAGTTAAAAAAAGTGATAATTGTTCTGGTTTTTCTTATGCAAGTCAATGGGAGGCTTTATAAAATGATTAGGATTCTAGACATGAACCAAAATCCTATAGGTAGATATATCTATTCTTGACTCCCCAGTTTGGCTTTCAAACCAAATCTGAGAACTCCTGCATAGCCCTATACCTTTGGCAGTTTTTCACCTACCTTTATACTCTTTCCCCACCATGCTCTCTTGTGACCTTACAAGATAATCGCTCTCTCTTTCTTTGTCTTTTTCTTTTTTACGGATTTCATGATTTTATGGCTCTCATTTTAATACAGACTCCACTAAAAATGTGAAGATTAAGAAGCAAAATCATTAGTTACGTATTCAGGGGATAAGCACCTTCACCTTAAGAAAAGAAAATGCCCTGTAAACATGTCATAAAATGATCCATTAGATATGTTAAATGGCTTATTAAAAAAGGAGTGCTATGCCACAGAGTACCCCCTTCAGCATCTTACAAGAGAATTTAGAGAAGACATGGCACTTAAATAGATGTGCACACATAAATTGTATGGTGCCATAATAATCAGCTTTGCACTCTAAATGATTGAAAGGGCCATCGAGTAGACGAAAGGTTGGCCAAACTGGTTTTCAGGACACATGTTGTTACCAAATTGATCCCTGGAAACTTTATTTCTCAAAACTCCATTGCAAACCATGGTTTCATCTAGGTTTGTTAAACCACATATGGCCAGAACAGATAACAGTTACCCTGACGACGTCTTGGATAATGATGGCCAAGAATCCTATTGCTTAGCAGAGTGAATTAAACTAGAATAAGTTCATTGGGACAATGGGGATCGATTGAGTCAACTCCTTTGTATGTTTCGTTGAATCAGATGGGACGACTCTAACTGTGACTTACTGTGCAGACATTCTGAAATTATGCTGACCAAAGACGGTGTCTTGTTGGGCAGGAGAAACAGGAGATTATGAGAATCTCCACCTATAAAGTCCCTACAAACACCTGGAAATATCACAGACAGGTCACTGAACACTGAACACACACAAAAAGTTTTAATAAACCATTGACTGTAGTCACTCCTTCTCATGTGTGGAATTGCAAAAATTGTGGGGAAAAACTAAGGAGAAAGAAATCTACTGAATAAAAGTGTCAAAGAATAGCAATAAAGGGGTAGGGTCTAAAATCTTTTATTGTGATGCATGTTTGTGTTTTGAGTTTATTGCTTATTTGTATTTTATTATTTCTATTTGTTGTGATATTTAAATGTTTTAAACTACCCAGAGTGGCCTTGGCCAGATTGGTGTGTGTGTGTGTGTGTGTGTGTGTGTGTAACAATGAATGAATGAATGAAATAAATAATTCATGGACAGCCCAAATCTAACACTCCGTACTAGCAATAACTAGTACTTTGGAGAATGCTCAAGAAGTGCTCTTGGCAGATGACCTTCAGTTTGGCACAGTAAGATTTCAAAGTGAGTTGAGTCGCTCCTTCATGGAAGATATGGTTGAGAAGGAAAGCAAGGTTGCACATAAACACCAGTAAAATCCAGAACCCCAAACTGAATATGCCTAATCTAGGCCAATGTATAAAAGGTCTAGTCTGAAGAAGAATGAGCAGGCTGAGTTCCAGGGTAAGGTGAAGTTTGTTCCAACTGGTTGTTGTGGGTTTTTCAGGCTGTTTGGCTGTGTTTTGGAGCTTTTTTCTTCCTAACATTTTGCTAGTCTCTGTGGCCGGCATCTTCAGAGGACAGGAACTAGAACTCTGTCTGTGTTCTGGTGTAGTGTGTGGGATTGTTGATTATTTGTAGCTGTGGGAACAAGGTTTTTGTTCTTTTCAGGAAATTGGGTGTTACCTGCCAACGACACCCATCAATCACAGTGACAGATCATTCCCCCCATCACAGCAAAACACTCATAACAAAAAACACCCTGATCACAGGAGACACCCAATCTTCTGAAAAGAACAAAAATACCAATACTCAACAATCTCACACACTACACCAGAACACAGACAGAGTATAAGCTTTCTCTTCCTTTTGGAGGGACACCCCATCCTTTTCCTCCTCTTTTCAAGGGAGTTTATACCCATCGCTTAGAAAAGAGTGAGTAAGAGAGTGTCATTTGCTCTGAGTGACCCAACATTGCTTACTATCATTCTGGAGGAGAAATTATGTGAACAAGGGAAGGCGAGATGGAGAGAAAGGAGCTGGGTTTTGCACAGAGAAATCAACAACATCATTTCTGAGGCCATAACTTTATTTCAAATGCAGAGCAAGCTTTTCAGGTGCCCAGAATGGAGACCTTTGAACACTCCTTTCTAAAATTTGAGACATTTACTCTTTGCTTCACAGTCTGTTTCCAAATTTTATGTACCTCAATACAAAAAGGAAAAAAAACCTTGCCACTGTTTCTCCTCTGGGATTCAAATAGAATTGGGTGGGACTCAGATTACCACAATCAGATCAGGATTTGACCCAAAATGGCAAATTGGCTTCTAACCTGAATTCGAAGTTGTGCACTGAGCCCTAAGAAAACTCAAAACAGCTTTGAAAATTTGGTGTGTGTGTCTTTTAATAATTCCATGGCCATCATTCCTGCACAGGAGATGATATCCAGGGAATAAAATCAGAGAACTCATGAGGATGAACCCCAAATCCCATTTTGCTGCCTTAACTGTTGGCCTAATGTTTGTGGAATTCAATTAAATATTTTCCTCCGGAGGCTTGGTTTCCTATCAGAACCTATATAATGGTGTCCTTTGAAACAGGACCACCTAAAGCCACAACGTTTGGGTGAGATGGGTTTATCTGTATAAGCATCACATAGAGAGCTTGAAAGGGTCTTGAAATAGAGAACAGTTTAGGGCTGTCAGTGGTAGGTCACCCCCACCTTTTGCTGTAAATTCTAAACTAATTAATTAAAAAGGAAAATCTGTACAGTTCTCAGTTGTGGCCCGCCATGTGTGAAATTCTAATTCTCTCAAAGTTGAATGGAACTGCTCCCACTGAGTTCTGAGGATGCAGTTTTTCACACAGCATGGCATGACATGTTGTAGATCTCTGACATGTGCAGAGAACCCTCACATCAGAGACAACCGAATGAAGGAGAGGCCGACAGCATGAGATCATCTGTAATAAACAGATCCAGAGCAAATCAAAGGTGTTTCTGGTGGAGCGTTATTCTCGCCATAGACAGTGCTATCTTTATGCATAAACTATGTGAGTTACAGTTTGAGGCTCAGATGATGAGAAAGGCCTGGTTTGTTTTCAAAGTGTATTAGAAAAAAAAATTGCACATTTGTCTGCACGCATGATTTAGCCTTTTAAGCTTGACATGGCTTAGATCCATAGGGCAGCCAGATCTCTCTCTCTGCTCAAATGCAGAAATCAAAATGCATGTCCTTCCCCAAAATTAACAACAATCTGACTTCAGTTTCACAGAAGCAGTTGAGCCAATTCCAAGGTTGAGTCTCAAGTTCACGAGAGCTATCCAAGGTGCTGAAATGTTTGCAAAATAAGTTCAGTGCTTCAGATAGCTTTGTTAAAGTTTGGACTAATGCCTGGAGTGGAGACACCACCATGTGAAGTCAAAGGTGCAAGTCTTCACTGCCTCCAGCTGGGGGGGGGGGTAGAAATAGGTGAAGTAATGAAGTAAACTGGATAGCTCAAGGGTTTAGGCATCTGGCTGTAGAGCCAGAGGTTGGGAGTTTGATTCCCCCTTTGTGCCTCCTTGACAGGGGCTGGAGCTCCTCATCCATAGAGTCCCTTTCAGCTCTGCAGATCTAAGAGTATTGTCAACGGCTGGATACCTTGTTGGTTTAGGTCTCTGGCTGTGGAGCCAGAGGTTGGGAGTTTGATTCCCCACTGTGCTTCTTTGACAGGGCTGGACTCGATGATCCATAGGATCCCTTCCAGCTCTGCAGTTCTGTCAGAACTCCATAGATGGTTTTAGAAGATCTGCTTATGCTCTCCCCTGTATAAAAGTCTCTCTCTCTGTTTTCCTGGATTTCCTTCATTGCACGGACCATTGAAAGAGAAACTCACCATCCATTGGTCAGTGTTGATTTCCAAACTATGGTTTGCCATGCTGGGTCTCATCTGTACTCATATGTGTCACCTTAGGTTGAAAGCAGAGGGGAAATAAAATAAAGGGGTGGGGGGAATATGAAGGAGACACTATCAAAATAAAAGCAAGGGATGTCTTCTATAGATGTTTTTCTCACGTTATAGGATGCTTGTCAGAAAGCTGGAACAAAGTGGTAGTTGCTGAATATGTTATGCCATGGTTTCGAAAGTACTGCTGCACAGATGGTACCTTCTGCCGTGCAAAACAGTAGAAAGGAGGCCAAGTTCTTATGAGACAAAGTACCAAACATCATCATAATCTGGTAAAGGTAAAGGTTCCCCTTGACATTTAGTCCAGTCATGTCCGACTCTAGGGGCTGGTCCTCATCCCTGTTTCCAACCCGTAGAGCCAGCGTTTGTCCGTAGACAGTTTCTGTGGTCATGTGGCCAGCGCGACTAGACACGGAATACTGTTACCTTCCCACCGAGGTGGTTCCTATTTATCTATTCGCATTTTAACATGCTTTCAAACTGCTCGGTTGGTAGGAGCTGGGACAAGTGACGGGAGGTCACTCTGCCACATCGATTCGATCTTACAACCACTGTTCTTCTGACCTTGCAGCACAGAGGCTTCTGTGGTTTAACCTGCAGCGCCACCACATCCCATCATAATCTAACTGATAGCAAAAAGGCTCTTTCTGCAGCTGCAGACTTCAGGGGAAGGAGCTCTTTGCCTGCCGTCCAGATGAGGAAACACTGGTGGACTGACAGAGCATGGCTGAGACATATCTCAGGCATGCTTGCCCTTGCCTCAGCCTCTTCTTCCATGCCAACCCCCCCCTTTTCTGTAAAAACGGGATTAACTGGTCACCTCAGAATTGGATGGGAATTTTTTTCTTGCTCTGATGATTGGCAAAGAAGGCAGTGGGTGTTTCTTAATTTTTGATAAGATGTTATCTGTTGGACAGGCTGAGATATATTCTGTAGGTCATACTGGTGCGCAGTGTGAAAGACATGAGTTCTAGATGTGTCCCAATGGCCACCTGAATGGAATTATAAGGCGACCCACCTCCCAGCATCGAAGATCCCAGAGACTTCCTCGCTGGGAGGAGAAGGAGGTGGGGTTCCCCTGAGGGGTGGACCATCCAGAGTCAAGAGACCCTGTGCCTTTGGGGTAACCTTGATGTTTTAAAAGAAGCTCACCAGGAGAAGGTTGGGTCTAGGGTAAGGCCAGCCCCAGATTCAGATCATGATTCTGCAATACTGTAGGGCCCCCTTTTGAAATAGGATATTGTATTCAATGGCTTAACAAAGTGTGGCCCTATTTCAACCCATTTCTTGTGCAACACCTGATTATTCTGGGCTGGCTGGGCAACAACAATAGTCAATATTCTAGCTTCTGCTTCACATACTGAAATTGGCCAAAGGAAGGAAGCTGCCTCTGTCTGTCAACTGAGGGCTGGCTGGCAGTATTTCCAATACGGATGCCCCTCATTCTTGTCCTAAATGAAGTGTGTGCTAGGTTTGCATCCTTAAGACAAGAACAATATGTGAAGTAGCAAGGTAGGGAAATCATCAGTGTCTCATTCCTTGACTGAAGCAGGCACTCTCCATATGCCAAGGCAGCCAGTCAAGAATTCTCCGGTGAGGGTAAGAGAGGGCTATAGGGTGTGTGTGTGTGAGTGAGAAGACCCCCCTTTTCAGTCAGGATTTTAAAAATCATGATTCCAGATGAGAGAAAACTGAATGGAACAGTGATACCTTGGAAGACAGAGATAAAATAAAATTCAGAAATATCTTGAATATGATCACTCACCTGAAAATGACATTTGACAGGGGTATGTTCAAACCCCGCCGTGATTTTATTATTTTATTTTAATGTCTTATGTATACTATTTTCATTTGTCTATATTGTAAAGGTAAAGGTTCCCCTTGACAATTTTTATCCAGTCGTGTTCGACTCTAGGGGGTGGTGCTCATCCCCGTTTCCAAGCCATAGAGCCAGCGTTTTGTCCGAAGACAATCTTTCCATGGTCACATGGCCAGTGCGACTTAGATACAGAACGCTGTTACCGTCCCACCGAAGTGGTCCCTATTTAACTACTCACATTTGAATGCTTTCGAACTGCTAGGTTGGCGGGAGCTGGGACAAGCGACGGGAGCTCACTCCATCACGTGGATTCGATCTTACGACTGCTTGGTCTTCTGACCTTGCAGCACAGGCTTCTGCGGTTTAGCCCGCAGCACCACCACGTCCCTTGTATTGTATTGACTATTTTATATTCACATGCTGTTATTGTATTGTTTTACCTTTCTATTTTCTTTTATTGTATTCTGTAAACCGCCCAGTGTGGCCTGGGTCACCAGATGGGTGGTACAGAAATCAATCAATCAATCAATCAATCAATCAATCAATCAATCAATCAATCAATCAATCAATCAATCAATCAATCAATCAATCAATCAATCAATCAATCAATCAATCAATCAATCAATCAATGTGCCAAGGTCTACACCTGGTAGGAAAAAAAATCCTCAATTACCAGATAGGTGATCAATAAAACAATGATCCTATAACTGAATCTCTAAATTCCATGTTTAAGTTAAGATAGTTTTTAATTTATTTATTTATTTATTTATTTATTTATTTATTTATTTATTTATTTATTTATTTAGTTAGTTAGTTAGTTAGTTAGTTAGTTAGTTAGTTACTGTATTTTTTGCACCATAAGACTCACTTTTTTCCCACAAAACAGGGGTGTGGAAAGTCTATGCGTCTTATGGAGCGAAGAAAACAGATTATAGTTTCCTGTTTTCTTCTCCTAAAAAATTGGTGCGTCTTATGGAAAGGTGCGTCTTATGGAGCGAAAAATACGGTAACTTATATGCTGCCCACTCTACCCAAAGGTCTCTGGGCGGCTTACAACAATTAATGTTTACCTGCTTTCAATTACTCAATTGAATTTTAATTGCTGCATAATTTCATGGTTTATTAATGTTTAACTCATTATGTTTTAATTCTATGCTTTTAATATCGTGAACCGCCTTGGGTCCCCTTATAGAGAGAAAGGTGGCTTTTAAATAAAACCAACAAATAAAAGCTAAATAATCAAATAAACGAATGCAGTTCTAATGAAAAGGCAGGTCAGGCCAGAATTGCCTTATGTTTATTTCCCTTTGCAAACACACATTTCTCAGTTGATAACCATTAATTAGGCAGATTGACTTTAAAATTTATTTGACATTATTCTGCACTAAAAAACAATAAAATTCTACTGTCTTCTTTGTGACATAATGGGCTCATACTGTGACATTAATCATGGGAGACCAAACTCGAAGAATGGGTGGGGGAAGTTCATTGTTATCAACAAACTGCTTCCATCCAAAGATGGGAGGAGCATACTTTAATTGTAAGATGTTTCAACTATTTTCCCTAATTGGGACACATATCTTTGGAATGCTGCCTGCTTTCAACAAAGCTCTGGCAGCCCATGCATTGGAAGGCTCTTTTTAAAATAGTTCAGGTTAAGGGCAAAATCCAGTTTAAACTTACTTAAGGTAATAATAATGATAACTTTGTACCATCAAGTCCATTCTGCCTTATGGTAATTCTTTCCATGGTGTTCTAGGTGGAGGATATCTATCTATCTATCTATCTATCTATCTATCTATCTATCTATCTATCTATCTATCTATCTATCTATCTATCTATCTATCTATCTATCTATCTATCTATCTATCTATCTATCTATCTATCTGTCTGTCTGTCTGTCTGTCTGTCTGTCTGTCTGTCTGTCTGTCTGTCTATCTGTCTGTCTGTCTACCTACCTACCTACCTACCTACCTACCTAGAAAAAAAATTTTCTCCTTGAAAAGGACTCCGAATTTTACCACTCCCTTCTGGGGGTGCCTTGGGATTGTGCACTTTGCCCGAGGGGGGAATTTCCACTGGGGAATCAGATGCTCAGCCTCTGGTTCCATCCAACTCGGTGAATATCCAGTATATCTTGTAAAAGGATTGGAACATGTTGGCCATAATTGGCTAACTTACTGATTTTAATGGGTCTCCTCTAGGTGGGAGTGAACTTGGTTCCCCCACCCGTTCATTTAATCTTGGGGCAAAGAGATGAAAGGCCCCAACTGAAAGGCTTTGAGGCCTGACTAGGCTTAGCTCTTCTTAGCTTCCTGTTAAGACAGGAAATCCCCAACCAAGCTAGCTAGGTCTAGTTAGGCCTCAAAGCATTCCATTTGAGACCTTCTCCCAGGTGAGCCATATTTAGTTATCTGTCTGTCAAGCAGAACTCTCCCAATGGAGACTTTTAGGGTTTGGAATCCAAGACCTTCTGAAGGAAATCAACCCCGAGTGCTCCCTGGAAGGACAGATCCTGAAGCTGAGGCTCCAAAACTCTGGCCATCTCATGAGAAGCAAAGACTCCCTGGAACAGACCTTGATGATGGGAAAGAGTGAAGGCAAGAGAAGAAGAGGACATCAGAGGATGAGATGGCTAGACAGGGTCATCTAAGTGACTAACATGAATCTGACCCAACTCTGGGAGGCTGTGGAAGACAGGAGGGCCTGGTGTGCTCTGGTCGATGGGGTCACGAAGAGTCCGACATGACTAAATGACTAAACAACAACAAATCCAAGGCATAAACAAGTCCCATTCCTAAATTTGAATCCATTAAAAAGGAATAAATCAATTCAATTGTGATACAAATACAAATGCAAAGTGTACCTAGGATGCAAAGACTGTGTCATCCTTCCGCCAAAGCTTGCCCTTTCTCTCCCTCACCAACACCTCTATTTTACCTATATATGGCACCCTCTATACTATAGCCATAACACTGGACTAGAATTTCTCTTCTGGTTTAGTGCAAATATTTATTTTAAAATTGAAAAGCAGAAGGTGGCAGATGATCAACATGTTTTAAAAGCAGGGACAAATGATTCTTACCTTTTCTCTTGGTGTGTCTCTTGTTCTCTGTCTTTCTCACACACAGCACACCCACACAATCTTAGGTAGGAAAATATAATCATGAGGAGCCTGGGAAATCCAGATCATCCTTGAGGTCAACTGGAGCTCAAGGCTGATAATTTCCATCTGTGCCATTCACTGACCTCCACCCAAAGGTCCACCAAGACTGACAGTCAATTGTGAAAGCGTTCTGTGTGGGGCATATACTTTTATAATTTTCTCCAGTGGGATTCAGTTCACAATTTTCTGATATCCTAAACCATCAACCAAGTCCTCCAAAGTGGCTAAGAAACCACCTCCAGATTTGTAGGACGAGGGAAGGACAGTTAAACATGTTCAGGTTTTTTAACATCTAGATGTCTTGATGCTGTGGTGCTCATATGGATGGCAGTATGTGAAAATCAACTGGTGCAGACATAATTTTGCTATCAAAAATGTTTTTCCACTGAAGTTAACACCAGCTCTTCTTGCTTCTTCGGTTTCCCCAGGCTTTAGTTGTGTGTGGGTTTCCAAAACTCTGTTAAGTGTTCTGTGTTCCCATTTCCTTACCTCCTACCACCCTGAAGAATTCTTAAGTGACAAGAAGATGGAAAAATACAGATGGCATAATTATATATTTTGCAGTTGATTAATTACCACAAAACATTAATCACATTTGGTGTAACAATAGATAATCAAATTCTTTATAGCTGAAATGATGTTGCGTTCTGATAAGGAATGGGTTCCTTTAGGATATTGACGCGGCTTCTTCAGCAGCTGTTTTGCTTCCATTCCACATCTGCATTTGTCTGGAAACTGCTTTAGGGCTTTGAGAGAAATATGGCTTTAAGGTTCATTGCCTGCTTCCAGGCATCCATGTCAAGAATGGCAGAAGGAAGCCTAGGAGAGATGGCTTCACACCAGAATGAGGCTGATACATTTCAGCTTGGCCATTCTCCAGATTAAATAAATGGGGTAGAATCCTGTTTGATCATTCCACTCATGCCACAGTCTGTTGTGTGAGCGGAACAACTTCTATGAAGCTTGTGAACCCCTTCTTGTTTCTATCGATCGATCGATTGATCAATCTAGCAAACACAAACTTTGCAAAAAATGTTTATGCACTCACTCTCTCACACAGAGACATTTATATAACAGAACAACAATAGTGAAATAACAGATCTGGATGCTGCAATTTGTACACCCTGGGTTCTTTTCACCAGGACCATAGCACGACCTCCGCTCAAGGACTCATTAAGATCAACAATAATCCAGAGCAGAAGTTTCTTGTAGAAACAAGGAAGAATGCAAATTTCTCTTTGATGTCAAATAAGAACAAAGTCCCAGATATATTTATTGACAGAGTTAGGGAAATCAAAACATAAAAAAAATCAGCTCCAAATGTACAATCTCTAAAACCCTAAACCAAGATGGCAAAGGCCTTATCATAGAATCATAGAATAATTGAGTTGGAAGGCTCCTAGAAGCCCATTGAGTCCAACCTCCTGCTCGAGGTTAGGAATCCAAATCAAAACAGATCTGAGAGACGGCTGTCCAATTTTCTCTTGAATGGCTCCAGTGTTGGAGTGCTCACCACTTCCCAAAGCCATCGGTTCCATTGTTGTACTGCTCTAACAGTTAGGAAGTTTTTTTCCGATATTCTGAAATTTGGTTTCCTATAGCTTGAGTCCATTATTATGTGTCCTGCACTCTAGGATGATCAAGAACGATCTTTCCCCAAATTTGTGTGACTACCTTTCAAGTATTTGGAAAGTGCTATCTTTCAGTCTTTTTTCCCCAAGGCTAAACATACCCACTTCTTTCAGTCTGCCTTCATAGAGCTTGGCTTCCATTCCCCTGATCTTCTTGTTTCCCCTTCCTATGAATTTGCTCCAGTTTGTTGGCATCCTTCTTAACATGCAGTTTCCAGAACTGAACACAGTACAGTGGTGCCTTGCTTAGCGATGTTGATTCGTGCAGAAAAAATCGCTGCTAAGTGATAACATCGCTAAGCAAAATAAAAAAGCCCATAGAAACACATTAAAATGCAATTAATGTGTTCCTATGGACTTAAAACTCACCTTTAAATGAAGATCCTCCATAGTGCTGCCATTTTCAGTGCCTCTAAAGTGAGGAATCCGTCCCTGAAAACAGCGGGCATCCATTTTGTTTACCCAGTGGCCATTTTGAAACTGCCGATCAGCTGTGCAAAAACGCACACTTTGCGATGATCGCTTCCCTGCGATCATCGCAAAGCGAAAATACCCTATAGGGACCATTGCAAAGCGATCACTTTTGTGATGGCAAAAAGTCCATTGCAAAGCAATTTCATCACTATGCGGAGCAATCGCTATATGTGGCACCACTGTACTCTACATGAGACTGAACCAGTGCTGAATAGAGGGAGACTAGAACTTCATGGGATTTGGAGACTATACTTCTGCAGTCTAAACACTGTGATGTGGCTGCAAATAAGTCAAATGCTTTGCCTTTTTTGCAGCCACATCACATTGTTGACTCATGCTCAGCTTTTCATCTACGGTTCCAAAATTCTTCTCACCCGAAGTATTACCAAGCCAAGTGTTATTTTCCAAATAGTCCACAGGAGTTACACTTGTGCTAGCAGACACCTGGTACCTCCTTGTGAAAATGGAAGCCCCATTGGCTTCAATGGGCAATACTGGCAATCTCCATCTGTGTGAAAGCCCATCAAGAGAGGCAGGCCAAAAGTATACTGGCAGAGCATCACCCATTGCTACCAAGCAGCTTCTGTATTTGATCTTTGAGTGTGTAAAACTGACACTACACTTTGTTTACTAGACACAAGGCCCTATAGACAAATCAACTTTTGTGCCCCCCATCAAATAAATATTCATGAGTAGCATCCATTGCACATTTTTGCATCTGGCCCTCTTGATTTAATATTTAGGCTCTTTTTCAGGAGGAGAAAGAACCTTGGCAGAGTGCTAGACCACAACCATGGGAAAAAAAACTTGCTCAGATTGACCCAGAGACTGGATGTAAGGGCAGCTACAAGTAATATTGCTATCTGCAAATAATGATCTGTTTCATAGTAAAAAAAAAATAGTGATAACCATATGCAGTCAAGTCAATTCCGACCAATAGTGACCATTTCCAAAGTTTTCTAGAGAATACTCAGAAGTGGATCACCATCCCCTTCCTCTAGGGGGAGCCCTGGGACCCCCTTCCTGTAGGGGGAGCTTGTCCAAGGCCTCACAGGCTGGCTCTTCTGGGGAAGAGAGCTCCCAAACTTTCGCTCCACTCACCTGCATACAATTTGTACTTGCTTTATGATTTTTTTTAAAAAAAAACTGAGGATTATCAGATGATGAATATGTAGCCATAAAAGCTTAAAATCCAGCTCTGTTTTGGTCAGACTTTGTTTTAGGGTTTTCCTCTGTGCTTCATCAAAGTGCACCACAAATGTTAGATTAGGCATCCGTCAGTCTCGAGAAACGATGGTCACATGCTCTGTATGGAGGACTTGGAACAGCGTCTAGTGTGGGTGAGGAGGCCAATTCGAGAGTGACAATGTATTTTGTCCTCTATTCTGTAACCTTTATGGGATATTCCTATCTTGCTCTATCTGGAACTTAGAGCTGGATACAGACTTTAACACTTTGAGTAAGTGGATGGAATTATTTAGTCTCACTTTATTGTTATACTCTATTGGTATGAAATAGTCATCTGATTGTTACAAAGGATCTTATTGAAAACCGTCAATAGGGATGGAATGATGGTTGCAGTGTTCACAATCCTTTGGGGACCTGAAGTTAAATGGCCAAGAAATCTAGGAGATGGCAAGATAAGATGATCAACCTGAAGGAAGGAGCAATATAAGACTCCCTTGAGTCTCTGAAAGAGGAACAGAGGCAACAAAGCATGCTTTGCTTTGCTTTTGCTTGGCTTTTTTGCATGGAAAATGAAATTTTGTGACAGAAGAAGCTGGAAGGGCATGGGACGAGCTTTCAAGTTTTATTTTGGGTGGAGTGGCAGTTGTACCTTTCTATAAATCTGAGACAGGCAGTAGTGGCTTGTGACTCCAGTTGTATACAATATTATTACATATTGTACTGTACGTTATTATTTTAACTATTTTATTTAAATTGTTGGTTGTTTTATTGTGATTTTGTGTTATTAGGTTCATTGCTGGCATTGTGTATGTTTTATTTGTCTAACATGTAAACTGCCCAGACTGGCCTAGTAGTCAGATGGGCGGTATAGAAGACAGACAAACAGAGAGACAGACAGACAGACAAACAAACAAACAGACAGACAAACAAACAAACAAATGTAAGCATGTTTTCAATTCCATTCGGGGTTTTGTCTGCATAAAAGAGTGTGGGAGTCAGTATCTTATAGTGATCCTGCAAAAGGCAGACCAAGATCCAGCGTGAACTCACAGCACCCCGTAAACATCAACAGATGCAGGACAGTGGATTTGATGTCAGCATGTCCGGATGGTTTCTCCAGCCCAATCTGTATATTCGCAAATAAATGCAAATGTTGCAAAAATTATAGGACATTACCTATGCAGCTTGGGTCCAGGCTACCTGAAGGACTGTATATGAGTCTTCTTGGATTTTAAGATAATCAGAGGAGACCCTCCTATTGGTCCTATTGCCAGTGCAGAGATGGCTGAAGGGAACATGGGCGAGGGCCTTCTCGGTGGCAGCTCCCAGGTGATAGAATGCTGTCCCTTGAGATATCAGGCTGGGCTCTTCCCTTCTGTCCTTCTTCCAACAGCTGAAGACCCATCTTTTCAGGCATGCTTTTAATAAATCATGATTTGAGTCCCTGAAAGCCTTTTAACAGTTTAGACAGTTTGTTCACTTTTAATTATTTAATCATATTTTAATTAGTGTACAGTTTAATTGATTTTTAATGTTTAACTTACTGTATTTTAATTCCGTTCTTTTAAGATGGTGAGCCACCTATAAAACAAACAAACAAGCAACTAAATAAACCCATGTGAGTGAATGCTTTACCCACAGAATTCCACCCCATTTGGCCAATGGTGGGGCTTCGTAGCCATGCATTTGCACCTCCCTTGAAGACAAGTTGGACACTGGAGAGCAAGTCCTTTTCCTGCTGAAGACTATTCCTATTGTGAGGCTATCTGAGTGGATTTGCATATGAAAGTGACAGGCGCTCTGGTATTTGATATTTGTGCTTGGCGGGAGGGAGGGACAGAACGGTCTTTGTGTATTTATGGAAAATAAACTGCTAAAGGGTGACAAGCAGTGTTGGAACTGAAGGGGTAAGATGAAGGGGGAGACACCAAAGGAGGGAGAGAGTGAGATGGAAATCTGGCAGCTTTTGACAGGTATGCATAATTCTTCCTAGAGGCTAGAGGCACCTGGGGAAACAGAGTGAGAGAGGCCATTAAACCTCAAGAGTTTTTCAGGATTCCTCAGAACACACGGAAGTTTACAAGAAATGGAACATCATGTCTGAATGCAAAATTCAGCCTGCAGTCTACCATGCATGTTGCATGTGATGATGCCCAGGGCTGGAAGAAAGAGTGATTCTATGCAGTGGCTCTGGTTCAAGGAATTTAGAGCTGGGTGGTAAATATCAGAACTTAAAAAAAAAAAAAAACCAAATCTTCAAATCTTTAAAAAAAAATATATAAAAAATCTTTTAAAACCACAAATCTGGATCTAGGTAAAAACACAGCTGTTTATTTTATTTTATTTTATTCACAATATTTTTATTCTGCCTTTCTCCTTAAAAAGGTCCCAAGGTGGCGTACAACAGACATTCTTTTCGGTGATGAGAAAAAGGGAAATCAGGAAAAAATGACATAGATTGGGGTCTATACTAGGGATCTTGGCAAGTCTTTGGGTCTAAGTCTCAAGTCTGACTCTAAGTCTTCGATACCAAGTCCCAAGTCCCAAGTCTTAAGCCCTATGTCCAAGTTTCTATTTAAAAAATCTTTTTTTCCCCTGGAAAAGAAAGAGAGGGGTGAGATGGTTCATAGTCATGAGTCACATCCAAATCATTAAAGAGAGAGAGAGAGAGAGAGAGAGAGAGAGAAAGCCAAGTCTGAATTGAGTTGCCAGTGCAACTTAAGTCCGACTTGACAACAAGTCCCATGACTTGAGTCTCCATCCTTGGTTTATACCTCTGGAATCTTGAGTCTTTTTGCCACTGGATTGCCAACCCAGCACAACCTGGAATAGCCGTTTCCATCTACAGCAATTGTATTATACTGTGGTCACCTGCAACCCTATTGTTGGCATTGGAGAGAGAAGTAGCTATAGACACGCAAGACACGGAGAGCTATCTTAAACTAGGGCCATATTTATAAGCCTACTAAATGATGAGGAGAGGAGACCTACCCCAACATTCAGGCCTAAGCCTATTCACACAGAGCGAGAGCTCTCTCCCACCTATGAGGGAGTGGGGCTATATACCTGTCCTCCCACCCCTTTAAGCTAGTGTGGAAGATGATCTGCCTTAGCCACTGCATTCTGGAGTCTCACAGTCGAAGGCTGGTGACTACATGGAAATCACATGACCCATCATATCACTCTCCTGGGACATTTTAGGCCTGTATAAGTGTGGCTGGGAAGTTTGCCAATGTCTCTCTGTTGTCTTTAGCCCCTGCCCCTGCCCATTATGACCCAATTACCCCAAACAAACAAGCAAACAAACTCCCATGCCCAAATCAAGCACAGCAAAACTAGATTGCCAAACAACCTATTTATCCCAAACTGTTATCATGGATTAGAGTAGGTGGGGGAAAAATCCTTCAGGAATCCAGAGTGGAGCAAACAATCATATTTGCATCCATAAGAATGTCCATCCATCTAACTCTGCCCAGCCGAGGTGAGTAAGATGGGAGCAGCTGGAATTTCGAGACCTACAGGAGGTGGATTTGCTCTCTTGTCTATCCCTGATGTCTACGTTGGCTCGGGCATGTCATGAGCATGGCTGATGGTCGGATTCCAAAAGATCTCCTGTATGGAGAATTAGTACAGGGAAAGCACCCCAGAGGGAGACCACAGCAGCGATACAAGGAAATCTGCAAGCGGGATCTGAAGGCCTTCAGAATGGACCTCCACAGATGGGAAACCTTGACCTCTGAATGTTCAGCCTGGAGGCAGGTGATGCACTGTGGCCTCTCCCAATTTGAAGAGACCCTTGTCCAGCAGGCCAAGGCAAAGAGGCTGCCCCGAAACCAGTAAAATCAGGGAACTGGACAGGAGACAAATTGTATTTATCTTCAGTGTGGAAGGGATGGTCACTCTCAAATTGGCCTTCTCAGCCACACTAGATGCTGTTCCAAGTCCTCTATTCAGAGTACATTACCATAGTCTCTCAAGACTGAAGGGTGCCTACTACTATGTCTGAACTCCTGTTTTGCTTCAGGTACATGGAAGGCCAATGCCACAATTTTCCTGCTGACGCCCTGCTTTGCCTTCAAGTGCCACCCCTCTCCCTTGTCCCCAGCAATGGAGCAGTTAGAGAAGGTCACCGCTAAAACATTGGTAAGGGTAAGAATGGTAGAGGCCGAAGAGGGAGAGAGGAGGATCTTTGTGTTATATGTTGCCTGACCTCAACCAACATCTAGTCTTGAAAACTAACGGTGACTTGAAGGAAAAGCTGTTTTCACATACCTATTACATTACTGAAACATGAGCTGAAATATAAAATAGACCCCAGTTCTTTGCGCGCTTCAAAGTTAAATCTACAAATCAATGGGACTAAGTTCAAAGAAAACATGTTTATGAGTAGAGTGTTAATCTGGGATGGATCACTACTCCTTGTTCAGACTTCTTGCCTGTCTGCCATGCCCCGTCTGGAAGAGTATAGACATGTTACATTTGTGGAATACAACTCTCAAAATCCCCTAGCCATCAGGACCAGATAGGGGATACTGGGAGTTGTTTTTAAAATATTTTCCCTCCCAAGAAGTTCTTCTGAGTTTATTGAAGAATGAGGTAGTACTCAGATATGGCTTGTGACTCAAAACCCATCCACCCTCTCTTTTTTTTTTTTCCCTGGGGAGGAAATTTGTTTTTAATAGGGACTTAAACTTGAGGGTTGGGATTCAGAACCAAAGACTGAGACTCGGAGACTTGGAGACTTTGTACCAAAGACTTACCAACATCCCCGCTCACAACAATCCTTGAAGGTATGTCAATCTGAGAAGGAGTGTGATGGGCTCAAGGTCACCTGGGCAGTTTAAGGAAGCTTTGAAATATCTTTGACAAAGCAAGTGGTAGGATGCTGCCTTCAAACCAGGAACACCAAATGCCTTTGCCCCCAATCAGGATAACATCAGTCTGCATAGCCCTGCTGTTATCAGCGGAAGACAGGTATGTCAACATCAGAGACAGGCTTGATTTAATGGATGTGTACAATCCATTGTTTGATGGGATATCAGTAGAAGATCAGGCTACGTGCAAGTCACAACTTTACCTCCTGACATGTCTATCATTGCATTATCTTTCAAAACAAAACTGACATCCTGATTCTCTGTATGAAAGTGGCCTATATATTGGCACCAATAAATAATTTCATACCGTTTTATAGGACTTTAGAATGCTTAAAAAAACTTGTCATTGTTACATTTTTAAAAATCTTGATAACATATGAGGGCTGCATCCCCTACTAGAGTAGTCCCATTGACAGAAGTGGACTTAGGTAAGTTTTGACAACAAGTTTCATTCATTCAGTTTCTGAAATCCTGTTTCTTAGGGTAGCAAATTGCAGTAGAGTAGCCCTACTGAATTAATGGGGATTTGTTGAGTCAATTGCTCCATAGGTTCCACTGATTCAGCACACCTACTGTAGTGCTCTATTGCATGAAGCGACAGAATTGTCTATTTTAGCTGCAGTAAAGAAGTCAGTGTGTTATAATATTTGTACCCATGCATAGGGCCAGTGTTACTGTACCCATTTCACAGATAAGAAAGGGTACAACTAAGGGCAACCTGTTGGAGGGAGGTTTCAGCTCCAATGCATGGTTCAGATGCTAAGGACCAGGATAACATCATGGGAGGGCTTCGGAATTTTGGACCACTCTGAGTCCCTGAACTAGAGAAGAGGTGTGCTATAAATGAAGAAGTCTGAACTGGAAGCTCATGCCATATTCTGGTTATGCCTCATCTAGAGTACTGTATCCCATTCTGGACGCCACACTTTAAGGAGGATGCCAACAAACAGAGCAAGTTCAGAAGAGGGCAACAAGGATGATCAGGAGACAAGAAACCAAGCCCATTGAGGAAAGACCAAAAGAACTGGAGAGGTTTAGCCTTGCGAAAAAAAAAAAGAGTGAGGAGAGATAGGACAACTCTTTACAAATAGTTTAAAGATAGTCCTGCAGAGGAGATGCAGGATCTGTTCTCAATCATCCCTGAGTGAAGGACATGTAATGATTGACGCAAGCTGCAGGAAGCCAGATTTAAATATCAGGAAAAACTTCTTAACTGTTAAAGCGGTACAACAATGGAACCAATGCCCTTGGGAGGTGGTAAGCACTCGAGTGCTAGAGGCATTCACGAGAAAATCAGACAGCCATCTGTCAGATCTGCTTTAATATGGATTCCCACACTGAGAAGGGGTTTGAGTTGGAAGCCTTCTAGGCCCCTTCCAGCTACATTATTCTGGTCAGAGTGCTGAATTAGGATTCAAAAGATTCAGATTCAAATTTGTACTTGGACACGACTTTGTCTGAGTGCCTTTCAGCCAAACAAATTTTCCCAGCTCAACTTGCTTCTTGGGGTTGTTGTGAGTATCAGATGTGAAGAAGGAGAGTCATATTACATAGCATTTTGAATGTTCATACTATTTTGTGCCGTGTTGCCCAGGAGGAAGGGCATTGATGCCACTGAGCTTCTCCACCCATTTATCTAGACTCCTTCTCCGTGGATATTTCCATCATCAGCTGGTCCAGAACCAATTCTTCCCCTCAGAGTCTTCACCTGACCCCCCTGTGACATCACGAGGGACCACTTCTTTGTCTTAGATTCTTGCCCCATTGCTCAAGGAACCGGGAAGTCCCATCCCGAGAGTAATGAACTGCCTTAATTATAGGCTTCCCAGAATTCAGAAGCAAGGAGGGATTCTGGACCCAATGAGGAGAGGGCTGTGGTATGTGGAGGACGTGATACGCTACTGGAAACTTTTTGGAGAACTGAAGCTGCAAACTCGTGCTGTAAGCTACAATTTTCTCCTGTCTTCTTTCACTCCCCCACCCTTCCCCATTTCACTCCATTGCCATCTCTTTAAATACATTCTTTCCTAAATTATCTTGTAATTGGGAAATGCTGACTTTTTTCTGTTTAACTCCAATGTAAGTTGCTTCCTGATGCATAATTCATTTTCACTTTGTTCCCAGCGCTGCGTGTGCAATTGAATTTTTTTGGCAGCCAAGTGCAGGAGAGGAAGAAATCAACAACGCCGTAAAGGGGCAGAGAGTGAAATCAGACCGGACGGCTCAGAGGAAGAAATATTAAGGGTGTCACAATATTTTGTACCCAATCCTACCAAATGGGGAGGGGAAGAGAATTCAGCCCTGGTAGTCTTAATGGGAGTGGATGACATTGGGGGAGGGAAAAATATCTATTGCTGATGTCATATTGGGGTGGCATTTAATTGCTTTGCACACCACATCGGCTGAGGGCTTTTGATCACCTCCCAGACTGTGATTTTTTTCTGTTTAAAAAATTCAGCAAGCTCTAAAAAAAAAATCACTGTTTTGTGTTCAGAGTCTGGCTATAACTAATTACAAATATCAAACTACTTCATTTGTTCCCTTCCAACTCCATTATTCTATGATTCTTTGATTCTATGGACACACAGTATATCAGAGATTAGATCAGCCCATAAGTGCTTTGAGTAAAAATTTTTGTTTGTTTGTTTTTGTGGCTGTTTAGTTGTTAAGTCGTGTCTGACTCTTCGTGACCCCATGGACCAGAGCACGCCAGGCCCTCCTGTCTTCCACTGCCTCCCAGAGTTGGGCCAAATTCATGCTGGTCACTTTAATGACGCTGTCCAACCATCTCGTCCTTTGTTGTCCTCTTCTCTTCTTGCCCTCACACTTTCCCAACAGCTGGGTCTTTTCCAGGGAGTCTTCTCTTCTCATGAAATGGCCAAAGTATTGGAGCCTCAGCTTCAGGATCCATCCTTCCAGTGAGCACTCAGGGTTGATTTCCCTGAAACATCTTTACTTTAAAACATACATGGTTTATATGTTTTAAATGCTTTAAAATAAAACATCTTTACCACAATTGTTCTCTCCCCCCCCCCCCTTCCATCCACAATTCAAAGCTAAACAGTGCAACCTAAATCGTCCTGTGTCTGTAGAAGTCCTCAAGAACTAAAAAAAACCTCCAGGCCATTTTAGCAAAAATACTTCCTTCCTCCTTCTTCCACTTTCTTGTGCTTTTCCCGCTGCTTCAGATTTTTCCCCCCAATGGGCATTTCTTCCCAGGTCAAATTAAAGATGTATGCTGATGAGCCAAAACATCAGGCAGTCCTTGTTTGAGTGATTTCTTCAGAAGAGCTTGCTGTTCTTTCGGTTGCTGAGCGAGTAAAGTTCTCTGATTGCTCTTCCAGCAACAGAGAGAGACCGAAGGAGTCCAGCAGGGTTGACAGAAGACTTTGCAGATGGAAGAGTGTGATCTAACTCTGCTTTCACATGCAGACCCTTCTTATTAGGAGAGGACTCCTCATTAGCTAATTGCTTTTCTTTACAAGGGGTTTGTATGGCTTCTCGGAGCAGGTCTGCACAGGAATCTCTCCCTCATCTCATTGAAGCGACTGATAATGGCAATAGGCGACAAGAGTTTCAGATCTTGTAAGGCCCTCTATGGAGAGCTGCTTTTAACAAGAATTGCAACAGGCTGCGCTATAACAGAGGGGATCGGCAGAAACAATACTGTGGCACATTTGGCTGAACAGTAGAGGATGTGAAGAAACCTCACCATTGGCAAGATACTAGCAACAAATCAGCTGTACCAACACAGTGAGAGAACTTTTCCAGAAACCTCATACTCCTGAGATTCTGGCTCTGCCTGAAGACTGAAAACCCAAACTGGCTTGTGAAAATGGACGAAAAGTTTGCTTTCAATTCCTTTTTGACATCCTTAGCAAATCCTGCACATTTCTTTACATTCAGAATAGAATGAACTTGGAGGTTCAAGCACTTCAGCTGCAGAAGAAAGCAAAACTGACAGATTTCCTCATTTCTGCTTTTAAAGTCAAATGGAGACAAATGTTTTTCCTTTGATTTTTTTAAAAATGAAATTTAAAAGACAACTGGGTTCCCAATACCGGCCCCAAATGTCAGCTTAACATTTCACTGCCTACTGTGTATTTTGTGACTAAAATTTCTAGCTTCTCCTTCAATCAGGCATTATTTGACATTAGAGATGTCATTAGAGATGTACGCCCCACACAGCTGGACGTAATAAGAGTCCGGTCCCCTGGGGACAGACAGTCCATTCACACCACTGCCTCTGTTTTCCCTTCCAATCGCTCCAGAGCTCCCCATCAGCTATCCACTCATCAGGCGGGGAGACTCATCTTCTATGAATACAAATACCCCCATCTCTATTTGACATCCTAGCATTATTAGCATGAGGCTGTCCTGCTTCATATTTGATGGTGGTGGCTTCTTTGGGTACTTTGAAAGGAAACTCTAATTAATGGATGGGCACTCTCCAAAAATCCAGGAACTTAATAAAACCATTCCTTGGAGGGCTATACCACCGAGCACAACCTTTCCCAACTAAAAGTGTCTTACAATATTTTTTTTGTAAAAACTTTAAAGATCCCTTATGACCTCTAGTGGCCAAATATATATATTTGTGCCCACATTTTGCTTATCCGTCCTCTAGTGGCTCATAGGTTAGGTATCCTTCAGTCTCAAGAGACTATGGGAACGTGCTCTGTATGGAGGTCTTGCAACAGTGTCTAGTGTGGCTGAGAAGGCCAATTTGAGAGTGACAATCCCTTCCACACTGAAGACAAATCCAATCTGTCCCCTGTTCAGCTCCCTGATTTTCTTGCTTTCGGGACTGCCCCTTGGCCTCAGCCTGCTGGACAAGGGTCTCTTCAAAATGGGAGAAGCCGTGATACACTGCCTGCCTCCAGGGTGAATGCTCAGAGGTCAAGGTTTCCCATCTGTTGAGGTCCATTCCTAAGGCCTTCAGATCCCGCTTGCAGATTTCCTTGTATAGCAACTGTGGTCTCCCTCTGGGGTGATCTGTGGTCTCCCTCTGCGGTGATTTTCCTGCACTCATTCTCCATACAGGAGATCTTTTGGAATCCGACCATCAGCCATTCTCATGACATGCCCAAGCCAATGTAGGTAGGAAGTTTATGCACAACATATTTGGCTGACTGAGGTTAAGTAGAACATGACACACCTCCACCCTCCCAAGGATCATGTGTAGTACCCAAAGCCAACCAAGCTATTTTATTTTAGAAAAATCCGGCAAATGTGCTCCCCCCCCCTCGCTAAGGTAAAAATATCTAACAACAAATCAAATAGCTAACAATTTGCTGGACTCCCAGGACATCATAAATCTGCTTTACTCTGCCTAACGAAAGGACCAGTCTTACAAGCAGATCTGAAAATAGTGTCTCCAAGATGCTATTTAGTGTCCATCCCTTTTTTGGAGGATCAGATCCTCATCATTTTTCCTTACTTTGGCTCTCACACAGCAGGTTCAAGTGTATCCCTTTCATACACATTTGAATATCAAGGAGATTTAGATCTGGAAATGGGCCCAAAGGTCAATAAAGACATCTATGAGGAGAACACTCTGCCTACAGTAGAATTCAAAAGCTACTGCTTTGTGCTGATCTTTTGCTGTACACTTGGAACAAATTACTCATTCTATTTTCTAAATGATGAACTAAGCCCCAAAGTGCATCCGATGGACATCAACATTTCAAACATGATTTCATCCATCAGAAAGGGGCATATAATTCCCAGAGGCCTTCAGAAGTGTCACCTCCTCTCCCAATCTGATTATAAAATGCAATCTTGGGTCTTGGTGCAACTTATTTTTCCATTTCTTTCAACCGACCACTCGGAAACCTTTAAGCTCCAAGTGGCTTTCACCACCACCAGCAGCCCCAGCTCTATATCCCACGTACTTAACCTACTGATTCTCTTTTAAAACTTCTTCTGCACCTGGTATCCTCCAAAGATCACAAGGATAACGCTCTCAGAAAAGAATTGCATCACATGGTAAGGAAGGAAAATCTCTTTTGTTCGTTTCTTATTCTTTCTTTTTCTTTCTTTTGGATTTTGGCCAGGCTTCATGAATCTTGACAAGCTTTTAGGTCAGTACCTCCTGTGGGTTTAATCTCCCAAGACTTGGGAGAGCTTCTTAACCTTCTTGAGTGTTCATCTTCAGGCACAGGAGGGTGTTGTTCACAAATGCATTTGGCTTTTCTTCCTCTTTTCACCTTTCTTTCATTTCCTCCTCACTGATGTCTGTAGGATTCTTCAGCAATCTATTTCACATTTGCCTCTTGCTGTAGTTAGTCCAGGACCAAAGGGTTCACAGTCTTTCCAAGAATAAGGTGCAGCTGCCATAATTAAGAGAGAGGATGGGAAGGGTGAGGTATGCATGTGATATGCTGCTGAGTTCGTTCTGACATAGGGTGAACCATTAAAGGGTTTTTCAAGTAGGTCACATATTCAAGGAATAGCTTACCGTTACTATCCCTTCCAGCCCCCTGTGAATTTTCATGGCTGAGCAGAGATTTGAACCTGGGTTTCCTCAATGGCATTCTATCAATTACATTATGCTTCTAGGCACAATTCAGAGTACTGGTTCTAACCTATATAGCCCTAAATGGCTTGGGTCCAAGCTATCTCAAGGACCTCATCTCCCTTTCTGCTCAAGTGCTAAGATAATCAGGAGAGGCCTTTCCCTTGGTTCAACTACCTTCACTGGTGCATTTGGTGGGGAGATGGGAGAGGGTCTCCTCTGTTGCTGCTCTCAGACTCTGGAACTCCCTCCCACTGGTCCCATCTTGGCCATCCTTCCCCAAGCAGGCAAAGACCTTTCTCTTCAAGCAAGCTTTATCTCAGTGATTGGCTGCTGAATGGGGTTGTTCAACAGATTTTTGTACCCTGCTGCTTTGAATGTGTGTTTGGTGTAGGTTTCATTTGTCATGTTGTGTTGAGGTATTCAGCCCTTCCATGTGTGCACATGGTCTGCGGTTCTTTGTTTGCAGAACTGGGACATGATATTCAATCCACAGCTGCTTCAGCTGTATCCTTAAAACAGCAACCATACTACCTGCAGCTCTCCTGACTTACACCTAAGGAGGCTGTGCCTGGCAAAATCCATCTTGCCATGAACTTTTGGATTTTACATCTAAGAGTAACTTTCCTGGCAAAATCCATCTTACCATGAACTTTTAGACTTTACATTCTTCACAAGCCCGATGAAGTGGTGTTTGATCTATGAAAGCTTGTGCATTGTGTGATGATTTCTTAGTGGTCTCTAGAGGTATTGCCTATTTTGGGATTTGTATTTTCTACAAAATTTGTGTTTGTATTATTTACCTACTGCCTTTAGCTTCAAATATTGCATTTTAATGATGTAAGCGGCCTTGGGTCCTTTTTACAGAGGAAGGAGGGGTAAAATATAAGCAATCGATAAATAAATTGCACTGGCTCTAGAATATACTGCTTCTTTTATTCCTAAAAAAGAAGAATTTGGGAAGAATGTGTTGTTCGTACACATACAACACACCTGAATCTTAAAATATCTAGCTTGCTTTGCATCTCATAGGACTGCTTCACATGGTACATTGTGGGAGATCTCTTGGTACTAATAGAGGGGAAAATAGCCTGTCTCCTTCTGTATTTTTAATTTTGCCCGCAACAAAAAACTGCTAGGCTATGTCTTGTTTGGTTGATTTGGGACAATTTGTGGTGAACACATCCCTAAAGTAACCTCTATGCCACCATTGGCAGTATTCATTTTTTTAAAACACTGCTATTCAGTTTGATAGGGACTCCCAATGACAACTATTTAAAAAATAGGGAGGCTTCTACAATTCTCTTTCATGAATTTCTTCCTGCATTTTGGACTTCTAAATTAGCTGTGTCTGCCCTAAGGATGCCTCCATGGTTGTGTTTCAAAAATCCAGGATTTTTTGTTATAACTCTTTGTTTTGTCCACTCCTCCAGCAGTACTTTAGAAAGATACCATGAAAAGGAGTCAGTGCACAATGCCATTAATCCATCCATCCATCCATCCATCCATCCATCCATCCATCCATCCATCCATCCATCCATCCATCCATCCATCCATCCATCCATCCATCCATCCATCCATCCATCCATCCATCCGAGATGCCAGATTGTAGCCCCAGGGCTTGTGGTTCCCTGTGCATGTCCCTTCTAGTCACAGAAATGGTGGTGCCCTTTCTCCACCACCCTGGCAAACCAGGAGCTCAGAGCCAGGCAAAAGAATGGAATAAACCTTAATCCATGGTCCCAGCAACCTAGGGGTTGCTCCCTGCCCTCTGATTCCCTGAACTGTCTTGCTCTTCAGGTAGCTCAAGCAATTTGGCTGGGTCTTCCTATTTCTCCCTTTGGCGCACAGGCAAAAATGGCCAGGACCATATATGTATAGGATCTTTGCACCTTGTTCTTTCAGCAAGAAATATCATACCTGGACACTGCAGTCGCAAGGCTGGTCAACATCATAAAAATGTCAGCTTTCTCTTCTCTCCTTTTTAACAACTTTCTCAGCTCCATTTAGGCACGTGGAATATAATAATTAGGTTCCCAGCTATGCCAAAACCTGAAACACATTTCTTTAAAAATAGCCTTTAAAAAGTTCAGAACTATTTCCCATTTTCTCTCCTACCAGAGGAGGAATGCAGATTAGTCTCTCTCTCTCTCTCTCTCTCTCTCTCAAAATAATCATTTGGAAATTTAAGGAAGTTTTTTGTCACCTTGCAAAAAAAGGAGAGAAGACTGTAGCCATTCCTCAGAGCATTCCTACTTGCATTTTTCTGGGTCCCTGTTAGGGCTTCCACCTATTCTATATGGGTAACATCACCCCATTTTTGGTACATTTCCAGTGCATGCAATCTCTGAAAACAAACCAAAATGAGTGTACAGCTGTGAAATTGCCTGCCACTGTCATTTTCCTGCATCACGAAGTGGCTTAAGAAAACAGTCACTTTGGTGTATTGGTAAATAAAACACTTCCTCTGCTTCATAGAGGAGCAGAGGAAGTTACAATTTTTTTTTTTACACATTTGCTACATCACTTACACATTTCTTTTGTGAACAGAGTTGAGCAACTTCAGTAGCATTTGTAAAGTCCAGACTAAAACCTGGAGCAGATATAGCATCCCACTGACATGGGGTCCACGAGTTCACCCATGGAGGTTGAACCTGCAGTTATCAAGAGTGACCCCATCTGAGAACAAAATGCCATAAATGATGGAATATATAGAGAGAATATGTGGGTGGAAGAAGATCCTGCGCTCGTCACACATGGCACCATTATCATGTTGATAGGTTACCTTGAGCACTGTTTTATCATGTATGAAGGGGATAGGCACATTTAGCAACAGGGTTCTTACTTTTATCCCTCTAGAGCAGTCATTTCCGGGAGTATTTGGGCTGCAACTCCCAGAAGCCCTTTCCACCAGCTGTGCTGGCCATGGTTTCTGGGAGTTGCAGTCCAACTGCACCCAGCTTGCCCAAGGTTGGGAACCACTCCTCTAGAGCTTAACGGGGGTGCATATGACTTCCTAGGGGGCTCTGGCCCATTCGAAGGGGGGCCACCAACTGGAAACAATTGTTCACACACCACTTTGTAAGTTAGTTATGCAAATTATACAATTCTGATTCGGTCTCTGTTTCTTTCCTTTTTAAAAAATTGTCGTGGCCCCAAAAAAAGTTTGGGAATGGCTCCAGTAAAGCAGGCATGCCCCTATCACCATAACCCCATCCAGGGATATGCAGAAGGAAGTGTGTCCCATTGGAATGCCTTCCCAGGGATGTGCGGCGAGGATTGCAGCTTAAATTAACCACAGAAGTTCATTGCAAAAGAAGTATCATGTGTCCTGTACGCCGAAGAGCTAATTTAATAAGCAGAACCTCCTTGCTGGTGGGCGATTAAGTCAAATTGCCTCTCTAAACTTTTTCTCTGCCGCATTTCAAATGTCAACACATTACCTTGCTCTCCCTCTTAATTTCTCACAAAAGAAAAATGCAAAATGAATTCATTATGCTAGAGTAAGTGGGGGGAAAAGTGATGAGTTTTTCCAGAAGAGTATGCAATGGGGAGAGATTGGGATCGGCGATTATATGGAGATATTTGAATAGCTGGCCATTAACGGGAGGTTCCCCATTACTTTGCTGATAATTATATCCTCTCCTTAGTTTTCCCAGTGGAATAATGCAATGTTCCCAGGGCAGGAGATAATGAAAAATACCATTCAGGTGGTATGTATATGCTGAGAATAAGATGGTGCATCTTCCCCCTCCCCCCCAAACCCACTGTGGAGATTGTAATATGCACGCCTACACGATATGTTAATTCCTGTTTAGTTGTTGGGAGCTGGGTACAGGGCAAATAAATGTATCTTGGAAATGGAGTTGGCAGAGGAATATCATTCTCCTGGCATAATTATCTCTCGTGTTTAGTGGGCCCGGAGTTTCGCTGAGTACATTTTTGTTAGCTATTATGTAAATTACTTTCAAAACCCACCATGGGGTAATAATGAAGACTGGGGGAAAAAAAATCTCACAGAGATGAAGCTGTTCCTGCCTCTCCCCATCGCCACCTCCATGGCCACCTTTCGTGGGAGGGAGGGGGAGGAAGAGGAATAGGAAATAATTGCTTTAGATATCAGCTAATTAATCCATCGTTTTACGGACATGTTTCAGTTCAGCAGTCAAGCGAGAAAACACAAACACAAGGAACCAAAATCAGGAGAGGAGATACTGGGCTGGTAAAAAAAAGAAAAGAAAAGAAAAAAATACCTTCCCATGTACAGTAAGTATCAGTGTGTGGTGCTCTCACTGCCTCCCGCCACCTTTCCGAGCAAAACATAAAATCTCACACCCGTAATCGCTACCTTATCATTCCTTGGCATTTTTATTGCAGTTCTATTTTCTAGTTTGGGGGCAGCTTGCTGTGCACCGTATCACCACCTCGGATTCATTAATTTTCACGGAAAACTCAATTTGCATCAAAAAAAGAGAGAGATACCTCCCCCCTCTTCCCTGCATGGAGGAGGATGGCAACTTTACATATCTGGAAGTCTCAGAGCCAAGGGGAAATGTTTAGATCAAACAGAAGGCACAAAATTGAGTTAAGGAAAAGTTATCTCCGTATTTGCATTGTAGACCTGAAGGACAGGGAAAACAATGGGTTTGGATATCTGAGTTGCCTCTGTTAAAGGCATAATTTGTTGTTACTTAGTGCATCCGTTAACCTCTTTCAACCATTTTCCAGAATACACCACACAGCTCAATGTGCAAGATAAGAATCCCCAGTAAAAGGAATGTTGTCAAACCTAATCCTGCAGTCCTAGACACATCTAGTCGGGAGTAAGCCAAATAGAGTTTAATGGCACTTACTTGCAGGTAGGTTAGTAGGAAATTAGCCCCAGTCAGCCCTTCTGAAATGTGCAATCAGGTTACAAAGGAAATGTTAGCTCTGTCCCCTCTCTTTTTGCTTTGCTCACTTAAGCAGCAATGCACCTGTGCAGAAACTATTCCTGCTCACCGGTAGAGTCCCACAGGAGAGCAGAATCCTTCTCCACTTCAGACCCAGTGATGCTTATGCAAGGAAAAAAGAAGGGGTGGCAATACCATTTTCCTCGTAACCATTGTTGCCAGTGATTCCTGGTTAGTGAAGGGTGGAATAAGCACTGGTGCAGCCTCAGTCCTATCACAAGCAGTGGGATTGTGGCAGAAACAAAATCACACCACCCCAGATAATAAATAAATGAATGGATCTACTAAATTTGCTGAAACACGATACACTACTTGGACTGCATCATCCAAAACCAAAAGAAAAATTAAAAGCATAAAAAAGACGAAATGCTTCTGGCAGCTTAAAGACTGTTATATTTTAATGTGAGCTTTCATGGAACTTCACTCCCTTCTATGGACATGTGAGGTGGAAAACAGAGATCACACAGTAAAACGTTCATGTAAGACAGTGGTGTAAGGTTGCATTTCATACATGCAATGATTTATGACCTCTCTATTCACTGTGTGATCGCTTTCTATCTCATATGTCTGAAATATAACAGTTTGTCTTTTGTCTTTTTTAGAAGAAAATATTTTTATTTTGTCTTTGCCGAATATGCCTGCACAGATTAATACAGCTACCTCTTCGGAAACTACCAGTGTTAGGATTGTATGTGTGTATGTGGTGTGAGATCATGGAAGGATTACTGTTGTATGGGCTGTGAGTGGATAGTTCAACTGTTACTTTGTTGCAACAATTTTGGGGGAAAAAATCAGGAATGGTTGCTTCTTCTTCTTTGCTGAAATATGTAGTGTATCATGTTTCAGCAAAAGCAAGTCCTCCTGCACTAGTTTTCTATATTTGGCACTAGGTTTATGCAGGGATGTTGGCAAGTCCTTGGGTCTGAGTTCTGAGTCTGAGTCCTTTGTCCCAAGACCTGGGTTCGAGGTTGAGTATTTGGTACGAAATCCCAAGTCCTAATTGAAAGCAAGGTTTTTTTCTCCTGAAAAAAGGGAGAGAGTGGATGGGTTCTAAGTCATGTGCCGAGTCTGAGTCATTGAAAACAACAACAACAACAACAACAACAACCAACCAACTTACATCACCAGTGTTACATCACTAATGTTACATCACCAAAGTTACATCACCAATGTAACTTAAGTTGGACTTCACCACAATTCCCATGACTTAAGTCCCCATCTCTGGTTTTATTCAGAAACATTTTGCATAGCTATGGAAACCTCAGTGGGTTAAGAAAAAGTGCTAGAGTCTCATCCTCACACCGGAGGAAAGAACCATTTTAGAGGTGATTCAACCCTTGACAGGATGTCTTGACAGATCAAGGAGATTAACTCATTTATTGGCCATACCATAGAAAATGGTCACACCACAGAAAGGCAGTATGTTCTTGGCACTTTTGGTTTTGATTTCTTTTCTAATTGTGTACAGCTCCTAGCAGACTACTCTACAAGGGCTAGGTTAAATTCTTTATCACTTTCCATTGCCTGACATCTTGAATGCTTGTTCTGTTGACCTGTTTTCATTCTCTGGAAGATCATATTTCTTTTGGTTATTTTTGTCCGGATTTCCATGTGTTAACATCTCTATTTAACCCACCTACCATGAGTCTACTGTGCCAATGGGAAGATGATGACCATACTTGGTGGGTTTGGCCATGGATTCATCAGCTGCACAACTCAGGTCCAAGGGAAACACATTTACTCTGAGAGATAGGAGAGGACTCCTCATGGATTAGTATTTTTGAGGAACCATGAGCCACTTGAGAGGGATCATAAGTTGTGTCCAATAAAAAATAATAATGTTGTTTTCCTCAGAAAGGCTCCCACCAGATTCATGGCAGGCATGGATTTTCTTTCTCTAGTAACAGGAAAAAAAACTTCTTAATTGTAAGAGCAGTACAACAATGGAACCAATGACCTCAGGAGATGAGGAGCAATCCAAGAGAAAATTGGACAACCATCTGTCAGATCTACTTTGATCTGGATTGTTCCATTGAGCAGAAGGTTGGACTTGATGGCCTTAGAGACCACTTCCAACTTCATGATTCTATGATTCTTGCCATATCCTAATATGTGTCACCCAACCTGCCAATCCAATATATCTATTACATCACTAAGGATACCAGCCACAATGATTCCATATTCATGTGAAGCACCAAGGGCTATGTGGTGGCCACCACTACCAGGCCTCCTGTTTTTATTTAGCTCCTCTCATGAGTCAGACCTTTCCCTTTATCGTTTTTCTCTCCACTTAACAAAAATGTCCCCTTGACTTATTTCTTCTATTTCTCCGGAAATACAGATGCAAAATGTATTCTGGGAACTAAACCAGCCCATTATAGATCTCATAGATCTCTTTCTCTGGGGCAGAAATATATATTTTTTATTTGGTACAGTTCAGAAACTCCAGGAGATATTTTGAAGAAATCACAGCAATTGGCTGTCATTCATTTTCCCCTGCAGCTGCTGGGCTGCCTTCCCACAGCACCACCTACAGTGGAGACTTAGCTGCAAGCAACTCGATGGATAGATTAAACTTTCAGTCTACGGCGTTGAGGGTGGTTCCAATGCTCCTGTTTCAGATGAGAGATTTATAGAGGCACTCTTCAGTTTTGTTATCCATCAGCAGCCAAAGGAATACTCAACGTGCTGGTGACATCCACCACCCTGTGCAAGCCAGCCTCGCTTTACAAGCCCCATCAAATTCTCCGACTTTTGAACTCATCTCTATGCCCAGAAAGAACAACTTTTATTGCTAAGCAAGTGCCAGGGAAAATCTCTGCCAAGGGGCCCAAAAGGGACATCCGATGTCAGAGCCATTCTGGTTGGGGATGGGCCAGGAAGATACGATGATGATATATCAGGAGGGACAGCAGGAGTCCTTAAAAATACAGAGCTTGCCCATTTGGCCATGCTGGCTCTCCTGCATTCTCGGAGCTGTAGACCAAATGAGTCTCTTCTGAAAGCTTTGTTAGGACAATAACTAGTAGACTATCTGACCTGGATGAGTTTGCCTCCATGGATGTCCATGGCACATCCATCAAGTGTTGGCTCCCTTAAAACAAAATGAAAAACTGGTGTGCCAGCATTAGATCCATAGTGTCATTCAGAGTAACAGAAAGAATAGAGCACCACCAACATGACATAGGAGCCTTCATTTGCCTTGCCCCCCCCCCCAGTACATGGGTAGAGACAGTGGGTCTGGCGGGGAAGCCAGATGGGTGCATGTGCAGAGACACGGGCTCACTTCCCTTACCGGAGCCACCCCCTGCCTCTGCCCATGTGCTAACCTATCAGCTGGGAAGTGGGGATGTGGGTGGAGGCACCAGCCAGCTCCTGGGAGAGAAGCCGGGGCTGCTGCCTCTCAGGATCGTGATGTCAGTGGCAGCAGGAGGAGCAGATGGAGAGGCCCATCCCCAGCAGGGACTTGAAATGATTTGAATCATGAGTCAAGTCCAAGTCTTCCCCAAAAAGATACCCAAATTGAGTCTGAGTCAAGTCGCCGGTGTGACTAACGTTGGACTTGACACAAGTTGCAACTCGCAAATCCCCATCCTTGCTACTAATGCTTCATTCTGTGAAATCACAATGACTCTTCCCTTGGTCTCTGGTTTTCTGTCTGAAATCCCAGAAATGAGGGTCCTGTTGACCTGGCAACCTGATCAAAAAGCAGCATGTGAGTTAATTCCCCACACTTCATTTGTCTCACCCAAGGGCTGAGCTTGTTAAGCACTTGTGCTTGGTCCATTACACTTCTCCTGAGAGTGCTGCACATATAGTTTGGCAGTGCAGATATGAGGCACTCCTAGCAATGGGCAGAATAACATCTTTTGCCTTAATTCACCGTGTCTCTCTCTGCTTCCCAGAAGCACCCAATTACCTCTGCTGGAAATTGAACGCTGGTCTGTATAGTAGTTTGACTCCAGAAAAAAATATTTATCTTCTTTGAGGAGACATGGTCTTCCACTCAGAAACTGGGTTGTCTACTCTTTGGAGGATATATTGGGCAGAGCTACCCCAAAGTCTCTCTCCTAAACATCTGGTTTGAAGTGGTCCATTTATTTCTATTAGATACCACTTTCTTCTCCTCCCCTTGACTCTACCAACGTTATTTGCCCCCAAATGACTTTGTTTTATCTAGCATAGAGGTTCTCAACCTTGGATCTCCAGATGTTTCTGGACTAAAACTCCCAGAAACCTTCACCACTAGCTTGCTGGTCAGAATTTCTGGGACTTGCAGTCCAGGAATCTCTGGGGACCCAAGGTTGGGAACCACTGATCTAGTATAAAGTTCAAGCATCAGGCGGAACTCTTTTAGGTACTTCATGGCCTCATTTCCTCTGGGCAAAAACAACTGCATTCAAATGTTAAGAATTGTGACCAAGTAGCAACCCACATTAGATCTAAGGCAGAAAGGATCTGGCAGGACCTTGAGTCCTTGCTGAAACTAGTAGGTCTCATGGAGAGTCCAAGGCACCATCTGGTAAGGTTAAACTGGATTGGTTTCAGCCTGAGGATGTGGACAAGGCAGTTTCACGATACAAAGCCGCCACCTCCTTCCCATCCTGGAGAATAAAATCAGGAAAGGAAATGGCCATATAATGGGCTACTAATACCATTAATGTGTCCCTACGGGACAGTCATTTACCTTCCCTCCTAAAGGAAACTGTTATAAAGTCTATCCCAATAAAATCAAGCAAGGGATGATCTTATCAGCTATAGACATGTTGCCAGCATTCCATTCTTGAGCAACTTGATTGAGCAGGTGATGGCTGACCAAATACAAGTGTTCTTGGGGGAAATTGATATTTGAGATACATTTTAGTTGGGCTTCGGGTCGCACCATGAAGATGAATTAACATTGGTCACCCTGCAAGACTATATTTAATATCCATATGAAGCCACTGGGAGAAGTCACACCGTGATTTGGAGTTTGTTGTCATTACTATGAGGATGACCTCCCCCACAAGCTCTCTTTATCTTTCCTTCATCTGCAAGTGATGCTGTGCAAGTACTTGAGCCCTGTCTATCATGGATAATGGACCAGACAAGGACCAATGAATTGAAACTGAATCCAGATAGTACCGAGATGCTACTTTGGGGAGGTTTGTTGGACCAGTTAGAGGAATATAAACCTGGCTTACACTCCCGGTGAAGGATTGGTTCACATTCTGGGAGTACTCTTGGACCCAGCTCTATCTACGAAGGCACAAATATTCACTGTGGCCAAGAATGCATTCTATCAACTTTGGTTGCACTCCTACCTGGACAAGAAATGCCTAACAACAGTGGTTCATGCATTGGCAATCTGAAAACAATAGATCACTGTAAAGTTGTCTACATGGGGCTGCCATTGAAGTCAGGAAGGAAACTTTAGCAAATCCAAAATGCAGCTGCCAGCCTGCTTACAGGTATAGCAGATATAAACACATGTCTCCAGTCCTGGTGCATCTTCATTATCTCCTTGTAAGTTCCTGTGCCTCATTCGAGATGCTGGTCGTGACCTCTAAAACCCTTAATGGTTTAGGACCTTGATATTTGGTGGAACATGTTGAGCTTTAAACATTGGCTTTTTAATGATGCAAGCCACCTTTGTGTACTTATTGATTTTAGATCTCAGTGATGAAAGCTTCCTTGGGTCCTTTCTATGGAGAAAAGTAGGGTAAAAATGTTATAAACAAACAAACTTATTTCCCACAAAACAGCTGCCCATCCCAACTGTGCCTCACGGGTCTTGATGTTAAAAAGTTTTGGCCTCCCCCGCAAGGAGGTCAAAAGGTCTAACACCAGGAACGGAGCCTTCTCAGTCTTGATCCCTTCCCTCTGCAAGACGCCTCCTGTAGAGATTCTCCAGGTGCCTCCCCTCTCTGTTTTTGGGAAGCTTATTAAGACTGAATGATATAAAGTTGCCTTCTACCAATTGTAAATATTGTTCCAGTGGGTTTTAAATTGCGTATTTTTATTGAAAGGTAGCATTTAAGCTAGCAATGGTGTTTATTATATTTTTGATATTCTTACAGAGTGTGTGGCTTTATGCTTGTATTGCATATTGTGTACTGTCCAGAGAGTGGAAACACCGATGGGGCAGCATGGAAATAAACACACAAACACCACAAAGAAATAAACACACAAACACCACAAAGAAACGAATGGAGATCAGATGCCTGGAACCTTTGCTCTGGGCTGAATTCTCGTTTTGTGTTCCATGTTTCTATTTAGATTTGATCGCAAATGCCTTCTCTTTGTTCAACGGGCAAAATGTCAAAAGGCACTGTATGCGTTAGGAGCCAAGAGCTGGGGACCCAAGGGAAGGAAGAATAGAGAGGGGAGGAACCATCTGTTCCCTTGACATGCATTTTGCCCCAATATTTTATCCTGAGTAATTATTCTGGGTCGCTCGCATTTGGCGTCTCCCCGAGAGGAAGCATTAAAAATGTCCACTATTAAATGCTTTTCAGATAGAAGGCAGGGTTTTATAACCCTGTAACTGCAGGATCAGTAGCTTTATGCTCTTTAGCCTCGGCGGAAATGTGCATTCAGTTCCCACACACAGGCTGTGCTCAGGGTATGGTTGATTCAGTAAACAACACTTTGCCTTGTTTCTGTGGATACCAGGCCCACCTTAGCTGCCTCTCCTAACAGAGCCTCATGGTCCGGAGACACATGTGGCTGACGCCAGCTTTGGCCTGGTTTCTCGGACACTCTCAGAGGCCTTGCTGATGGACAGTCACTTCTTCTTGTCCCTCCATCCCTCTTTCTTTCCTTTCAGAACTAAAGAGCCTGGTGCCACAGTAGTTAAACTGCAGTACTGCAGCCAAAACTCTGCTCACAATCTGGGTTCAATCCCAGGCAGCCGGCTCAAAGTTGATTCAGCTATCTATCCTTCCAACGTCAGTAAAATGAGCACCCAGCTTGTTGGGGGGGGGGGTTGTGTGGTCTGCATAAGTGTTTTAAGTGCCATGGGGTAGTATATAAGCAATATGTTTTGCTTTTCCTTCCTTCCTTCCTTCCTTCCTTCCTTCCTTCCTTCCTTCCTTCCTTCCTTCCTTCCTTCCCACTCTTTCCAGAATTTAGAAGAGCTATTTTTTGGAGGTTATGAACCCCAGAAGCTCTAAGCCAGTTTAACTGCAATTTCTCTTCTTTCCAAGGCTCGAAAAAGTTGAATGTTTGGACTCCAGCTCCTGTAACCAAAGCTGGCTGGAGGGTTTCGAGAGCTGCAATCTGAAACACAATCTGAAATCACAAACCATCCTGTGGTTCCTTCAATGGGTCTCCACAGATTTGCAGGCTGCTTGATTAGGCTTCCCATGACAACTGATGGATAGCACATTGGTTTAAGCATTTGGCTGCAAAGCCTGAGGTTGGGAGTTTGGTTCCCCACTGTGCCTCCTTGACAAGGGCTGGACTCAACGACTTGTAGGGTCCCTCCCAGCTCTGCAGTTCTAAGATTAGTAGTATTATTATCACCAGGATGGATGGAGCAAGCAAACTCCTGAAGGCTACCTGCATGGTGGCCAGTCAGCTAAGATCAAACTGCAGATTTAGGCCAGATTGGCTTTCTTTTTGGACTTGTCTTCAGCTTTGAAGATCAGAGGACTGGAAATGAAGACCAGTTGACTGTCCTTTGGTTTGCTGGGGCCTTTTGCTTTGAGCTCCACCTCTTCCCCTCCACATCAACGCATGTTCCAATATAACAGAAATAAGAGGAACATGCCCTGTGAGCCATGAATCTCCTTGACAAACACCAGTAGTTTCTGCCCCTTAAATAAATAAATAAAAAGATTGCTGTAATAATAGTTTCTTGCCAGAGGTTGGTGAAGATTGTTCGTTCATCATGTTGCTCTCCCTTGTTCTTTGGAAAATGAAACGGCACTCCGACAGAGACAACCACACCCACAGGCCATCTTGGCACTTCATACTGGTGAGGATCATGGGGGTGTTTGGTGTATTTTGCATGTGTGCTTTTTGTAGTTGTTTAGTCGTTTAGTCGTGTCTGACTCTCCCTTTGGATCGAGGATTGAATGAAGATATCGTCCTTGTCGTTTAGTCATTTAGTCGTGTCCGACTCTTCATGACCCCATGGACCAGAGCACATCAGGCCCTCCTGTCTTCCACTGCCTCCTGGAGTTGTGTCAAATTCATGTCGGTTGCTTCGATGACCCTGTCCGTCCATCTCATCCTCTGTCGTCCCCTTCTCTTGCTGTCACACTTTCCTAACATCAAGGTCTTTTCCAGGGAGTCTTCTCTTCTCATGAGATGGCCAAAATATTGGAGCCTCAGCTTCAGGATCTGTCCTTCCAGTGAGCACTCAGGTTTGATTTCCTTCAAAAAGGATAGTTTTGTTCTCCTTGCAGTCCAGGGGATTCTCAAGAGTCTCCTCCAGCACCACAATTCAAAGGCATCAATTCTTCAGCGGTCAGCTTTCTTTATGGTCCAGCTCTCATTTCCATACATCGCTATAGGAAAAACCATAGCTTTGACTATTCTGACTTTTGTTGGCAAGGTGATGTCTCTGTTTTTTAAGATGCTGTCAAGGTTTGTCATTGCTTTCCTCCCAAGAAGCAGGTGTCTTTTAATTTCGTGGCTGCTGTCTCCATCTGCAGTGATCATGGAGCCCAAGAAAGTGAATGAAAATATACAGAATCTCTATTTCAATGTCTTCATTGCAGACCCTACAGTTGTGGTTCTTCCGTAGTCAAGATTTTGTACTTCTTCATGCTGAGGTGCAGTCCTGCTTCGGCATTTTCTTCTTTCACTTTCCCTGCCATTCATTTCAAGTTATCGCTGTATTTATAATCAAGTGATAACCAGTTTAGATTTATATATGAACATACATTATGATGCATGCCCGATAGACCATT
Organism: Pogona vitticeps; assembly: GCF_051106095.1. Taxonomy (NCBI): domain Eukaryota; kingdom Metazoa; phylum Chordata; class Lepidosauria; order Squamata; family Agamidae; genus Pogona; species Pogona vitticeps. The sequence continues at coordinate 307,133,057 of NC_135784.1, forward strand.
TTGAGCCAGACCCCTTTGGAGACAGAGCTCCGCATGATCTCCAAACGTACTCCGTGTCCCATCTGGTTTTTGTTTTGTTTTGTTTTGTTTTTTTTGGTAATGTGGTTTGCTGAGAAGCGTCCCTTTCCTTTCAGGCCTGGGTCACCCTGGCAGCTACAGAGCTGTAAAACAAAGTGGTTGGAATTAATGACCTTTTACTGATCCATCATCCTGGCTGACATCGTCCGCGAGGTATGCCAGTAAGCCTCTCTGTGGCTGGTGGTAGCAGTTGGCTGCCCAGCCTTCGAGGAGCTGGTCTCTTCTCATTCCAGCAAAGGGTGGAAGAGTGCCCATTGGCAGGAAGATCAAAGGCCCGCATGCCACCATCACTTTGAAGTGAACTTGGCAGGCATGATGTTCAATAAATAATTTCGAGTCATTAACATAAAAGAGAAAAGTAAAGATCCACTCACCTGCATACAATTTGTACTTGCCTTATGATGATTTTTTTTAAAAAAAATGAGGATTAGCAGATGATGAATATGTAGCCATAAAAGCTTAAAATCCAGCTCTGTTTTGTTCAACCTTTGTTTTAGACTTTTCCTCTGTGATACATCAAAGTGTGCCGCAAATGTATTTTGTCCTTTATTCCATAACCGATCGGGGATGGGTCTACCGGTCTCTGTCAAACCACCATTGTTGTTGTACTGCCACTATCCTGCTGCTGCCACTGTGCCGCCACCACCATTGTCACACTGCCGCTGCCACCATTGTGCCACTGCTGCCTTTGCCTCCTCCCCAGATGCCATGCTTAGAGGCAGCAATGTGGGTCCTTGCATGGAAGCTGGGGTGCTGCTTCTGTGCACGTGCCCACCTCTCAGCTGGTCAGGGTGATCAGCTAGGGGGTGGGCAGATGTGCAGAAGAAGCATCTGGTGCTTTGCAGGGTAGACGGTTCGGTTCGTGCCCATCTCGAATGTTGATGATAATTTATTAGTTATATTCTGTCAGCAATTTCATATCTTGATAAAGATCTACCTCAGGAGTTGAGGAGTGCTCCAATACTGGAGGCTTTCAAAAAAAAAAAAAAAAAAAAAAAACCTTGGATAATCACCTGGCAGATATACTGTATTTTTCTGTGTATAAGACGCCCCCATGTATAAGACACCCTCACTTTTCTAACCCAAAATTAAGAAATCTAAGTGGGGCTTAGCAAGTGGAGGGGAAAGCAGGGATCAAAGCCCTGCAGGATCACTTTGATCCCTGCTTTCCCCTCCACTTATTTTTGTTCTTTCCTCAGCTTACTTCCGTGTATAAGATGACCCTCAATTTTTAGTCTAAACATTTTAGACAAAAGTATAGTCTTATATACAGAAAAATATGGTACTTTTTATTCCTGCGCTGAGCAGGGGGTTGAACCTGATGGCCTTGTAGGCCCCTTCCGTCTTCACTTTTCTATGATTCTATCATTCTAATAGAAGAGTAGAAGGAAAGCGGAACACCACTTTTGGCAACCATGTTCATGCTTACATCTGATAATGCACCAGACACTATATTCAGATATTTACCAAGCTGTGGTTGGGGAAGGGGGTAGAGGTAGGAAAGAATCATGCATGTTAGAGCAGTATGACAATGGAGCTAATTATCTTGGGAGGTGCTGAGCACTCCAACTCTGGAGGCATTCAAGAGAAAATTGGACAACCATCTGTCAGATGTCTTTTTGCCTTGAGCAGGGGGTTGGACTCGATGGCCTTAGATCAGGGGTCTCAAACATGTGGCCCGGGGGGCATTTGTGCCCCCCCCAGGTGATAGTTTGTGGCCCTCGCCTTGCCTGCCCCCCCAAAGCACCCACACATCCTCTGCTGTCAAGAGTTAAAAAAAAGCTTTGCCTCACTCGCCGGCTCTCTCCCAAGACAGCACCTCTTGCACCCTCCATCCAGAACTGCAGCCTGCCAGCCAGCCCACCTGTCTGTCGGCTAAGGAAACTCCTGGGCGGCTTCCTCGGGCTCTTGCTCCGCTTGGGGGAACATCTGATGCGGCCCAGCCTCACCCAGACTCTGCCTCTAGCGGCCCCCAGGTAAATTGAGTTTAAAACCCCTGCCTTAGATGCTCCTTCCAACTAACTTATTCTAAAAGTCTATGTCCATGAATACATACAATGATGTAGGAGACACTTCCCAAAAGCAAAACAGAAGGGAGGGGATGGAAAGTGATTTATCTGGAACTTTCAAAGATGAGCTGTCTGGTAAATAATAACAGGTACAGCTTATGCCACTCAAGTATCATCTTGAACAAAAATGCAGGGTTCCTGAGTAATAACTTTGCGTAAATTAGAAATATAGGGGGAAGTTATGGGAATGAAAACCCCTCTCCATGCTCTTTAAATATCTCCCTTCCTGAAAAAAAAAAACACCACAAAGAGTATATTTTGCTGAGAAGGAGAAAGCGCTAGAAAAACAGAAACTAGGCTAGTAGAAAATCTGAAACCAAACCAGACCAAACCAAAAACATTCTTCCTGCTTTTGTACTGCCTGGTATCAATCAAATTCTGTTTGACACGGCTTCATTTATGGATTATTGCGGAAACCGTGAACGAATGCAGAGTGACGACAGGGCAAAACAGTCCCCCAAATGAAATCGGTATGAGTAACCCATTTCTCAACCTGGCTCGGCAGCCACGTTGCCCTCTCCCAAATCCCTGGCATTGTTTAAGCTCCAGTTCTATATAAGAAAAGCTAATCAAACAGCACTTGGGGAAAATTGACTGGGGTTTTCAATCTGCAGCCATATCTTGATTGTACTTATTTCAAATGGCGTTTGCTATTCCCTGCATATCCTTAGGAACATGCCCCCGCTGAAGAGATGCTGCTCAACTTCAAACTATGTTTTTCCTTCCTTCCTCACCTCAGCAACTTTTTATATATTCCCTTTTTACATTTTATTATAGCATAACATCTGAAAATGAAATAAAGATTATAGGCAATGCTTCAGGACTTGTGCTTATGTGCTTTGCCTTGAATATAAAATCTTGTTGATAGAAACTCACCACATCGCCATTGTAAAAATCGTCAAAGCATCCCTACTGACCATTGCTATAATTATTTCTGCTTGGGAATGAAAGATTTGATCGCCTCTCTCTGTGTGTGTATGTTTGTGTGTGTGTGTGTGTTGTACATGTCCCCTTTGACTTGCTTCTGTCTATCTTATTATTTTTCCCTATTCACCAGAATGCTGCCTGTCCCCTTAATGAGAGATGAAAATCTGTATTTATTTGCTACAGTTATCTTGAGAGGTAAAGGAAAACAACAAATGAAAAACAACACAGCTGATGTGGCGTGATGAAAGAGAGAGACCAAACTTTTTACATAACAACTCTTTAGTTTTAGAGGTTTTCCCTCACTTCCCCCCTCCAAAGATCAAAGAGAAAACACAAAAGAAGGAAGGCTGGCTCAAACAAACAACCATTTCAATGTTCCATCATTCACATTGAAACAGATTGCTTCTGTTTGATACTTCATTATTATTGTTATCCAATTCTTCAAAAATCCTCTGGTTTACTAATGTGGGACATTGGGCTTCCACATGCATGATTCAAAATGTGAGGAAATGACATTGTATTGTCGCACATTTTCATGCCTGCCCTACCAGTAGGAAAAAGGACGCCAGACTTTGCATAACAAAGTGCTGCCAGAATGTTGACAACACCAATGGGAGTCGTGAAGATGGTCTACATGATCCCCTCTTGTGATGACCACCATTCACAAAGTGACACCAAGCAAGGGAAAATCCAAGAAACTAACCCCTTTTCTCATCATGTAACCACTTCTCACTCAAGCACAAAGTAATTGTCATGGCTGTTTTTTGGACAAATGTGAATAAAATTAGCATGAGGAAGAGAACAAGCTGATATTGCTTCCATTTTATTTCAGTTTCTTACTTTCAGTTAGTACTTTGCAATTTTTGTATTCCATGTGCTTTTGAGGTTGTTAATTGATGGAATTCAAATCTCTGTTTTTCTTTATTTACCCGAAAGTATAATATAGAGTTTATTAAAATCCACAGTTTTATTAGTGATCATTTGCTTGTCTAAGTATAGCATTTCATTTTCATTTTCAAAAACTGGAGGTGGCTGGAATTAATAAAGATGTGAGTAACCCATAAAATTTAACCAGTTGCTGAAATATGATTTCTGAAACTTGGTTATGCCTGCATGTATAATCTGTTGATGCTAGCTTAGGGCACATAGCTCTGATCCTATGAACTGTTTCTTTGAATTTGTGACATGCCCTATACTTACGCCTTGTTTCATAATTATTTTCTGATATTATCTTGTGCAAACAATGGAGTCTGCATATGAATCCCTCCGTTTCAACCTAAAGACAGCCTAGCTCAATGGTATCGACCTCTGCCTGTAAAGACAGCACTTGGAAGTTCAGTTCCCCACTGTGCCTTCTTGGCCGGTTGCTAGTGATGATGATTCCAGCTCTGCAGTTCCAAGAATATATTATATTATAGCATAAGTCATAGCTTTGATTGTTGCTTATCAACATTGTCCTCCAGGCTCACCCGGTCCACATCTCTGAGACATATGGACAGGCATCAGAATAGTGAGCCTAGTGAATTCCAGAAGCTGGTCCTATATCTAAACAATATTCAACTTGTATTGCACAACTAGGTGAGCAATGACCCTACAAGGGACAGTACATGGCCAAAATGACAGCCACCCTCATTGACTTCTGTGAATTCCCATTTCATCATTGCTACACCATGTCCACTGCCTGCTCCAGGGGAGATAACACCACCCTATACCTATGTGCATAGTCAGTACAGAGGCAAAAACCGCCTCGTGGCGCAGTGGTTAAAACACTGTACTGCAGCTAAAACTGTGCTCACGACCTGGGGTTCAAATCCCAGGTAGCCGGCTCAAGGTTGACTCAGCCTTCCATCCTTCCGAGGTCGGTAAAATGAGTACCCAGCTTGCTGGGGGGGCAATGTGTAGCCTGTATAATTAAAAATTTGTAAACCGCCCGGAGAGTGCTTGTAGCGCTGTGGGGCGGTATATAACTCCAATAAATAAATAAATAAATAAATAAATAAATAAATAAATAAATAAATAAATAAATAAATAAATAAATAAATAAATAAATAAATAAATAAATAAATAAATATTCAGTCCAGAAATCTGTGACTAGGAATCAGGCCTTTTTGCTGGGAATGCAATATGGTGGAATGCCTGCCAGCGGAGGTGTGCCAGGTACCTTCCCTCCTAGCTTTCCGAAAGTTGGTAAAAATAATTTTTTTTCAGAGAGACTTTTCAGTATGATCTCCCCCCATGATAGATTATGTCATGTTTTAATTGCCATCACCACTGGAGTTTTTTTTTTTGGGGGGGGAGGTTGTTCAGGTTTAAGGTTGGATGCTTGAGTGTTTTTGTAAACCATTCAGAGTAAAACCTCACCACTAGACAGACAGGCAGACAGAGAAATATTTACAGTTTAGTACTTTTGGAAGATTTTTGCACAAAAAAAGTCCAGTATTCTGTGCAAGAAACCATATCTTTTGTGAACGATTGTTGTTTAGTCATTAAGTTGTGTCCGACTCTTTGTGACTCCCATGGACCAGAGCACGCCAGGCCCTCCTGTCTTCCACTGCCTCTTGGAGTTGGGTCAAATTCATGTTGGCCGCTTCGCAGACACTGTCCATCCATCTCGTCCTCTATCGTCCCCTTCTCCTCTTGCCTTCACACTTTCCCAACATCAGCATCTTTTCCAGGGAGTCTTCTCTTCTCATGAGATGGCCAAAGTATTGGAGCCTCAGCTTCAGGATCTGTCCTTCCAGTGAGCATTCAGGCTTGATTTCCTTTAGAATGGATACATTTGTTCTCCTTGTAGTCCAGGGGACTCTCAAGATTCTCCTCCAGCACCACAGTTCAAAAGCATCAATTCTTGGGCGGTCAGCTTTCTTTATGGTCCAGCTGTCACTTCCGTACTTTGCTACTGGAAAAACCATAGCTTTGACTATGCAGACCTTTGTCGGCAAGGTGATGTCTCTGCTTTTTAAGATGCTGTCTAGGTTTGTCGTCCCTTTCCTCCCAAGAAGCAGGTGTCTTTTTATTTCATGACTGCTGTCACCAACTGCAGTGATCATAGAGCCCAAGAAAGTAAAATCTGTCACTGCCTCCATATCTTCCCCTTCTATTTGCCAGGAGGTGATGGGACCAGTGGCCATGATCTTAGCTTGTGAAAGCTACAAGATTTTAAATGCAAAATAATAGTTTTGCATGAAAAAAGCCCAAAGGTTTTGAGGAGGGGTTGTTTCTTTGCTTGTTTTACAAATATTTTTGTTAACAAAAAAGTGCCAGTGCTTTTGGTATCATTTTGGAAAGAAAAAAAATCTCTCCCCCCCCTCTCTCCTGCACACACATGTTGCAATTGAATCTTGTCAGCACTGATTTCAAGCTTTTTGAAATTTGCTGTTAATCTCTGGTCACCCACTGGAACCAGAAATGAAACTCTGGCCCTGTGTTGAACTGTTGGCTGCCATTAGCAAAGCACTGAGAACTGTTGCCACTCATGAGCTCTGGGCCACTAACTATGAGATGTAGTCTGGGTAAAGCTGATGAGGACCATTAAGCAGTGCCATATTCAAAACTGTGTTGAAGCAGTTCAGCTTCTGCTAGCAAGAACTGCAGAACTCTCTGGTGTCATTAACTTCTTTACGAGGTTTCTTGGGCCCCACCTTCCTGAATCAGCACGCCAAATTACTAGAGGGGGAATACCACCCACACCTCCTTGTTCTTATTCAATTCTAGGCAAAGATAAAAGTTCCCCTTGGCATTTAGTCCAGTTGTGTCCAGCTCTAGAGCACAGTGCTCATCCCTGTCTCCAAGCCATAGAGCCAGCGTTTGTCCGAAGACAGTTTCCATGGTCACGTGGCCAGAGCAACTAGACACATTCCCATTGAGGTGGTACCTATTTATCAACTCACATTTTTACATGCTTTCGAATGGCTAGGTTGGCAGGAGCTGGGACAAACGACGGGAGCTCCCTCCATCACGTGGATTCGATCTTACGATGGCCGGTCTTCTGACCTTGCAGCACAGAGGCGTCTGAGAATTACAGAGTTGGGAAGAGAGGCAAGGCTCATCTCATTGGACCTCCTGTTGATCCACAGCCACAGCATTTTTGACATGGACATCTAACTTCCATTGAAGAACTCCAAACAAAGTCTACCACTTTTCAAACAGCAGTGATCACCAGGGCATTGTTCCCAATGATGTGAAAACCATTAGTTTGGGAGTCTATCCCAAATCCATTGGTTTGATCTTCAAGAAACACACTCCAGCAATCTTGCTGAAATTTTAGAAGTCCTGTCTGCTCCTGGTATCTGAAGAACAGACCATCTGGGAAACTTACACATGATGCCTTGAGCTTTATGGAATGAACATGAGATATGAATGAAGAAACAAACATTAATAGTTTCAAATAGTTTTTTAAAAAATGAACAGATGCCTAAAGATGCCCTCCAGATGGAACCATTTGCTGGCTCTCAAGATAAACAAATTTAGGCCCTGTAGTTGGAAGTCAATTGTCTGTGCAGTCTGGGGGAGGGGGTGGTGTCTGAGGATGGCACTGAGAACATTCTGGCTGGTTTGGGGTAAAAAAAAAAAGCTTGAAGATTCCACTCATGTTTTTCATTGAAGTTATGCTTCAATCACATCCTTCTTTGCATGTGGCAATGCAATTAATGGCTTTAAAAAGGATCTCAGTGCATATCACAATGCATATTATGTGCAAAAATGAATTAAAAGTTATTTATTTTTAAATTATTAAACATTCTTAGAGACCATTTAGTATTCCCTGACACCTCATTGGAGTTTTAAAAAAAGACAACAAATTCAAGACAAGTAAAAGACACAATTACCCATGAGCCCCTCAGATCCTTGCAGACTGTAATGTCAGGGGGTCTAGAAAGCTTTCTCCTAAGTTCCTAACAAGGTCTGTTTATCAGTATGTGAATGAACCATTGGAATCTTTCCTTTAACTTTTGCCTTTCTCTTTGCACAATTAAAACTGGTGTGCCCATTTCTTGATAGGTCTTATCTGGCCATGGATATACATATCCTAGTTACATCTTGGCTGGATTACTGTAACATGCTCCATATAGGTCGGCCTGTGGAATGTGATCGGAAACTCCAACTGGTCCAAAATGCCACAGTCAGATGGCTAATCAGGTGTTTGGCAGGCACATAGGCAAAGACGGAAGGCTAGGCTGCCGGAATGGAGGCCGCTGTTCCGGCAGCCTAGCCTTCCATCTCAGCCTACGGGAATGAATGAAAAATGGGTAAATATTCATTCCTTCATATTCACCAGGATCTCTGGAAATGGCAGATACAGATATTCAACAAATCAGAGATTTTCTATGAATATCACAATTCATTTTTTAAAAATTCATCCCAATGTCTCGTTTTAACCTATGAAGCCCTAAAGGGCTAGTGTCCAAGCTATCTAAAAGATAGCACCTCCCTGTCTTCCTGGGGCTTTATAACTACTAAAACGTTTGTAGATGCAAAACAAGAAAGCACGGTCCATTCCTCCCTCCATGGAAAGAAATGTTATTGTTTCATCGGCCTTGTAACTAAGAAGGGAACATCTACAAGAAACCATGAGACGAAGCTCTCCAGCTTTGAAGCTGATTTAGAAGGTCATGAAGATATGGCACTTTCACATTGCTACCGTATAAGTGAGACAACAGGAAAAGCTGTATCAGTTTGTATTTGAAAGTACATAATACCAAATCAAAGAGTCTTGCCACAGCTGTAGTAGAAACACATACAGTTCAAATGTATGGAAATGCCATGCCCTGCTCTTGAGCATTTCACATTTATATTCTCAAAGGCTTTCACAGCCAGGATCTGATGGTTGTTATAGTTTTTTCGATTTGGCCATGTTCTGAAGGTTTTTCTTCCTAAGATTTATGGAACCCTGACATCCCACCACTCATCACTAGAGGACTGTGTTTACTGGTCTCCCAGGCTGTGCAGCCCCCTCTTTAATGTGTATGAAACTATGATAAGGCACTCATTTACAGCAAAGAAGGAATGTACCTTTTACAAGGTCAGGCTGTCTGGCCAAGTCGCTGTGACAGCGCCACCTACTATGGTTGCAGGTAGCTTTGTACCATTTAGCACACATATCTTTTGAATGACTTGCTACCTGGCCCTTTTAATTGCAGATACTAAGAACTGAACCTTGGATCTTCGGTCTCATTCTTGTGGCTCACATGTGGCCATATGCATCTTCCAAAGACATTTCTGAGACCCCTCTGAGGACAATGTGAAAGGCCATCAGCAATTTTTTTAAGTCTGCTAAAAAAAATTGAACTGCTGGGTAGCTCAGTGGCTTAGATCAATGGTCCCCAACCTTGGGCCTCCAGATGTTCTTGGACTACAACTCCCAGAAGCCTTCACCATCACCTCTGTTGACCAGGATTTTTGGGAGTTGAAGTCCAAGAACCTCTGGAGGCTGAAGGTTGGGGACCACTGGCTTAGATCTCTGGCTGTGGAGCCAGAGGTTGGGAATTCAATTCCCCACTGCGCCTCCTTGACAGGGGTTGGACTTGATGATCCCTGGGGTCTTCCAGCTCTGCACTTCTAAGATGATTATTATGGGCCACCAGGTGTCTCCTACAGATCTTGGCCAGATCTTGTGTGGGCTGAGAAGGTCCTTCGCATGTCAATAAAAACATGGCTTCTATTATTTTGCCACTGAATTTGGACGAAAACTGCTGAAATACTTCTTTTAATTTTCCTCCCATGTTGTCGCTAAAGTAAGGCAACAACCCAGTGCAGAGCTTAACAGAGGATAAAACTGGCCTCTGGACTTACTAAATTTGCCTATCCCTGTTCTATTATGCAAGCCCTGTGTACTGCTTCCGAACGCTGGTCTTTCCCCACTTACGAATTCATTCAGAAAAGAACAACCCAACATACATTAATGTATGTCCTTACATGCCTGCATAGCGCCCACGTAATGTAATCAATTAATTGTTTTCACAGCCATTTGAGGACCTTGGAAAAAGACGAAAAGTTCCCTTAGAAGCTCAGAGTATTATTCCCTTTCAGCCAGCCTGATGCATTTTCATCAGGAAGAAAGCACAACTTTATGCAGACTTAATTGGGTTTTTTAAATTTATAAAGAGGATTAAGAAAACTGAGCCTATCTGAGTCTCCCTAACGGCAAATAAAAAAGGGTGAGAAAAAGAAAGAAAAGGGAAAGACAGACTTGAGGCAGGAAGACGATTTATATATTTATATTTAAAAATACATGCGGTAGTCATATCCAAGCTAGTATTAAAGAGAAAAGATACCATTCATTTCCCCTTTTCTTTCCTTGCATCAAGGACTTTGTTTTCTAAGAGTTTTCTTCCTCCTAGAATGATCCTAGCCCACTGAGAATCATGGTACAAATCTGATGCTATCAGCATCTGAAGAAGCAGCCTACGATCCATGAAAGCTTGGGACAAATACCAATTGGTAGTCTTCAAGGTACCACATGGTACTATGTAGCAGGGATGGGGACTCAACATGATTCACTGTCATGTCGGACTTCAGTTGTGCTGATGACTCAGCTCAGACTTGACTTGGGATTTTTCTTCAAGGATTTGGACTTGACTTGTAAGCCAGAAACCTCTCATCCATTTTTTTTCTGGGGCAAAATTTTAATAGGGACTCAAACTTGAAGGCAAGAGGAGAAGGGGACGACAGAGGACGAGATGGATGGACAGTGTCATCGAAGCGACCAACATGAATTTGATCCAACTCCGGCAGGCAGTGGAAGACAGGAGGGCCTGGCGTGCTCTGGTCCCATGGGATCACGAAGAGTCGGACACAACTTAACAACTAAACAACAACAAACTTGAGGCTTGGCCCTTAGTACCAAAGACTTAGACTTGAGACTTGGTTCCACAGACTTTGATTCGGGACCTGGACCCAAAGATTTGCCAATATCCCTGCTATGTAGAGCATCAGACTTTAATCTGTGACATACTCACCAAGGCAAAAGTAAGGCAACTGAGGATGAGGAAACTGCTTCCTGGACCAGTTGCATGAGTTCTCACAATCAGGCGGGGGGGGGGGGAATCTGTTTTTCTTATCCCAGGGCTGGCCCTAATATCTTTGTATTCTTCCTGAAAATGTCTCAGAAGAATTGTCAAAAGGTAGGGTGTCTTCCCACAATTGCTGAAGAAGTTCACAAGAAACAAAATCTTTCAGCTAATCTCGGGATAAGGAAAACTCCAATTTCAAACCTCCACTGCCTTGTGGCTATATCCACTCATGGAAAAGGCTTCAGGAGTTAACCTAGAGGCAAAATCCAGAGCTGGAGTCTCGAAGGCAGCATGTGTCGTTCTGCCAACTCCTGCGACGTTGCTGGAACCAGTTGTATTGGCTCTTACCTTTCCATCAGACCATTTCAGCAACATGGAGAGGGGAGATTTGCTGCTTGGGTAACAGCCTATCCTCCATATTACTTTACCCAGGCTTCATGGTCTGGAGAGGACACTCCTCGACTCAGAGCATGTTACTATAGTCTCTTGAGACTGAAGGATGCCTATGATAATGATCTCTTAAAAAGGGTATTCTGATGGTGCAAAGATTCAATATAGTAAATCATGACTACAGATGAATAAAATCTCCTTGAAGGTGGAGCTAGGCATATTATTAAATCCATTTTGCTTTGCTAAAAGTATCTCAGACCTTTTCCTGAGCAGGAATTTTCAGTTTTACCTAACAACATCACCTTAGGTACAGGTCACCTTAACAACCTTTCCTCTGAAATCAAGGGTTCCTTTATCAGCCCAGGACTCAAGTAGAACCTTCTATGTCCAGATGTTTTCACACAGTGCAGTCAGAATAACAGCCTGTCATCTTGTTAAAGGTCTAGACCACCCACCCAATCCCCTGAAAAGATGAAACTATAGATCATCTTGTATTTTAGGCAGGAAATAGATTCTATTGAAATGTACTAGATTAATGGTTCCCAAACTCAGGTATCCCAGGTGTTCTTGGATGGCAGCTCCGGAAGCCTGCACCACTAGGTGTGCTGGCCAGGATTTCTGGGAATTTTCATCCAAGAACATCTGGGAACCCAAAGTTGAGAACTATTTCAGCATGATGACAAACACCTCCTCCAGTATGAGTGCCTTAGGGGTAATGGAGTGAGGATTCTTCCTACTTCTTAGCCTTTCTGTTTTAAGTTTGACTAGGACCAACAACTCATCTTTCTTAACCTACGGATCCTTGTGCTAGTACAACCAATGAAAGTAAAGCCAATCCATGCCAGTGGCCTCCAAAACCTGGGATTTTGTAAACATTATCTTCTTTTCTTTCTAGCTTTTTCTTCTTTGAACAGCCAGATCTGAGGAAGCCTTCCTTAATCTTCAAAGTTGATTTACTGGCCAGAGGTTTCCCACCCCAATATAAATAAAGATTAGTCTTTAAGCTGAGATCACCTTTAGGCTACCATGAACTTCCTTGCTGAAGATCGAAAGGCTGTCCTCTTCAAACTGCTGGCCAGACAGAAGTCCTCATCAAGGACTTCTGTAAGCCGCCCAGAGACCTTTGGGTAGAGTGGGCGGCATATAAATTAAATAAATAAATAAATAAAATAAATAATAAATAAGGAGTATCATATAAAAATATTTTAGCAGGCAGAGATGTGCCAGGTAGTTCCGCTAATTTCCTGATTGTGTTGGCAAATATCCTACAGACATTTTCCAAACTTATAAGGGTGTTCCTTTTTTCATGTTTTAGGTATTCCAGGCTGCTCATGGTGTCACGTTGAATGTGGCTGATCACATGACAGAATTCATAACTGGGATAGATTGGGCATGCAACAGACACCCCAGGAAACCTCTGCCATTTTAGATGTGATTTTCCTTCTGCATAGTTAGAGGGCAACCGGATTCTGGTCTTTAAGTTTAAAACAGAAGACAGAAGAGTCCCTTTTTGGGAGGGCAGGAATGAGACAGGAGAATCTGGGCATCCTGCTCCCCAAAATAACTTTTTCTGAGTTCTGGCTTACATCCGCTTTCAGAGAAGGAGCAGTGACACAGTTTACAAGTGTTACGGTCTTCTCTGAACGACACCCAAGAGAGGTACTACATGTCTGAACACATTGCACAGGCCTTCGATGAGCCCCTTCCCTGAAAGGCCACTTGGTATGATGATGATGATTTGTTGTATTTCCCCGATCAAACCAGAAGAGTCCCTAATCACAAGAGGAAAGCACGCTAGGGAAGGAAAATAGCTGCCTCCTCTCCTCCTCTGCTGGTATGTAATAAATCAGACCTAGACAAGCCACTGCCGCCCTCTGATTATATTCCGCAACAATGCTGGGAGAGTTAGGAAACATCCTAATGCCAATTACCAATTTGCAAAAGCAATTTGCTTTGATGGCGAGCCAGAGTTTTTGGAGGCCGTTTGGAGGCCTCCTGCGTGAGCAGGAGGGCAAATCTAATAAAATTTCCAATGCAGTTTCTGACACAACATGCCAACGTTCCTAAGAACGGCAGGGGTACAGGAGTCAAGCCATGGAGGTGGCGGAGCCCCATGGTCAGGGGGCTGAAAGTGTTGCTTGCTCTTCTACGGATCGGACATTTGAATGCCAGGTTCAACGGGAATGTGGCTCGTGGCTTTAGAAAGTTTGATTGCCCCTTCTGTGCTTGATCTTTCCTTCTTTCCTTCCAGACTTAAAATGTTGCTTGCAAATCCAAAGTTATTTAGAAAAGAAGCTGTAAATATATACAGTAGGAAGGGGAGGGGAAAGGACCCGCATTTTACTAGCTTTATAGCTCGAAAGGATTAGGGTGGGATTAAACCAAGAGGAAAATAGATTTCTAAGCTGTTGTGCTTCCTAATGGGTACGAGAAAGAGGTCTCCAAAGGGAAGCCTGAAAAAAGGGGAGGCGATAGATTACAAAGGAAAGAAAACAAAATAATTAAAATAATACATAATAGTAATCAAATAAATACATAAATATTGTCTTCTGTTTCTCCCCAGAATAGTCCCCAGGTACTCCTCTATAAAGTTCTACAGCAAGCTTAGCTTCTAGTCTGGGAAAGACTCAGAGTCTAGTTTAAGGCACAATTCTTGCATCTGGCAGGATAAACTAACCGAGCCTGAAAAGGGGAAGCAACACATTATGAAACTAGAAAAAGGAGCTGCGTGATCCATCCACAGAAACAAGTTTCTGTTTAAGGTGAAGCCTTTATTCAGCAACTAAAAATAAGGGAAAATTGTTCATTTGGTGTTGGGTAAATTGTTCGAAGGGACGTGGTGGCGATGTGGGCTAAACCGCAGAAGCCTCTGTGCTGCAGGGTCAGAAGACCAAGCAGTCGTAAGATCAAATCCACGCGACGGAGTGAGCGCCTGTCGCTTGTGCCAGCTCCCGCCAACCTAGCCGTTCGAAAGCATGCAAAATGCAAGTAGATAAATAGGGACCACCTCGGTGGGAAGGTAACAGTGTTCCGTGTCTAAGTCGTACTGGCCATGCAACCATGGAAGATTGTCTTTGGAAATGGGGATGAGCACCACCCCCTAGAGTCGAACACGACTGGACAAAAATTGTCAAGGGGAACCTTTACCTTTACCTCTAAATTGTTGAAAAATTGAGCCAGATGTGACGCATTGAACTCATGCCACCAAATTCAAACTTCCTCTGACTTTCCTGTTCCCTTCCACCCTTTTAAAAGAAAATTGTATGGAAATGACACCAATATTTCCCACTTTCTTAACTAGAAAGAGCCTTGTGGCACAGTGGTCAAACTGCAGTACTGCAGCTAAGACTCTGTGCATGATCCCTCAGGCAGCCAGTTCAAGGTTCACTCAGCCTTCCATCCTTCCAAGTTCCATAAATTGTGTACCAAGCTTGCTGGAGGTGGGGGTAATGTAAGCCTTCATACTTAAATTGTAAACTGCCCAGAGAGCGCTTCAAGCACTGTGAGGCAGCATCTAAGCAACATGTTTTGCTTTGTTTTGTTATGATTTGTACTTTTCAGAGATCCCTCCAGATTTTAAGCACAGCCCCAGAAGCTGACTCATTAATATAAATGAGATCACAATGTCTCCACATTATTCCAGTTTATCAGCATTAAAGTTCATAGTTTGGTTTTATTTCGGCATTTTGAGTTTCTCTTCATTTTTATATCTTACATGTCAGTCATTTTTTATTTTATTTACTTTTCTTTTCTTTCTTTTTTATTCCCCCCCCCCCGTACATTGCATGATAAAACTGAATGAAATTCTAAAGCATGGTAACCACTTGTAAGAGAATTCCACCGTCAGGGGATAAGAGGGCAGGTCCTCTTATGGACTGAGAATTGGTTGAGAGCCAGCAAACAGAGAGTAGGTGTCAATGGCCAATTTTCCCCATGGAGAAAGGTGAAGAGTGGTGTGGCCCAGGGATCTGTCCTGGGACTGGTGCTTTTCAACCTGTTCATCAGTGACCTGGAGACAGAGATAAGCAGCGAGGTGGCCAAGTTTGCAGGTGACACAAAACTTTTTCTGGCTGGTGAAAACGAGAAGAGCTCCAGAAGGATTTCTCCAAACTGGGAGAAAGGGAGGCAAAATGGCAGATGTGTTTCAAAATAAGGAAATCCAATGTAATGCACATTAGGGCAAAAATTCAAAAATTCAAAACGTTAGTTATCAGCTGATGGGTTCTGATCAGTTTGTAAGGGATCAGGAAAGAGATCTTGGTGTGCCGGTGGACAGCTTGATGAAAGGGTCAACCCAGTGTGCGGCGGCAGTGAAGAAGGCCAATTCCATGCTTGGGGTCATTAAAAAGGGGACTGAAAATAAAACAATGAACATCATAATGCCATTGTACAAAATGCTGGTAAGACTGCACCTGGAGTATTGTGTACAGTTTTGGTCGCCACACCTCAAAAAATATATTGTGGAACTGGAAAAAGATGCAGAAGAGAGTGATTCAAATGATACTGGACTGGGCAATTTCCCTCATGAGGAAAGGTTACTGTGTTTGGGGTTCTCTAGTTTAGAGAAAAGGTGCCTGAGGGGGGACATGACTGAGACATATAAAATTATTCAGGGGATGGATAAAGTGGATAGAAGGAAGCTCTTTTCCTTCTCACGCGATACGAGAACCAGGGGACATCCACTCAAATTGAGTGTTGGGAGAGTGAGAAGAGACAGAAGAAAATATTTCTTGACCTAGTGTGTGGTTAATCTGTGGAACTCCTTGCCACAGGATGTGGTGATGGCATCTGACTTAGACGCCTTTAAAAGGGGATTGAACAGATTCCTGGAGGAAAAGTCCATCACAGGTTACAAGCCATGATGGAGAGGAATAATCTCCAGGCTTAAAATGCAGGTAAGGTAAAGGTAAAGGTTCCCCTTGACAATTTTTGTCCAGTCGTGTTCGACTCTAGGGGGCGGTGCTCATCACCGTTTCCAAGCCATAGAGCCAGAGTTTTGTCTGAAGACAATCTTCCGTGGTCACATGGCCAGTGTGATTTAGACATGGAACGCTGTTACCTTCCCACCGAGGTGGTCCCTATTTATCTACTTGCATTTGCATGCTTTCGAACCGCTAGGTTGGCGGGAGCTGGGACAAGCAACGGGAGCTCACTCCGTTGTGTGGATTCGATCTTACGACTGCTTGGTCTTCTGACCCTGCAGCACAGGCTTCTGCGGTTTAGCCCACAGCACCACCACGTCTCAGGTATGCAGGTACCAAAAGGCAAATGCCAGATTCAGGGGAGGGGTAGCAGGAGACAGGTCTCTCATTGTCTCATGTGCTTCCAGAGGTGTCTGGTGGGGCCACTGTGAGACTCTCCTTATGTGGACCGGGAAAGAAAATCCAGAAAGACAGGCGGAGAAGTAGAAAATCTAGAGAAAAAATTTAAAATGCAGAATTTCAGAAAGGTCTGTTAAGGCTTGGTGCTTTGTTTTGCTTTTCATTTCTTTCCCTTTTATTTTCTTCTTTCCCCCCTTTTTTTTTAATGCTAGGCAGTAGGCACCTTTAAAGTTGATGGAGACAAGAGTTAAAAGAGAGTTGCATCCTTCTCTTGTGCTTCTCTGAGACATTTGTATGCCTGCTTTGCAAAGGTTTCTCCGAGTAGGAAACGGGGAGAAGAAATCATAGGGAGAAACACAGGGGATAGGGAGCTATGATGAATGAAGGACAAGCTTTGGGACTTTTATTCTGCTTGCTTTGTTTTCTGTTCAGTTGACAGCGCCGAAGTCACAGAAATGTTAAATGTCTCATGTTTGATGAAATTGATGGGTGGATATCGCTTTATTAAGGAACTTTACAGATCTTTAATCTGCTGAGTTTCTGCCCGGTCCAAGGGGAGCCTTTAAAATCTGAAAAAGCTCCCCGTTCTCCCCCTTTGCATGCCATTTTCTGTGTCTTTTGTTGTGTGATGGTGTTGAGAGAGAGAGAGAGAGAGAGAGAGAGAGAGAGAGAGAGAGAGAGAGAGAGAGAGAGAGAGAGAGAGAGAGAGAGAGAGCATTAGAGAAATACTAGGTGCCACCATAGGACACTGTTTATTCCACTGATTTGTATAATGCTCCATCTGTTGTTGTGTTGTGTTAAGATCCTTCTTACCTACGACAATCCAATGAATTAATGACATTTCTGACTCATGGTGACCCTGTACCTTAATGACTTCCAGAAATTTCGATAATTAATAGTCCTGCTCAGGTCTGGCGAAGCAACAGCAATTTTTTGTTGCTGTTCATTTGTTGTCATTTCTTTGTTTCTCGTTTTAGTTGAATCAAGCCATCTCATGTTCTATCATCCTCTTTTTTGACTGCCTCTCACTTTTCCTAGCACTAATATCTTTCCTAGCCTGTACAGAAAAAATCCTTAACAATTTCAAATTCCTCAGTGTCAGCATGAAGGTTTTCTAAAAAGGTAAAGGTAAAGGTTCCCCTTGACAATTAGTCCAGTCGTGTCCGACTCTAGGAAGCAGTGCTCATCCCCATTTCCAAGCCATAGAGCCAGTGTTTGTCCAAAGACAGTTTCCATTGTCACGTGGCCAGCATGACTAGACATGGAACACTGTTTACCTTCCCACTGAGGTGGTACCTATTTATCTACTCATATTTTGCATCCTTTCGAACTGCTAGGTTGGTGAGGAGCTGGGACAAAGTGATCGGAGCTCCCTCCGTCACGTGGATTCAATCTTGCGACTGCTGGTCTTCTGACCCTGCAGCACACAAAGGCTTCTGCGGTTTAGCCCGCAGAGCCACCATGTCCTGTAATTTTTGATATTTTTGTTGTAACTTTTGTTGAAATGGGGATGAGCACCATGCTTTAGAGTTGGACAAGACTGGACTAAATGTCAAGGGGAACCTTTACCTAATTTTTGTTGCCATCACCGTTTTTTTGCATTTTGCTTCCAGGTTACAAGCCCTGCTTACTACTGGAGTCTACATTAAGTTGTGGAAGAATAAGATAGAAGAACTGCTGAAACCATCCTGGACTACAACTATACCTGCCTAAAGCCTTTTCATGACTTCCAATCGTAAATTTTTTGGTAGGCGCCATCTTAAGCAGGAAGTCAATGCTGTGACCTTCTGACTTTCTTATACCCATAGCCAGAGAGAAAATGCTGGAGAGCTTGATGTAGATTATGGAGGCTCCATGGATCGTCTTGTGTTGATCCTGAGTAGTTTGTGTCAGCAGCAGCCACCCACTAAACTCCAAAGTTGTGTTGGCTCTCAAGTTGAACCGTAAGCTTGTCTTGTCCTTACGGGAGATGACAATGAACTTCAAAATAATCTCATTGGTCTGCAAGATATTTTGCAACAGTTTTGACAACAATGAAATGATAATGTTCTCCCCCCTCATGATTTAAGCAAAACACACATGGATTTTTGTTTCTCAAAGGGAAGGGGCACATGCTTTGTGCAGGGATGGTTCTCACAGAGACACCAATGAGGGGAAAAAGAGCACCTCTTTTTCTCACACACACTTACAGGCAAGAAATCTTGTGAGGAGAGGAAATTCATTTTTGAAAGATTTCATCCACTCACGGTAGCATAGATTGACAAGAACAGAGGCCTGAGTGAGTATCCTTAATACCCTTGTTGAAAACATCCATGCATGTGGACACTCACTGTAACATTCCTACTTTCAAGCCATTTCTGAAAAACTTTGAGTGCGGGTCCTGCCTGTATTGCAACAGAAGATGATGAGGATATTCTGTGAATAGCCAGGCACTGGTGCAGGGATTTGGAATTTGAATTCCTATAAATGGGCATGAACTGGAAAAATAGCGAATCGGGGTGGTTTGTGAATTGTGGCTATCAACAAGCTGCTCCTGAACCCCGGAAAAGCAAACTGGTTTGCATTTTGTTTTTCTCTTTCGTGACTGGAGAGAAGAGAGCCAAAAGACATGCACAGAGGCAGCCGGACCAGCCATTGGTCTTTGAAGAAGGTGGTAGCAGAGGAAGAAGAGGAGGTGGTGACAGGGCCGGGTAGGGAAGGAGGCATTTGTTTATTTATTTATTTATTTATTTATTTATTTATTTATTCATTCATTCATTCATTCATTCATTCATTCATTCATTCATTCATTCATTTTTTATCCCACCCATCTAGACTAAAAGGCATCTGTTTTGCTGAAGCCGAATGAAGCGCTGAGCAGAAAAAAAAATTGGGGGGGGGGACTTCATTTCATTTTGGCAAAACGGCTGGCTTGAACCAAATCATGAAACATGTTCATGGGTCATAGTTTTGTCCATCCCCGTCTCTAGTTATCTGCTTTCTGGTGCAGAGAAAGAAAAGCCTGGAGAGATTTGCCCCATCTCAACCCCTCCCTTGGAAAAGGGGGGGGGGAAATGATCAGTCTGGATTCTTGTTGGTTAAAGGAAATCAACATATTTACTTACAGGACATGGCTGTGCTCTTTCATTTCTATTGCATGGAGCTACATCACCACGTGTTCATCTTCAGAGAGCAGAAAAGGGAAGAGACAGGAATAGGGGGCTAAATAGAGAACAGCAGGAAGTAAGAGATGGTCTCAAGAATTCTGAGCTTTGAGGGGGAAAAACTCTATACTTAAGTTGGCAGTAAATACAGGGCATGTTCCCGATGATATCTATTGTTAAAGAAGCAACATTCAGGCTCATGTGGGTGGGTGGGTGTGGTTCCTAACGGGCACCACCTTTGATAAATTATTTCTACATCCATCTCCAAGCTTTGTGATAGAATATATAAAGGATACACCTAGGAAAATCTTTCCCTGATTGGAATTGCAATATGTAAGCCTTGATGTTGGGAAAGTGTGAAGGCAAGAGGAGAAGGGGATGACAGAGGACAAGATGGTTGGACAGGGTCATTGAAGCAACCAACATGAATTTGACCCAACTCTGGGAGGCAGTGGAAGACAGGAGGGCCTGGTGTGCTCTGGTCCATCGGGTCAGGAAGAATCGAACAGGACTAAATGACTAAACGACAACGACGAAGCCTCAAAACTATAATCCTTCCCTCCCATCCTGCCCTCCCACCCCCTCTTTGTGTCTTTACTGCCTTCCAAATTTCCAGATCACTAATGGAGCACCCCCTTCAGTTTAGAATGAGTGGAAGAAAATTATTCTAATAAATCATGAATCTTGCCCAATTTTTACAGGGACAGAACGACTCCTTCTCTAGAGTCAGAAAGTCAAATATTCACCACCAGCAGTTCAAAAATCAGAAGGTGTTATTTTGCTTCAGCTTCGCACAGATACTGGATCCAAATGAATCACTTTGGATACATGCTCAGCTTAAATGAAGGGGTAGCAATATTGACAAATAATGCAGTAAGTGCCCCAGGATTGGAACGAGTGTATCGTTTTTCTTTGACTACACATAAGTCAATGTGAATCATCCCAGAGTCCCTCCCCACCTGTATTTTCCCCCATCACTACTTGGGCCTCTACTTTTCTTCAAATCTAATGAATCTGCATCATTTCAGGAAGTGTGATCGCTTGAGCCAATGCTGAATGAGCAACCGGATGCTGGCTCATCCATCTTCCTAGTTCAAGGTGGAGAGAGGGCAGACAAAGGAGCACTCACCCGGTGTGTCAGCTCCACTAAACTGAGCACCTCTTGTCTCTGAACCATTATTTTATGGGCTTTGTGAAACTGCTGGTGAATTAGGGCAGCTGAAGCTCAAAGGAGACAAAAGAAAGAGAGTGAGGAGTCAGTACACAATGAGGAGGAAATTGCGAATTGGCAGCTTGTTAAGGTAGCTCTGAAGATCAGCTTATCTATCTTAACAACTAATTGCAACTTCCTAAGGAAGTTTTTGCCAATCAGAAGCTTGTTAAGGTAGCTCTTTCCAGTCTACTAAGGTAGCTCCAATGCAGCCATGCTTCCTGCAAATCTGCATGGTCACAGCAGAGCTATCTTAACAAGCTGCAAACAAGGCAGATTGCCAATTTCCTTTTCTCACTTTCTCAGTGCTGACTCCTGTTTGGTCAGCTAAAACAAATTCACCTGGGGGAAAATACCTTCACAGCAGATCCATTTGCATCCCCCCTCTGCTGTGTAATTGCAGCCTTAATAAGCATCCTAGACCATGATGTATCCCTTTTTCTCCTTCTTTGTTTTTTTTCAGAAATAAATTTGCCAATGTGTCTCACAAACCGCGAGTCAGCTAAATGAGGACAGAATGAATCCATTTCTCTTCGCCATAATAATTTCCTCTGTAAATTTTCCATCTCTCTGATTCCTTTGGCAACTCTACAAACATTTGCTAAACTACCATCAACCTCAAAAGCTAATAATCGTAATGAGTGCAGGCAACCTTACCACCCAACTTGAACATTATTAGACTGTTTCCAGTGCCTCTTACATAATTGGCTCTCAGGGTCACTCTGTCCAGTTTCTGTCTTGTGCAACAATTTAAGGATAGGGACCACAGAGCTGTGGGTTTTGTTTCAAATTTTCATGACAAGGGGTTCAGCTTGTTGTCATTTTGAGATCCTTGTTGCTCTACTTGCTTTCCTTTCTGACGAGAATAAATTACATGCCTGTCTCCTGACAGGAGGCAATCGGGTGTGACAGCAGCTGATCGCTCCTTATTGTGCTTTATGTGACTGTGAACATTTACATTAGGCTTGTTTAGCATGCCTTAATGGAGCAGGACAGCCAGTGTGAAGGAATCCTCGGTGATGCACCAGCGTTGTGAGGTATACATCCCCCAAAAAAAGTGAGTGCCAAGAGGAAGGGACAGTTGGGGTGCCTGACAGTTCTCCTCTATGTGTTATGGTAGCAGAAAACTTTTGCAACTTCTTGAACAGAGTAGAGCAGCTGTTTGTGATAGCTGATAGATAAATCCATAGATAGGGAGACTGACAAATAGGTAGACCATAGCTGTTTATTTATTTATTCTTTTGGCTTACTACTTATTTGACCATTGCACAAAATAGAGAGAAACCTCTTTAAACTCTTAATTGGATGGACGGATGGATAGATCAGGCTGGGCGGTTGAGGGGCCTAACTCCTAGAGAGGCCCAGAGAGAAAAAACTAAAAACCAGGAGTCCTTGGGAGTTGTAGGAGATCCATGATGCAGTGGTTAAACTATAGTACTGCAGTCAGGACATGGAACTAATCTCAGCTGTGGCCCCTCGTCTCTGGAACAACTTACCAACAGAAATCCACCTGCCCCCCTCGCTGAGGGTCTTCAAGAGCAAACTAAAGACCTGGCTCTACAAGCAGGCCTTCCCAACAGTCATCACTTACCTTTACCTCTTCTTTAACCTTTTTTCCCCCATCTTGGACTCTTGTAGTAAAATTAGACCTCATTTTTTTTAATGCATTTATGTTTTAATTTATTATCTTTGTATCTGTCTTTGTATTTGTCTTCTGACCTTGCCGCACAGAGGCTTCTGTGGTTTAACCCGCAGTGCCACCACATCCCCCTCCTGAGAGGGAGAACCACTCCTTAAGTAGGCCTTCCCTCCAGGTTTCCAGGTGAGCCTCATAAGTGGCCCAGCCATTGCTACACAGGTCAGGGCCTGAGCCTTTAAATATCAGGCCATTCCTGGGTCAGGCTGGCCCCAATCCTGCAGCTGACAGGGCAGTACAGGCCAGATCCTTACAATAACTTTCACTGGAAGTGCAGTGGGAAGAAAATAAAATGTAAATTCTCCCTTCCCACCATTTTGCCAAGTTACTGTTTGTACTAAAGGTGTGCCATTCAGAATTTTGGGATTACAAATATCATAATTCTCCCTCCTGGGAATTCTTCTGAGAAGCAGGCACCAAAATATGCCTAAAAAGTGTTTGCACTGGGAGAGAAGCCTCAGGTGGGAGGCTTCATGACCCAGCAAGCACCACTCTTGGCTCAAACGTCCTGTTCAGAGAGATCGCTGCCCCAGGGCTAGCGAAGAAATTCCACTTTTAACAGGAAGCCAGGCAGATATTAGCCGATGCTAGGTTACAAAGCCAGATCCTAGCTTAGCCCTTTCGGCCAGGTGAGCCACATTTAGGCATCTGTAGGCATCTTCCTGTCAGGTGGAATTCCTAAAATGGAGAATGATGGGATTTTTTTATATCAACATTTTGAAAAGCACATCCTTGCTATTTACCATATTTTTTCATGTATAAGACACCCCATGTATAAGACGCACCCCACTTTTCTAACCCAAAGTAAGAAATCTAAGTGGGACTTAGCAAGTGTAGGGGGAAAGGGATCAAAGCCCTGCAGGATCACTTTGATCCTTGCTTTCCCTTCCACTTGTTTATTGTTCTCTCCTCAGCTTACTTCCATGTATACGACAACCCTCAATTTTTATTCTAAAGATATTAGACAAAAATATAGTCTTATACATAGAAAAATACGGTACTTATTTAAAAGGTTCTCATTACTTGTATTTAGTAATAGCATGTGCTCATTGGTCCTTATTTCCAGCAAAAAGGCAGTGAACAGGGTGCTTAATTAATGAGTTAAGGATCAATGGATTTGCCACTTGCTTTCTCTCAATTTCATTAAACACACACACACACACACACACAATCAAGTTGTATCCATTTAACTTAATCAAGAAATCTATAGATCTTGTTGTATATTGACCACACACAATTGTTACAAGCAATTCTCAGTATGGAATGCATCATGTTCAACCTGTCCTCTGCATAGCTGTTGGAGGCTTGGAGTGCTTGCAGGTGGCGATGGAGAGACGGCACTATGAATCAGGAAAAAAAAAACGATGAACCGAGCTGCTATGTGGTTAGGTTCACAACGTAGTTCGGGGATCCTGTTTTGCCAAAGAAAAATGAAGTGCTGAAGAATTCTCCTCTTGGTGTTTCAGCAAAATGGATGCCGGCCCATTCCCTTCCCAAAGCTTCAGTTGCCTCCCTACCTGTTCCTGCCACCACTGGGGTGATAAACTGGGGGGCCAAGTGTCTGCACAGAAGAGCAGGACAGGTAGGCCCCACCCCACTGGATGTGGACCGAAACCCAAACCTTGAACTGGTTCCGCTTTCCAGTTGGTTCATGGTTCGTGGTTGACCATGAACCATCCATGAACCATCATTTTTCAGGTGCGCACCCATCTCTAATCTTAACTGAACTTGAAAATCCCTTGCCAAAGTGGCCTCGGAGAGTTTCAGGCAGCCGAAACTGACAGGAATGAAGAATTGGGCAAGTATTCTTTGCAAACGTCCCGGAAGCCACAGTGTGTTCTATGTAGAGGCAAATTTGATGACTGAAATCAAGAAAGCCCATTCCAACCTAGCCCCTCAAGTTTGAGCTATCCATCACTTCAGCCGCTCTCCAATTGCCCATTCGTCCCCCACTTTCCTGCTCAGTGCCTGCTTTATTTCTGGACAAGCAGCCCTGAAACAATATTTCTGTGGCTATTCAACTTGCTCCAACCTAATCAGAATAATATAATGTGCAGTGAGAAAAAAAAGTATAAATTTTATGGGGGGGGGGAGTTGGTGTGCGTTTGGGGTTTTGTGTGTGTTTTGATTTTTTTTTTCCCTCAGCAATTCTGCCCTTTTTCTGTCCCGCTTCACTCTCTAGAGATACAAGACCTGCTGGTTCTGGATGGGCTCCATTAACTGTTGCCAACAGATTTTTGTCTGATGAGACTTCAAGCACTTCAGTCGGGCTGGGCAGGCAAAGAGTCCATCTGTACCATCCCTGATGGATTGAGCAAGACTTGGAAGTCATTCACAGCACCAGAGCAGGAAATGTGAGGGATTAAGTAAGGGAGGGAGGAACACAACCCATAGAATATATGCTGATTTCTGATCCCCCCCCCGAACACAGACTGCAGCATTTCCACAGTTCTCTTAACAAACAGAGCAAAAGCCCCTTCGAAGGCCAAGCAGAGAAGACACTCAGGGGTACATTTTTAAAGCAAGCACCCAGGAGGGATTTCGTTGGCCAAATTATTCATTGATGTTGGAAGGGTAGGCATGTGGTGAACAAACATGCATGCTGCTTATAATAGATATACACAAACACACCAAAAATGTTATCACATGCTGGATTTGGGAGGCAGCAGCAGGTGGATCTAGTTATCCGTCTGTCTAATCGGAGGCATATCACCAGAATAAGAGGCTGACAATGGCACCTATCTGGGCACAATGACTTTATCCCACAGCTTAAGCTTGATTAGAACAAAAATGCACAAACTCCTATTTGCTTCTCATAAATCTGCATCCATATTGTCTTCATTCTGTGCAGGCACCAGCATATATGTTATGGATGCTGAAAGATTTTGCTTAACCTATCCGTTTAAATGAAATGAGCACATCTTTTTGTTTGTTTGTTTCATCTGAGGGTCCAGATGTCTACCAGTGGGCATAATGTTTTATGGCAGAGCCACCTACCCTAGGACGTTGTCTATTTTACAACAAATTCCACACACATAATCACAGAAAACACATACACACATATTCCATTCCTTTCCTTTTATTTAAGACTCTAAAGGGCAGATATTCACAAAGATGAGGAAAGGGTCTCTTTTTATAATCTAACAATCTTAGAACTGCAGAAGAGTGCTTAGGCATCCTTCAGTCTCGAAAGACTATGGTAGCGTGCTCTGTATGGAGGGCTTGGAACAGCGTCTAGTGTAGCTGAGAAGGCCAATTCGAGAGTGACAGTCCCTTCCACACTGAAGACAAATCCAGTCTGTCCCCTGTCCGGCTCCCTGGTTTTGCTGCTTTTGTGACTTCCTCTTTGCCTCGGCCTGCTGGACAAGGGTCTCTTCAAATTGGGAGAGGCCGTGATGCACCGCCTGCCTCCAGGCTGAATGCTCAGATGTCAGGTTTTCCCATCTGTTGAGGTCTATTCCTAAGGCCTTCAGATCTCGCTTGCAGATGTCCTTGTATCGCAGTTGTGGTCTCCCTCTGGGGCACTTTCCCTGCACTAATTCTCCATAGAGGAGATCCTTTGGAATCCGACCATCAGCCATTTTCACAACGTGCCCAAGCCAACGTAGACGTCACTGTTTCAGTAATGTGTACATGCTGAAAATTCCAGCTCGTTCTAGGACTGCTCTGTTTGGAACTTTGTCCTGCCAGGTGATGCCAAAAATCCGTCGGAGGCAACGCATATGGAACGTGTTCAGCTTCCTCTCTTGCTGTGCACGAAGGGTCCAGGACTCACTGCAGTACAGGAGTGTGCTTAGGACACATGCTCTATAGACCTGGATCTTCGTATGTGTCGTCAGCTTCTTATTGAGCCAGACTCTCTTTTTGAGTCTAGAGAACATGGTAGCTGCTTTGCCAATGCGTTTATCCAGCTCGACATCTAGAGAGAGGGTGTCAGAGATGGTTGAGCTGGAAGAGACCCTAAAGGTAAAGGTAAAGGTTCCCCTTGACATTTAGTCCAGTTGTGTCTGACTCTAGGGCGCGGTGTTCATCTCCGTTTCCAAGCCATAGAGCGAGCATCTTTGTCTAGCCCCTGTCAAGGGGGCACAGTGGGGAACCAAAATCCACAGCCAGAGAGACCTAAGCCCCTGAGCTACCCAGAGGTTTTAAACAGTTAGTGAGAAAGTAATCACCAACATATTTGCCTCAAGCCATCTCTCCCCCAAACCAGTGTAGATTGTGGCCAAAGAATCAGTTTTATTTGTTCTTGGCAATATTATCCAGAAGCTAAAGAGGACCGTGGTAATATTATGCTCTATACTTTGTCCCAGCACCCACAAGAAGAGGGAAATAAATAAATCTTGGTCAGATTAGATTAGGCATCCTTCAATCTCGAGAGACTATGGTAATGTGCTCTGAATAGAGGACTTGGAACAGCATCTAGTGTGGCTGAGAAGGGTATCTATCTATCTATCTATCTATCTATCTATCTATCTATCTATCTATCTATCTATCTATCTATCTATCTATCTATCTATCTATCTGTCTGTCTGTCTGTCTGTCTGTCTGTCTGTCTGTCTGTCTGTCTGTCTGTCTGTCCCTCCGTCCCTCCGTCCGTCCGTCCCTCCCTCCCTCCGTCCCTCCCTCCCTCCGTCCGTCCGTCCGTCCATCCATCCATCCGATCGGTCTATCTATCTATCTATATGTCTGTCTGTCTGTCTGTCTGTTTGTGAATCGATGGATCTATCTATCTATCTATCTATCTATCTATCTAATCTATCTATCTATCTATCTATCTATCTATCTATCTATCTATCTATCTATCTATCTATCTATCTATCTATCTATCTATCTATCTATCTATCTATCTATCTATCTATCTATCTATCTATCTATCTATCTAAGTCCAACTGCACTCAAAATACATCAGAAAAAGGAATTTTTATCCATTTTTTCAATTCCCAGCACTATTTCTATCTCATCCTTTTCTTGTACCAGGTTGTGGTTGCCTTCCCCCCCTTCCTGGAAGGGAATTTGCATACATCTATGAAGTCCAATTTTGTATACCCTTTCATCACCCATCCATCTACATGGATATTTCTGTACATATTACCCTATGACTAAAGCATGTGAATACTTTTTGAGTTGTACATATTATAATCCATCAACATGTTTAAAATGCAAGGATGATTTCTGCATACACAATTTGCCTTGCAAATATGTGAAGTTCTGGTTTGCTTTAACTTAGGATTGAATTTGGCAAAAATGTGGCAAATGCAAATTAAAAAAAATTAAACCCGATTGAAATCCTTCACTGCTGGAGTCAGAAAAATTTATGTGCTGGACAAATTCATAAAACAAAAAATGTATACATAATGTTTTCTGGGCAGGAGTGATGGCTTTTAAAACTTTAGGTGAAATAAAACTTGCAAACAATATTTGAATGCTGCAAGTTTTTTTTTCCCCTCCAGGGATAGACCAGTAATGTTTTGATCAGAAGAAGAGGGGATAAGTATTTTGGTGGAAGGGAAACCCTGAATATTACATTTTAAAATTCTGCATTTTGATAGAATATAAAGTTTTGCAGAGAATCTTCTAATTATTGCCCCCAAAATGTCCAAATGGAGAAAATGCAAAAAGCTCTTGCAAACTCAACGAGTGGGAAGAAAGCAAAGCAAAGTGATATACTGCTCCATAGGTTTAGGGCCTCGATACTTGACTGAACGCCTTCTCCCACCAAGATCTACCCGTGTCACTCGCGCGAGCCAGGAGGTGAGGCTGAGGAGCCTAATGCCGAGGGAGGCCCGGAAGGAAAAGATAAGAAATCGGGCCTTCTCGGCGATGGCTCCTCACCTCTGGAACAACTTACCCCCTGATATTCGCATGGCCCCCTCGCTGGGTATTTTCAAAAAGCAACTAAAAACACTGATGTTTCAGCAGGCCTTCTCCCCTAGTTAATTCCTGATTCCCCTCTCTTTTCTTTCCTCGTGTTTAACCTAACTGTTGAAAGTTTTTTATGTAAAACTGTTTTTATTCATTGTTGTACCCCTTGTTGTAAGCCGCCTAGAGTGGTCTTAATCGACTAGATAGGCGGGATATTAAATAAATAAATAAATAAATAAATAAATAAATAAATAAATAAATAAATAAATAAACAAACAAACAAACAAACAAACAAACAAACAAACAAACAAACAAATAAATAAATAGTGCTTAAAGCACTCTCTGGGAGGTTTAAAATTTAATTCTATAAGTTATATGTTGCTTCCCCTCTGCCCTCCACAAGCTGGGTACTCAATTTACAGACCTTGGAAGGATGGCAGGTTGAGTCAACCTCGAGCCAATTACCTGGGATCACACTCAGGTCACGAGAAGAGTCTTGGGTGCAGTACTGCAGATTAACCATTGCACCACGAGGCTCCTTTCAAAAACACTTTTGAAATATTCCACTTTCATCTGTGATATTTAGGATGTAAATATCTTTGTGTTTCATCTTCATCTGTGAAAATGAAATGTGAAGATATTTACGTCCTCCTGAAATCATCTATAAACACTCTTCACATGCTTCTGTCTGGATGGCTTATTATTGGGACCCTAAACTAAACACAGAATATACATATTCTTTTCTTTTAAATGTTGCGTTTTACCTATCCAAGATTCCATATCCGTAAACTATTTGGAGTGATTAAAACAAACTCTGTGTTTAGTTTAGGATCCCAGTAATAAGCCATCCAGATATATATATTCCACTTTGAAAAAAGAACATTTGTCCAAATTATCCCTGTTATTTGGATTGGATCGGTTGCAAGAAAAGGCTTTGAGTTCTTTTTTCCCCCCTTCTTATCGCGCCAGGGATGTAGTAAGGCCAGACATCATTGGTACAACAGATTTTGCCCAGTGTTGGTTGGACTGGGAATGGACTCTGCCTCAGAGTGTGTATATCACCACGGTCCATTTCCTTAAGAAGTTCATACTGGGATGTTTTGTGTATATATATTTCATATTCAGATCTGCCCCCAACAGCTGACATTTTGAGAAGCAATTGTGCTCATATCACTTTCATGTCAGTATTCCATTTTTCTAAAAAAATCAGTGCACCTTGGCCTACTGGAGACAATGACCTTGATGTTCCTTCTTTGGCCTGTTCTCCCAAAATGCAGAAGAAAGTAAATCAACCACCAGCCGGCGTCCCTGTGCTTCTCCTTCAGTTCTATTCCCTAGGTCATTAACCTTTGAAAATAAAACAAGGGCTGGGATGAGTTAGGGAATCTGGTGTTTTATGATGAGAAAGGATGACGATCTCTTCGCTGAGAATCGGAGGGCTTTGCAGAATATTCATAAGCCTGAACTTTAAGCTTGAAGGGTACCAAGAGGAGTCTTCTGTTACCACAACTTCGATTGAAAACAATGGAAATTAGTTGGCTTAATAGTCTGTTAAAGTGCCTTCTTTCAAGAATTTCCCCTCCAGCGTTCCATCTGCCGAAGTTTGAAAATGGACCTCAGTAAATATTTTTCAATAGATGAAATGCAAATACGATCCAATATTTCCATCCCGCATGCTGTTACTTCATGAAATGGTATTGAAAGGGTGAAGCATGCGGATGCTTAGAATCTAGGGCGTCAGATGTTCCGCTTGGAAAAAAGCACTCAGAACATTTGTCCAAATTATCCCTGTTATTTGGATTGGATCGGTTGCAAGAAAAGGCTTTGTTGATCAAACAGAGTTCTTTTTTCCCCCTTCTTATCACGCCAGCGATGTAGTAAGGCCAGACATTATTGGTATAACAGATTTTGCCCACTGTTGGTTGGACTGGGAATCAAATCTGCCTCAGAGTGTGTATATCACCATGGTCCATTTCTTTAAGAAGTTCATACTGGGAAGCTTTGTGTGATCATGACATCAATGTCAGTCCATCAATGCAACATGTTTTCTGTACTTAATTGCCCATTTTTCACCTCCCAAGAACAGGATGCATTCTGGCTGGAGAACAGGAAGGGTTTAATGACTTATTTCGAAAGATAGGCTGTGTCTACTGTCATGTGTACATCTCCAAAAAATGTGCATGATTGAACTTGTCTGTGTTAGTCATACAAAGTGTCTATCATTATGGCCATCAAGTTGGAACCAACTTATAGTGGCCCCAATAGGACTTTCAGTAGATCGGGCTGGATAGCTCAGTGGTTTAGGTATCTGGCTGTGGAGCCAGAGGTTGGGAGTTTGATACCCCACTGATCCTCTTGGGAGAAGAGTCAGCCTGGGTGGCCTTCAGCAAGTTGCACAGTCCCGGCTTGCCCCCAGAATAAGGGAATGGTAAACCCCTTCTGAGTATTCTCTACCTGGAAAACCATGAACAGGGTTGACATAAGACATAATTGACTTGATGGCACATAACTATTATTTTAATAGGGCTTTGAAGTTAAGTGAGATATGTAAGGAGTGGTGTCAGCAATTCCACACCCCCAGTGAGCTTCCATGGCCAACCAGGAATTCTAACCTCCTCAGTCCTAATCCTTCACTCTATCCACTGTTATCACACTGAGTATCACAAAGTGTCTATGTCTGGGATAAAGGGTACATGAAGCAATGCATGAATTCCCAGGTGGATGAAAAAATAAGGCTCAAGCCAGGCAAATTTTATTGAAGAAGTCTATGGACCATTTCATCAATCATGCACCATATACAATAATATTATCAAATTTTATAAACTTACAGAGGATCAGCTCTTACATGAAAAAAGGAAGTTGGTTCACATGTATCTCATATATAAACCAGTACTGAAATCAGACTCTACCTACTACTCTTCTATGTTACACAATCACAACGAGCAGCTAAAACTGTACCTACAGTATAGAGCTGGACAAGATCCCTTTGTGGTCCCATCTGTTTGATGGTATTAATTGCTAGTTAGGGATTTGCAACTTAGATGATGGCTTCAGTTGCATGACAGCCAATGTCGCTCCTGCATAGTGGATCTTTTCCAACAACACCAAGTTTAAACTTTAGCTTAGCACACTGTCCGAGAAACCATCCAAATTAAAGACAGAGACACATCTGAAACGTACCAGAGTGGAGGAGATGTTACCACGAGCATGCAGCCCAAATAAAATGTCTTTAAGTGGAAAGCATTTTCCTGGATTTCGAATCCTACCCGAACATCAAAAGTCACAACACTTTCTTATAATTTCTTTTTAAAATTATATAAAAAAAACATGTTGGGTTTCTATAAGTTAAAAAACTTATATTAACTTGTATAAGTTTTATAACTTATATGTTAAAAAAACTGGTCAACTGGATTGTCAACTGATGGAAGTACTTCAGGTTGATGAAACATATTTATAGTGATTAATCAATTAATTAATCAGTAATATTTGCCTTTTATAAAATCTCAAGAGAAGCACCTTTTTGAGATGTTGAAGGAATCGTCAGATAATATACACATTAATAAACAAAAATGGCATCACAGATACTGTGATTTCATTGCCTTTTCCCATAAAACCAGAACTCCATCTGCCTTTAAAAAATCTGAAAGATTTTCCACTCCCAAGGTCTAACAGAGATGGAGAAATCCATCCCACTGATGCTGAGGCAGATCTTGTTGATTCACTTGGAACTGTCATCAGCTGTGGCATCTTCCTTGAGGAGTGATCAGTCTTGCTTCCATGGATAATGGGCTAAAAACTCACCATCCAGCGAAGAGCCTCCATACGGTGGCCATTTTCAGTGCCTGTATAGCGAGGAATCTGTCCCTAAGCACAGCAGGGAGCCATTTTGAGCACCCGGTGGCCATTTTGAAAACCCAACGATCAGCTGTTTTGATCATTGTAATGTGAAGAATCAGTTCCTGAAGCAGGGAACCGATCTTTGCAAAGCGAAAAAAACACATTTAAAACATCATTTTGCAATCGCAATTGCAATCGCAAAAACATCGTCATTAAGCGGATTCGTCGTAATGCAGGGTAATCGTTAAGTGGGGCACCAATGTATTTGTAGACAGCGATGACAGGGAACGGATGGTCTATGAGCTCCTCTCTCATGGCAGTAAGTGTATCCATGGACATAAAAGCTGAATACTCTTTTGTTAGTGATGGCAAACAGCTTTTCAGCTTCTGCATTTGTCCTTATTATGTCACTCTCACTAGGTGGTGCTGGGAAACAGAAGTTTCATCTCATGGACTTATGCTTTGGAGGCTAACTGGCTTCCACTACATTTAAAAATCTGAATGAAACTACAGGGGAAGGTCTTCTTGGCTGAGATTTTGGCTGAGATGCCATCAGCATGATCATGACACAGGGCTTCCTGTTCCATTATCCAGTCCTAAGGGCTCAATGGGAATTCTCGCTTCTACCTTATACTCAGATGAATTCTAATATGATTTTCAGTGATCGATGGGTTACATTCTGGATTTAACCCCCTTTTAGGATAATGACAGCTGCGATGAACACAGGCTTCTGGTCCCCTTCCCCGAGAGGTCTATAAAGTCCTAGAGACTCATAACAAGGTTCAGGCTTCAGGTTATCTTACTTGACAAGTTGCAGCTTCCTATAACTGCCAAACCTTGTACCACCCACTCTTTCTTTGCCACAACATGAAATACAGTATCATTCTGGTGAGAATCATGGAATCTGAGACCCACAAGAACATAAGAAGAGCCCTCTGCTGGACCAGGCTAACGACCCCTCTAGTCCAGCTTCCTGGATCTCACCGTGGCCCCACCAGATGCCTCTGGGAGCACATGAGACCACTAGATACCTGTCTCCTGATATCCCTCCCCTGCATCTGGCATTTGGAGGTACCTTCCTTCTAAACCTGGAGATTGTACATCCCCATCATGGCTTGTCAGCTGCAATGGACTTTTCCTTGGACCCTTTTGGGAGAATGGCAAAACTAACTGTAACGGCCTCCCTCTACCTCACAAAGGGGGGTCGCTACGTCACTCTAAATAACTCTTCTTTTCCACTGCCACCAACCATTCCCTCAAATAAGTAGCATCAGGCCAAAATATGATTCAAAATAAAACTCAGGTTTATTGGGTACAAACAAAAGGAATGGTAAATCACTTTTAATTAAATAATTCTTCAATCACTATAATAAAAGGCACTAGCACACACAGACTCTCACACTATAATACACCTATCCAAGCCCTATCAATCCCTATCTCAGCCCTATCTAAACTCTCTCACACACATTCACTCACATTTATACCACAGCTCCACCCCTTATGTCCCACCCTCCGTCACACCATTGGTAGATGACTCACAGCTTTAGCAGTGACGGACAGGTGAGGTCATAGCTGTCTGTAACACTAACAATCTGTTATTTATTTATATTGTATTCATTTAAAATATTTTTATCTTGCCTTTCTCCTAAAAAAAGAGAGACCCTAGTGTTGCTTATATCATCAAAAACACAATATTGAAAGCTAGAACAGTAAATTATTCAAACATTAAATAAGAATAAATATCATTATATTGAAAATCTGTCGAAAAGCTTTACTAAAAACAGATTCAAAGTAGCAAAACGTAAACCATCCCATTGGTTGATTCCTAGAGAGTCAGTCACTGAGGGAAAGCTTGCCTGAAGAGAAAGCTACAGGAAGCCAGGCTGAATATCAGGAAAAAACCTTTCAACTGTTAGAGGAGTATGACAATGGAACCAGTGCTCTCAAAAGGTGGTGAGTGCTCCAATGCACTTTCCCATATACAGTCCTGCCCGGTGTAGGCTAACACTTCAAATATCCTAGTCAGAGACCTTACACTCTAGTTAACTACATTGGGGGTCCTGGTGGCTTACAAGTATTGGGAATCCTTTCTTCCCTTTTCTGTCATTGACTGCATTTGCTTAAGGAGGGAATACCCTAGGGTAACATCTATAATACAGCACACTCATCTACTGCTTTGGAACACTTATTCACCGGCTCCACATCTCTTTCTTTGTCTCTGCACTTCTCTGTTGTTGGTTTTACATTAGCAGTCTGTGCATATGCTAGACCAAAAGGCAGAGAAGATCTTACGAGAGGGTCTCCGGGGAGCACTGTGCATTTTGAGAGCTTCCCTAGCCCTACAGGGAGAATAAAAATACACATTAACCACCAATAACCTTTGCCTTAAGGAAAGACTTGGTATTTACAGAGAAAGGCGATTGCAGGCTTCGTGGAGCTGTTTGTGCCACATGGAAAGAGGCACATACAACAACAGAAGGCTGGTGTGAATTCGCACATGCCCGTTCAATTATCACAAACCACAACAATGGATGGGTTCGATGCATAGATGAATCTGTCACAGATCTCAGTAGAGCCAGGCTTGGGTTTGAATCTGCATGTTTGTTTTCACATGGATGTGAGATCATGAGATACCAAGGATCACAAGGTAGGGCTGGAAAATAAATCCTTCTTGAAACCCCGGACAGTCCATCCCAGCAGATATGGTAGTCTTGGGTTAGGTGGACCTCTTTTCTGATCTGGTCTACAATAATAGAATCATAGAGCTGAAAGGGGCAGATAAGACCACTGAACCCAACCCCCTTCTCAAGGCTGGAATCCAAATCAAAGCAGCTCTGACAGATGGTTGTCCAATTTTCTCCTTGATTCCTCCACCACCTCCTGAGGTCACTGGTTACATTGTCCGACTGCTCTAACAATTATTAATTTCTCCCCTAATATTCCCTGATATTCTCTGATGTCCTGACTTCCTGTACTGTGAGCCCATTATTCCATGCCCTGTATTCTGGAATGATCAAGAACAGATCCTGCCCCTCTTCTGTATGACTGCCTTTCAAGTCTTTGAAAAATGCTTTCCTATCTCCCCCCAGTCTTCTTTTCTTGTAGCTAAACATGCCCAGTTATTTTGCTCTTTCCTCATAGGGCTTGGTTTCTAGTCCCTTGATCTAAGCCTGCTTCCTATTGTTGTTTAGTCATTTAGTCGTGTCCAACTCTTCATGACCCCATGGACCAGAGCACGCCAGGCCCTCCCGTCTTCCACTGCCTCCTAGATTTGGGTCAAATTCATGTCGGTCACTTCGATGACGCTGTCCAACCATCTTGTCCACTGTCGTCCCCTTCTCCTCTTTCCTTCACGCTTTCCCAACATCAGGGTCTTTTCCAGAGAATCTTCTCTTCTCATGAGATGGCCAAAGTATTGGAGCCTCAGCTTCAGCATCTGTCCTTCCAGTGAGCACTCAGGGTTGACTTCCTTTAGAATGGATAGGTTTGTTCTCCTAAGCCTGCTTCCTATGCACTGACTAATTCCATCAAGTAAAATGAGATTTTGTCCAAACCCTTAATCAAAAGCCATCAGAAGTGCACCAGCAAATGTGCAACCTCTGTGAGGTCTTCAGGTTTTTACCTTTCTTCTCTTGAGGGCTACAGTGAAACTAAACAGCCACTCATTTTCAGGCTCGCCACCATGCAAAGGAGTGGATCCCATCCATCTTTGTTTCAAGCAGTTTGAACTTTATTAAAACACATTCGCTTTCTGAATTGTTCTCAGTCAAACAAAATTACTGACATTTATCACTAATTAGCTGATAATATAATTATCCACATGCAACATGCACCACAGACAAAAGAGATGAGTTCATCAGCCAGAAAATATCTAGAACTGCTGAATTTAGGAAAACTAGTAAGTTTCTAAAAAAAAGAGAAAACTTTGGCAATTATTTTTCTCAAAACGGGGAGTGGGTTTGGAAGAATGCTAACAACAACATAAAAAGTCTGAAATAAAAAAAATGAAATAATGCCTCCCTTTTTTCTATACAATATACATAATTACATAAATATTAACTAATTTAATACAAAAGTGGCAGATTTATTTATGCCTTATAGCAAGCAAACTCATAAAACTGGAGGACTTTGTATCTAGAATCCATTAATTCATCAGTGAACGCTTGGTTCAGCTCTGATTTACAGGCAACAGGAGATAACCATCTCCTTTTCTTGAAGGGGACATGCATAATTTTAGATTTATGGCCCAGCCTCACAGCCAATCTGAAGAGAGGGAGGGAGGGGCCCTTAAACCTTAACTGTCAATTTGGCTCAGCATCTTCATAGCAAAGTGGCGGAGGACGTAAAGGACTGGAGCGGAAACTTTGCTACAGTTTGGCGGGAGCTTTACAACTCTTGGCGTGCAAGCAAGGACATTTCACTGCTCATTTCCCTTGTGAAACAATTACTGCAAACTCAGAAAATCCTGTAATAATTCTTATAGGATTTCTCCTATATCTGTTTAAGTTGGCTGGATAGCTCAGTGGTTTAAGTTTCTGGCCCCAGAGCTCCTTAGTGAAATAACAGGATGGTCAGTCTTGTGATTCAAATACAGTGGTGCCTCGCTTAACGAGCACCTCGCTGAGCGATGAAATCGCTTAACGAGGCGCTCTGGGCCATCGCTGGAGCATTCGCTCAGAGATGGCCCCTATGGCGATTTTTCACTTTGCGATATTCGCTAAGCGATTCGCTTAGCGAATATCGCATAATGAAGCGGGGGAGAACAGCTGATCGGCGGTTCCAAAATGGCCGCCAGAAGGTCCGCGCCTCATTTTCGCGCCCTGCCCTCGCTTACTGATTGTGCGAAAATGGCGGCGCTATGGCAGAACCTCGCTTAACGGTGAGTTTTCAAGCCATGGCTTTTTTTTTTCAAGCTATGGCTTTTTTTATTCCGTTTAGCGATGTTTCGCTATAGCGAAGGTTAATCCGGAACGTATTAACCTCGCTATGCGAGGCACCACTGTACCATGTGACTGCCATGTGACTCACAGCCAAATTAGCTCAATTTAATTTGCACCAACACATATTCAAATTATACCTGTGTTGTAACCGTGCCCTGAGTTAGGTAGCTTGCTGACGAGTCAGAGGTTAGTAGTTTGATTCCTCACTGGGCCTCCTGGGAGTAGATCCAGCCCGTGTGGCCTTGGGCAAGCTGTACAGCCCTAGGATGCCCCCTCAAAAAAGAAGGGAATGGTAAAACACTTCTATGAGTCTTCTGTAGCCAGAAAACCTTGAAAAAGAGTTGCCATTAGGCAGAATTGACTTGACGGCACATGAGAATGATGATTCTACATCGATTTATTTATTTTTGATTCAGCTTTTCCTACAACAAGCCTAAAGCACATGGCCTTTCCTCCACATTACTGTGTTTGTAAGGAGGCTTGTGATGTATGTTAAGCGACTGTGTGACCACCTCAGGGTCACCAGGAAGCCCTGTGGATGAGTGCAGATTTGAACTTGCATGTCCCTATTCATCCTGTTGTTGTTTAGTCGTTAAGTCGTGTCCGACTCTTCGTGACCCCATGGACCAGAGAGCACGCCAGGCCCTCCTGTCTTCCACTGCTTCCCGTAGTTGTGTCAAATTCATCTTGGTTGCTTCGATGACACTGACCAATCATCTCGCCTTCTGTCGTCCCCTTCTCCTCTTGCCTTCACCCTTTCCCAACATCAGGGTTTTTTCCAAGGAGTCTTCTCTTCTCACGAGATGGCCAAAGTATTGGAGCCTCAGCTTTGGGAGTCCTTCCAGTGAGCATTCAGGGTTGTTCATCCTAACCCAACTCTATGGATTGCTACACCATCTGATGGCATCTTATGATACCCTTGCTTGAAGCAGATCCTAAGTCCTTGTGGCTGGCTACAGTTTCAGTAGTTCTCCCTCTAAGCATGAGCTGCCTGGCCCTAACACACAAATGATGAAACCATATGGAATTCTTTTGTTGAAAATGAAGGACTGGTTTATAGTCGTCAGCAGCCACCATGTAATTCTCTTCTTTGCTGGTTCTTCCTGTTGCTCCAGAAATCTAAAAATGAGAGAATAATGTTGGTAATATGCAAAAGTGTTTAGATGAACACATCCCTGTTCCTTAACAAATAGTCCTTTACTCCAATGGTGCCAGAGTGGTAGACAAAGAAGACATGATGAAATAGGTGCCTCATCATTTTCACTAAGCAAGTGTATAGTTCATTCCTTCTTTTACTAGGACTCTGTCTTGAACTTTATTACTTCACTACACAGTTTTCCCTTCAATTGCATTTTAAGACATTTTCCCCCACTCTATCACCAAGAAACAGAGAACTGCAAATAATTTTGTGTGCAAAGTCTGAAAGATCCATGCATGTTGGTATTAATGTTAACCTAGTGTGACAAACCCAGACCTACTGGGATCTATCACACAGTTACTAAGCTGCCACCAACCATTCCCTATAATAAGTCACACAGACCAGGGATGGATTTTTAAACAACAAAAGAATAAGGTTTATTTTAAATACAAACAGGGTAAATAAAACAATCAGGTGAATAAAATAAAGTAACGTGGCTTATTCTCACACACACAAGCATACAGTTTGGTTCACCTAGAACCTTTAACTTAAAGCACAGACCCTGAACCCATCAGTTCTGGCTAACCCACAGACCCCTGAACCTTTCAGGTTGGTACTCTGACACACAGTAGTACCCTGTCAGACACACAGACTCCCACAACAGCTTCTTCTTCCCCAGCTGCTGCTTCGTCCCTCCCAGTGTCTCACAGTCTGTCTCAGCATCCCCTCTTCACCACACAGGCATCACATATTTATACAGTACAGCCCCTCCTCCTGATGTCCCGCCTTCCACTCCCCATAGGATGGAACTTTCCCTCCAAACCCATGACAGACAGGTAACATCAGTGCTGTTATGTAACACCTCCCCTCTTTAAAAGTTGTTTTGTAGGGGGAAAGCTAAAAGTGCTTTTCACCAAAAAAACAACCTGCATAAAATACACAACAACATTTATACATACCATATAATACTTACATATACTTACACTCCAAGTTAACCATAGCAAATATGCATTTAAACATTTTACCATATACAGTACATCAATTTACCTTTATTAATACCAACCAAATTCAAAACCAGGTACATTTTAACTTTTTGTTTTCATTATATACATATAGTCCATGTTCTTTCGCCGTCTTCAGTCTTCAGGTCTTCTTGATAAGGCGTCAGCAACACAGTTCACTGACCCTCTGACCACCTTCACTTCAAAGTCATAGTCCTGTAAGTTCAAAGCCCACCTCATAAGTTTGCTATTGTGGGTTTTCATCGTCTTTAACCATTGCAATGGTGAATGGTCAGTACACAGAATAAAATGTCTTCCCCAGATGTAAGGCTTGGCCTTCTGGATCGCGTAGACTATGGCCAAACACTCCTTCTCCACGGTTGCCAAATGTCTCTCACCTTTTTGAAGTTTCCTACTCAGGTAGGACACTGGATGCTGGTCACCATTCTCATCCTCCTGGCACAGAACTGCTCCTACCCCGCTGTTAGACGCATCGGTGTAGATGATGAACTCCCGGTCGAAGTCTGGAGCACGCAGGACAGGATAGTTGATTAACGCCTCCTTCAACCTCTGGAACGCCGCCTCACAGTCGCTGGTCCACGGGATGCGGTCATCAGCCTTCTTCCTCGGCAGATCGGTCAGCGGAGCCGCAATCTCGCTAAACCTCGGGATGAACTTTCTGTAGTAGCCCACCAACCCAAGAAATGATTTGACTTTTCTCTTGGTGGTGGGTCTAGGCCAATCTCGAACAGCTTCTATTTTGGCCTCCAGGGGTTTTATCATTCCTCCCCCTACCATGTGACCTAAGTATTTTATTTCTGGGCTACCCAGCTGACACTTGCTGGCCTTTACTGTTAGCCCTGCTGCACTTAACCTCTGCAGCACTAACTCCAGGTGTATCAGGTGATCTTCCCAGGTATTACTGAAGATCCCTATGTCATCAATGTAGGCCACTGTAAAGTCACTGAGCCCTGCCAAGGTCTGGTCCATCAGCCTTTGGAATGTGGCTGGTGCATTTCTGAGACCAAAGCTCAGGACTCGAAATTCATAGAGACCAAAAGGGCTGCAAAAGGCAGTTTTTTCTTGATCCCTGGGATCAATTCTTAATTGCCAATATCCCTTTACCAGGTCCAATGATGAGATGAACCGACAACCCCCTATGGTTTCAATCAGGTTGTCTAGCCTGGGCATTGGGTAGGCATCAGGAGTGGTTACACGGTTTAATTTCCTGTAATCAACACAAAACCTAATGCTCCCATCAGGCTTGTCCACAAGGACTATCGGAGAGGACCAAGGACTAGAAGAGGGGACGATTATGTTCTCCCTCAGCATTTCGTCCAGCTCCTTCCGCACCTTGTCCCTATAGGGTCCCGTTACTCGGTATGGGGATACTGCCTGCGGGGGTGCATCCCCTGTATGGATCCGATGCATCACTCCCTTCACTATCCCCGGCTTGTTGGAAAACACCTGTTGATATTTGCTAAGCAGCATTTTTAGTTCTTGCTGCTGGTCTTGGGTGAGTGCAGGACTGATCTTTACCTCCTCTGGGTTGTATTTTACTTCCCCTCTACCCTCCCAGAAGGGTAATTCAGCTTCCTCACTCTCAGCTGCTTTTATCGCGAATAAAACCCTCTGTTCCCCTCTGTAGTAGGGTTTTAGGGCATTCACGTGAACCACCCTCCTTGCTTGGTTCTCCTCTTGCTCTATTAGGTAGTTCAGGTCTGACATCTTGGAAATGACCCTATATGGTCCTGCCCATTTGAGCTGCAGTTTATTCTCTCTGCAGGGCCTAAGCCAAAGCACTTCCTCCCCTGGGTCAAAGTGTCTCTCTCTAGCTTTGTGGTCATACCATGTTTTCTGTCTGACCTTCTGAGCTTGCAGGTTTTCTGCTGCCAGCTCTAGATTTCTCCTTAGGTCATTCATCAAGGTGTCTATGTAAGTCACAACGTCTTGTGGGTCATCCTGGGTGATCTGCTCCCAATTTTGTTTGATCAAATCAAGGGGCCCTTTCACCCCTAAGTGTGCAGCAGACATGTCAGAGTGACCCCTTTGTAAGATCATGGGGCGATACTTTTCAGGTACCACCAGCTGACTTCTGATCCCATCTCCCCCTTTTGAGATATTCCTCAGGGTTTCTCTATATAAAATCCCCTGTTTCTCCAGAAATCTCACTGGGGTTTCAGGTGTTAGCTGGGCGTCAGTCACCTGTTCAAAACACTTTTGGAGAGTGGCGTCTGCCTTTTGCTCCTGTCCAAATCTGCTGTCTGTGGTTAAGGTTTCCACCACAGCTTCTGAACTCCCCTCTGCTTCCGTCTCTGGCTCATCATTACCCCCCTGAACTGTCCCTGTGGTGGCTTGTGAGCGTGTAATCACTAGCACCCTTTTCACATGTTCAGCCAGGTCATTTCCCACGAGCACGGCTGCTGGCAGAGTCGATGAAATTGCTAGCCGCCAAGCTCCCCTCCAGCCTTGAAAGTTGACAGGTACCTCTGCTAATGGCAGAGAGATTACCTGCCCCTCAATCCCTGCCACCTTCATGCTCTCATTTGGGATTATATACTCCCTAGGAATAATATCTGGATGGCACAGGGTTACCTGGGAACAAGTGTCCCGCAGCCCCCTATACTGACGGTCAAGTATTCCTACGTCCACCCCGGCTGTCTCAAACAACTGAGAATCTGTTTTTACCAGCAAGCAGCGCTTTACCTCCACAAGAGGACCATTTTCCTCAGCCTGATCAGCATAGGTAGCTGTTCCAGACTGAGTAGCCATGGCAACCGGCTCCCTCTGTGACACTGAGCCTTGCTCTTTCTGGACACAGAACACAGCTTTTGGCTTGGTCCCACTAGACTCCTGAGGCACCATTCCTTTTAGCTGCTTTAATTTCTCACACTCTGAGATTAGATGACCCTTTCCCTGACAGAAATAACATTTTCTGGTGTATTTTGATTCTCTCTCATCCTGTTTTGGTTTTCCCTCCAAAATCTGAGGTCTTAGTTTCATGTCTGAGGGCTTCCCTTCACCATGGGCCCCTCCCCCTTGCTGGCTTTTCCCTGTTATTCTCAAATCCAGCTCCTTTTGCTTGGCCTCAAACTCAGCCCTGATCTGTAACATTTCTTCCTCAGCCCTAGCTTTTATCTCTTTTACTTTTTCTTCAGTCTTATCTCTGATTTCTTTTAAATTAATGTCTTTTTGCTGAGTATATTTTTCAAGATCTTGCTCACTTTGTCTGACCTGAGCCTCATACTTTTCC
The DNA here is from genome assembly GCF_051106095.1 of Pogona vitticeps. Lineage (NCBI taxonomy): Eukaryota > Metazoa > Chordata > Lepidosauria > Squamata > Agamidae > Pogona > Pogona vitticeps. Next base: position 307,175,931 of record NC_135784.1, read on the forward strand.
TTCTTTGACATTTCTTCCACTGATAAATTGTTAATAAACTTATTTAGGAACTTCAATTCCAATTGTACCAGTCTAATTTGGTGTTTCAGTTCCATCTCTTTTATCCTCATGGCCATTCCCCTTTTCTTGGCATCTGCCTCTGCCTGACAGATTTCAGCTCTTTCTTTTCTTCTGATTTCCATTTCCCTCACCCTCAGTTCATGCTGTTGGGCTAGGAGCATTTTTCTGAGTTCTGGGTTCTGCTCTCCTGTGCTGTCACCCTGCACTGAGCCAAATTCATCCTCAGAACCTTGGTCAATCTGGGGGTCTTTCACTTCACCCATGTCTGTTACTTGACTTCGAGTCAAGGGCATAATCCCCCCTCAGAACAGGCGGCTTTAAAAAGTCAAGCCTCAAAATAAAACGACCACTTTTTTCCTTCTTGCCTCAGAACCAGCTCTCCCTAGAGATTGCTGCTGTTCTTCAGCACTAAATTTGCAACAGTATCGAGTCAGAGCCTACCCCCCTCTGCTGGGCCTCTCAGCTGGCAAGCTAGCTCACTGTTGCTACGCAGTTTTGCCTCAGCGTTTTCCCGCCAAAATCAGGCTGCCTCAGAGCACCTTAATCTAAGTCTCCCCAGTTGGCACGTTCTTCTACTAGTGCACCTCCCCGTGAGGTACACCTAGAAGATTACCTACGCGCCTCAGACTGTCCCTGACTAGACCCCCCTTGCTCTGGGCACACTTGCCAAGGCTTTGCTGGACCGCTGGACAACTGGACCAGTCGTATCCCACACGCTGGACACCAATCAATGTGACAAACCCAGACCTACTGGGATCTATCACACAGTTACTAAGCTGCCACCAACCATTCCCTATAATAAGTCACACAGACCAGGGATGGATTTTTTAAACAACAAAAGAATAAGGTTTATTTTAAATACAAACAGGGTAAATAAAACAATCAGGTGAATAAAATAAAGTAACGTGGCTTATTCTCACACACACAAGCATACAGTTTGGTTCACCTAGAACCTTTAACTTAAAGCACAGACCCTGAACCCATCAGTTCTGGCTAACCCACAGACCCCTGAACCTTTCAGGTTGGTACTCTGACACACAGTAGTACCCTGTCAGACACACAGACTCCCACAACAGCTTCTTCTTCCCCAGCTGCTGCTTCGTCCCTCCCAGTGTCTCACAGTCTGTCTCAGCATCCCCTCTTCACCACACAGGCATCACATATTTATACAGTACAGCCCCTCCTCCTGATGTCCCGCCTTCCACTCCCCATAGGATGGAACTTTCCCTCCAAACCCATGACAGACAGGTAACATCAGTGCTGTTATGTAACACCTAGGAAGTGTAAACCAGGTTCCGCACTTCAAAATGCAGACCAAACATAAGCCACAAGCTGTCATTCACATGTGACTAGATGCAGCTTTTCCTTTCCATCTGGTTTCATGGCACCGTCCCTGTTTTAACATACCAGTCATCACAAAGAATGGGGAATTATTATCAACTAATAAGGAGATAAACCAAAGTGTTTGTGGCAAAGTCTGGGCCTGAAAAAGAGAGACAGAACAAGAGAGAGAGAGAGAGAGAGACTGACATTTTAGAAGGTGGTTCAATGAAAGAATATGAAGAGAAATGCTTAAAGTATTGTGTCTTCTGATATAGAGTGTTGGTCTAGTGTTTGGGCTTCACACAAGGAATTACGGAAAGTGGAATATGCAGAATGCTTGCTGTCATTGACCAGAATTCTCTCTTTTCAAGCCAAGGATGTCTCTTTCCCCTCCATGTCTTTCGGTCCTGAGTTCTCTAGCAATGGCCTGTCATTCTCATCCTTCCTGGGAAAAGGCAAAACTAATGTTCCTCCCTCCCTCCCCAAGACAGCTGAAAGAAATATTTGATCATCTGAATCATTAAGGAGCTGAAATTTCATTACAGAGATGGCGACGTCCCAATGTCTATCATCAAGAGTCAGCAGGTTGAAACAATCAACGAGGCCCATTCAGTACCATAAAATTATATGTATATTAATGTCACTCTAGATTTTATTATGGAGAAAATGGCATTGCACACGTCTTGGGTGTGAGGGTAATTCAAGAAGGGAGGGCAAAGGGGGAAGTGTGGGTGAGAAGAAAGCAGTACTGGTGTCGAGATGAAAGGAAGGAGAATAGAAATATTAGACGCATGATAGCAGGACAGTCAACATTTTCAAATCTATTGAGGATGCAAAGAAATCTCACCATTATCTCCTTTCTGGTCAAGCAGAAGCTTCCTCATCATCACAAGGCTGTCTGTTGAGCATATTCCAACCCTTGCAACAGTTCTTACCTCCTTGGAGAAAATAGGATGAAAAATCTGTTTTTTCGTTATGTCCGTCTGCAAGTTGCGCGAAATGCAGCTGTACGAAATTAAAAGATGAACACAGAGCAAACACAAAAAATGCAGGCTGCGGGGACCAAAACAGCCACCCAAGGTTCCTTTGCTATGGTAGGATAGAACATTTATTATTTTCAAGGAATGCATGTTTAAGAAAATATGCACAAAAATCCATTGGCCAAGTGGGCCAAAAATCCTTTCTGAGATCCGCAGAAAAAAAAGATTGTAGGTATGGGGACGATTAGGGGCCCTTCCTCCTTTAACACAGAGAGGAACTAGGTTAGGGCTTAAAACCTTAAAATATAGGCACAGCTCCCCTCCACATTTTATCTGAAAGAAAACCAAATGTGTACCTCGGAGATTATGTTCCAAACGAGTCACTTTTGGAATCTTCAGGGATGGGAAGAGAATTTTGTAAGGCTGAGGAAATTCCATCAGGTTTCAATTTTAAAGAATGTTTCTCGAAATCAACTGGGATGGAAAGGGCTCTTGCCCGTCCGTTATGTTTGCTGAATGACTCATGTGGATGGATTCTTTATGATGTCTTCCATATGCCTAATATTTATTAATGAATGCTGAAGGTCTCATTAATTCAGTTAATGAGAAGTTACAGATCTCCAAGAAGCCCGGCTGACATTCAGAATGCACAGTTCTTCTGAAACAGAAAAAAAAAAAGATCTGAGGTAGGATATTGGAAAACACACTGGGAATGCAGGGTTATTCTGCGGGTCAGTGGGGAAGGGGATGATAAAGATCAGCCTGGGTTTTTTTGGCTTGTGTGGAAAGCAATAACTTCTCATGGACACCAGTTCAATTTGAACCTGTTGGTTGTGTGGTTTTACAGAAGACCTGGACATGGAAAATAATCTTGTTTCATGCTCATTTGGACAAGAACATTACCAATGAATAAGCAAATGGGAACAGGTACCTTTTTAATATGAATAACACTTCTGAATTGTGTTAATGTGTTACTTTCAACAAGATGTACAAGTTAGATTTAAAATGTACAAATAGGGAAAAATGATTAGGGGACTGCTAGTAAAATGTATATGCCAGGGAAACACATGTACAAAAAACTTACACAGTTCCTGATAGACTTTTTAAAAGTGGTTGTGGCAGTAAAGTAAGTTGCAAGTAGTGTAGGCCCATTTGAATTAATGTTGTTGTTGAATCAGAGGAATTGGTTCACCAAATCCCCATTGATTCAATGGACCTAGTGTCGTGCATTAACAGTGTAGCAGAGTAATAGTGTAGTGGAGTAGCAGGATTTCAGCCAATAACTTCAAAGTTAAAATAGATGAATGAGAGACTAAGACAAATTGAAGTGAACAGATATAACTAATGTTGCTGTCGGTTTTTCGGGCTCTGTGCTCTGAAGATGCCCATGGCCACAGAGACTGGCGAAATGTTAGGAAGAACAACCTTCAGAACACAGCCAAAGAGCCCGAAAAACCCGCAACAACCATTAGATCCTGGCCGTGAAAGCCTTCGCGAAGACAGATAAAACTAACTCCCCCTAAGAGCAATTGCTATTTAATATATTGGCATGAATTATAAACAATGAAAAACATATTTTATTTCCTGATCTTCATGAGTGTGTGTGTGTGTGTGTGTGTGTGTGTGTGTGTGTGTGTGTGTGTGTGTGTGTGTGTGTGTGTGTGTGTGTGTGTGTGTGTGTGTGTGTGTGTGTGTGCATGGGTGTGTGTGCATGTAGACCAGGAATGTTTTTGCCCCAGAGATCCTGGGTTTTATATGTGTTCAGCCTTGGGCTGTTAGTCCGCAAGACATGAGCAAAATTTAGTGGAAAAGACAATTTTGCTTGGAAGGGGGGGCAGTAGAGAACAACGCAACATGAGATGCTGTTGTTTTGCAAGATCTGCACAGAATTGTTAATGACAGGGCATTTTGGAGGTCATTAACTTGTATATTCAACACACATCAGAAGTGACTTGGCACACAACATCTCTGGGTTTTTTTTTCTTCATTTCCAAAAATTGCATAGTTACAGGATGGGTGGAATGGCTAAAACTATGATGAGATGCAGGCTAACATCAAGTAAAACCATCCCCAGCCACAAAGCAAAAAACAGTAATTTCACACCTTAAACAAATGAGTTTCTGATTATTTGTTTTTAATCCTTTTAAAAATATATGTTAAAATATTTTTAGACATGGAATACTTTTGCAATGCCTTTTCAGCTTAGAAAGAGTTTAAAAGTTATATGTGGATTCCTTTATTCAGTCAATCCCTCTCATATTTAATCTTCTTTTCCTTCTGACTTCAGTTTCTCCTAGAACTATTGTCTGGCTGTGGAGCTAGGAGTTTGAATCCCTGATGTGTCTTCTTGAAGAAGGTGCATCTCAGATCACTCTGTGCATGCACAATTATGTGTAGTAGGATTATGTGCCCTGCTACCTGGTCAGCCTTGGGACAGAAGCACCATCAGAACTGGAAATGGATGGGCCACTTCTGAGTACTTTATATCTAGAAAACCCTGGGAAGTGTCACTATAATTCGCAATTTGATAGCATGTCGTTGTTTTAGCAATGCTAGTAAGATACTCTGAATTGGACCAAGTTGGCTGTTTAAAAAAGTTTAATATCTTGGTTGTCATCTGAATTAAGTCACATTTACCTGAGTTTAAAATGCTAATCTTAAATATTGTCACTTGAAATTGAGATGCAAAAATGCTTTAAACCTCTGAGATCTCCTTTCCACAAACACAGTGAGCCAGATACGGGATGCTACCTATTTATTCTCTTTAGGGTCTTGTTTTGAGCTGTCAAAACAAAAGGGAAGTGCCCCAAAACTTGTGCATAGCACATAAATTATCCCCCAGCTCACAATTTATTTATTTTTTGAGTATACTTTTGTAACCTGCCTGCAGGAAGCCTGCAATTTCCCCTTTGCATCCAACTATTAAAGTAATTTCGAAGCAAAACACGGAGCGGTGGAATCGCGGAAGTTAGTCTTTTCCACTTAGTCTGCTTTTTTCATCACTCATCTAAAATTGAAATGACGGGAGGTGAAATAACAGACTGAAGAGGGAAAGCCTCCAACATTTCCACTTGTAAGGGGAGGGAGACTTTCTGAAAAACATACTTTTTTCATACAGTTTGTCTGCTCGTTTGCTAGAATGGTGTCAAAAAGCGGCCCATAAAGGCAGATTGATGGCTGGGCGGGTGATATACTGCCACTACAAACGGGTAGAAAGAACGAGGAATTTTCCTCCTCTTTGCAACTGTTTTCCAAAGCCGTGGGAAATGTGTCATGCATAAGAAGTATGCAATTTTCATGTAATTAGAGGAACAGAAGATGGAAATGAGTTCCATCAGAGCAATCAAGGATGGTAATGTGGTAAGGATTTGTCAGTGCCTGTTTGTTCTGAAAGCAAAAACCCAACAAGTGTTTGATATTTTATTATATTATTGTCATTATTTGGGGGGCTTTTGTCAGCTGAAGAAAACAAATGACGTTATCACAATCGTCTGCGACGGGGGAAGTCTATAAATTCAAATAATCTTCTCCTCTTCAAAGCTTGATATGATAACGTTGAGTGCATGATTCCAGACTCCTTTGATACTCCAATCCCCTTGATGGGGATGAGCAGCAAAGAGACTAACAATGACTTGATAGCCTCCAGCTGCATCGTATGGTGTTGATCTCCAGAGGGGCTCTATAAGAATGGGGAAGAGGTGCATAGTTTGTGAAGACTGGTCGCTCCATTGTTGGTGGAGGAACAGATCTGCTGTGGATCCTAGTTGAAACATTGAGAGGCTATTCAAGGTGCTGAGGCCTATCCTTAAAAAAAGATTCAGCCTCTTGGATGGTTTCTTTGACGTTTGGACTGAAAACCAAGGTGGCGTCACTGTCCCCCTAACATCAGGACCACCAGCCTCTCCTGAGCATAGCATGGTCTGGAGATTGATTGGTGAAAGGGCCATTTCCAATATGCCGGAATTGTTCATGTTTGTTCTTGAACGAGCCAAGGACCCACCAGCTTCGTCTTCAAGAAGTAGAGCCTTGTTTGCTTCATTCTCTTGCACAAAAACAATAAATGTTTCTTCTGCTCTGGAACAGAGAGAGTTTCAGTCCATCTTGAGAAAAGTTTCTTCATTTGTGAGAAGGTTTTTTTGTGTCCAGATAATGACTTAGTTCTTATGAAAGTTGCTGAGGCCTCACTTGGGGGGGGGGGGGAATTAGACATGCAGAAATCTGTCAATTGGATATTGTTGGTTTATTCCTCAGGACCCTGTTGGCCTTCTGATTCTATCAAAGCTCTTGACCAGGTTGTGAGTTTTTCTTGCTGCTTCCTACATATAAATTGGTGAATATTAAGTATCGCCTTTCCCTGAATAAACATATATATTTATTCATGTATTTCTGTATTTTCCCAATTGGCTATTTGTGCATAGACTTATCCTTTTCTCTTTTTTCTCATGAAAGAATTTGATCCTCGCAGTTTCTACCTAAGGAAAATGAAAGATGCATGCTGGCCTTATTAACCGGCTCACAGACTGCAATTAGATAAAGTTATTAAAACATTTCAGGCAAGGTGCATTTCTTTCCATATTTAGTTCTACCTTAGCTCTCAGCTGGTCGTGTAATGGCAACCCCTCCGCCTGTAGAGGCTGTTCCCCAGTCTCTGGCCAGTGCACCTTCTTGCTGGAGAACAAAACAAACCTATAAGTTCTCAAGATTGCCCTGGCCTGATTGCTTGGTTTATTTTGTTTTAGGCAAAGCCAGCTACAAAGCCCGTTTTCCCCCAGACGTTGTTTTGTAAGCTGTATTATCTTAAGTTGATAGAAATTTGGCTGCTGTCCTGGACTCCCCAAATCCTGCTGGGTATTCAAGACAGGGCTGGAGAGCTGCGTGAGTTAAGTATCTGGCTGAGGAGCCTGAGGTTGGGATTTTGATTCTTCACTGTGCCTCCCAGAGAAGACCTAGCCTGGGCATGTGTCCCAATGCGCTCCCAGGAGAAGTGAATGTTAAACCACTTTTGAGGTTGTGAACCTCCAAGTGATCTCCCTGGCTCTTCATGGCAGAGTGGGTGATTAGCAAGACTTGGTTTGGACCAATCTACTTGGGTTGGAAAGAGTTCTTCTAGTGAAATGCTTTGACACAGAACCAGTTACCACCTTGGCGGGAACAGCAGGGCTGGGAAGGCAGCATCAATCTGGACATGAGAAGTTCTAATACCATTTATAAGGGCATGGCGGTCATCCAACATTGCATTGTCTAAGAGGTGCATGTCTTGAAGATGTGTCATGGAAGGAAGAGATGCTGGAGTGTGCATAGGGGAATCTCATCAAGATTTTGTGACCAGCAGTTGCACTCAGGACATTTATTTCTTTAAGGAACACAAGTGAAACTGAGTTTTGATTTGAATGAATACCTGTGAAACCTTGCTAAGAGTTCTCATGAGTTCTAATCAACTTATCTATATAAATAAATAAAATTTTAAAAATACCCAAGATGAGAAAAAGAATATTTAGAAGCTAAAACAGTGAATATACAATTATAAATATTTAAAAGTTTAAGAAATAATTAAACAGGTATTTAAAATGGTAAGTAAAATCAATATGAAAACACATTTAAAAGGACAGAGCATAACAGTCCATTTAGAAAAAAAATATCTCTCAGACTGTAGTAGGCATCCTTCAGTCTCGAAAGACTATGGTATCGTGCTCTGTATGGAGGACTTGGAACAGCGTCTAGTGTGGCTGAGGAGGCCAATTCGAGAGTGACAATCCCTTCCACACTGGAGACAAATCCAATCTGTCCCCTGTCCAGCTCCCTGGTTTTGCTTCCTTTGTGACTTCCTCTTTGCCTCAGCCTGCTGGACAAGGGTCTCTTCAAATTGGGAGAGGCCGTGATGCACTGCCTGCCTCCAGGCTGAACGATCAGATGTCAGAGTTTCCCATCTGTTGAGGTCTATTCCTAAGGCCTTCAGATCCCGCTTGCAGATATCCTTGTATCGCAGCTGTGGTCTCCCTCTGGGGCGATTTCCCTGCACTAATTCTCCATATAGGAGATCCTTTGGAATCCGACCATCAGCCATTCTCACAACGTGCCCAAGCCAGCGTAGACGTCGCTGTTTCAGTAATGTATGCATGCTGAAAATTCCAGCTCGTTCTAGGACTACTCTATTTGGAACTCTGTCCTGCCAGGTGATACCAAAAATCCGTCGTAGGCAACGCATATGGAAGGTGTTCAGCTTCCTCTCCTGCCGGGCACAAAGGGTCCAGGACTCGCTGCAGTACAGGAGTGTGCTCAGGACACAGGCTCTATAGACCTGGATCTTGGTATGTGTTGTCAGTTTCTTATTGAGCCATACTCTCTTTGTGAGTCTAGAGAACATGGTGGCTGCTTTCCCAATGCGTTTATCCAGCTCGACATCTAGAGAGAGGGTGGCAGAGATGGTTGAGCCAAGGTACACAAAGTCATGAACAACCTCCAATTCTTGTGTGGAGATGGTAATAGAGGGAGGTGAGTCCACACCCTGGCCCATGACTTGTGTTTTCTTCAGGCTGATTGTTAGTCCAAAGTCTTGGCAGGCCTTGCTGAAACGGTTCATGAGTTGTTGGAGGTCTTCAGCAGAGTGGGCAACAATGGCTGCATCGTCTGCAAAGAGGAAGTCCCTCATGCATTTCAGCTGGACTTTGGTCTTTGCTCTCAATCTAGAGAGATTAAAGAGCTTTCCATCTGATCTAGTCCGGAGATAGACACCTTCTGTTGCAGTTCCAAAGGCATGCTTCAGCATGACAGCAAAAAAGATCCCAAAAAGTGTTGGTGCGAGGACACAGCCCTGTTTCACTCCGCTTCGGATGTCAAAGGGATCTGATGTTGAGCCGTCAAAAACTACAGTGCCTTTCATTCCATCGTGGAAGGACCTGATGATGTTAAGGAGACGAGGTGGACATCCAATCTTGGGAAGTATTTTGAAAAGGCCATCCCTGCTAACCAAGTCAAATGCTTTTGTAAGGTCTATGAAGGCCACTAAGAGTGGCTGTTGTTGTTCCCTGCATTTCTCCTGCAACTGTCGGAGGGAGAATACCATGTCAGTGGTGGATCTATTTGCTCGAAATCCGCACTGTGATTCCGGATAGACTCTGTCTGCAAGCACCTGGAGCCTCTTCAGCACAACACGGGCAAGCAGCTTCCCTACAACGCTAAGAAGAGAGATACCACGGTAGTTATTGCAGTCACCCCTGTCACCTTTGTTCTTGTACAACGTGACAATGTTTGCATCCTTCATGTCCTGTGGTACTCCACCTTCCCTCCAGCAGAGACAAAAGATTTCATACAGTTCGGTGATGATGATCTCCTTACCGCATTTCAGCACTTCAACAGGGATGTTGTCCCTTCCAGGTGCCTTGCCAGAGGTGAGGGAATCCAAGGCCGCATTTATTTCTGCTAGGGTTGGTTCGCTGTCCAGCTCTTCCAAGACAGGCAGGCACTCAATGTTATTTAATGCTTCTTCGGTTACTACATTCTTTCTGGAATATAGCTCGGAGTAGTGCTGCACCCAGCGTTCCATCTGCTGTGCTCGGTCCTGGATGATCACACCTGTAGTAGACTTCAAGGGAGCAGATTTCTTCTGTAATGGACCTAAGGCCTGCTTGATACCATCATACATTCCTTTGATGTTACCTGTGTCCGCTGCTATCTGTATCTGAGAGGAAAGCTGAAGCCAGTAGTCATTGGAGCATCTCCTGGCAGCCTGTTGGACTTGGCTACGAGCGGCTCGAAGAGCTTGCAGGTTGTACTCGCTAGGACAGGCTTTGTATGCTGCTAGAGCTCTTCTCTTATCCTCAATGGCTGGCATTAACTCCTCCGAATGGGCTTCGAACCAGTCAGCCATCTTTCTGGTCTTCTTGCCGAAGGTGGACAAGGCAGTGTTGTAGACAGTGTTCTTGAAGTGTTCCCATCGTTCAGGTGCATTTACATTTGCTGGACCTGGAAGGGTTTCCTCGAGTGCTTGGGCAAATTCCTTCACTTTTCTTTGATCGCGAGTCTTGTTGATGTCAATACGTGGTCTTCCTTCCTTTTTCATGTGATACAATTTCTTTGTTCGCAGTTTTACTCTACTACACACCAGGGAGTGATCAGTATCGCAATCAGCACTCTGGTAGCTGCGTGTGATCGTAACACTAGGAAGGCTAGAACGTCTAGTGAGGATCAAATCGAGCTGATGCCAATGCTTGGATCTTGGATGTCTCCAGGAAACTCTGTGTTGCAGCTTCGTATTAAAGAATGTGTTGCTGACACAGAGACCATAGTAACAGCAAAACTCCAGTAAGCGTTGGCCATTTTCGTTCATCTTTCCAATGCCAAAACGGCCTAGACAAGTGGGCCAAGAATTGTGATCAGCACCAACTCTAGCATTAAAGTCTCCAAGAATGAACAGTGACTCTCTTTCAGGGACTTTTTTGATAGTAGCTGCCAGATCGTCGTAGAATTTGTCTTTCACTTCTGGAGTGGATGACAGTGTTGGTGCATATGCACTAATGAGGGTTACTGGTCCTGCTGATGAGTGGAGCTGCAGAGACAGGATTCTTTCACTCCCCACAGTGGGTGGAACAATGCATCTCAGGAGAGTGTTTCTGACTGCAAAGCCAACACCATATTCCCTGGTCTCATTCGATGGTTTTCCCTGCCAGAAGAATGAGAAGTTTTTTTCTTTGACAGATCCCGAGTCTGGCAGTCTTGTCTCTTGCAGGGCAACAATGTCCATCTGCAGTCTACTCAGTTCCATGTCAATGACAGCTGTCTTGCGCACATCGTCTATTTCTTGCAGGTCGTTAGGAAAGCCGTAGTCAGGAAAGCCAGGGGTCATTGTCCGTACATTCCAGGTGCCCAGCTTTAGGGCAGAAGTTTTCTTATGATTGTTGCATGGTGCACGGTTGTCGATCTGCTTGTCGGGTTTCACCCTAAACCCCACGCACCCCGTGAGGTTAACAGACCGTGGCGAGGTAGCACCTTACTGGCTGGGGGCTGCCCAGCTTAAGGCGGGCGGTATCTACCTAGTGAGGTGCAATGACCTCTCCCACCGTCAGAAGTAGCCCCTGGCGTCCTGCTCTACGCCAATTGAGCAGAGACTTATAACCGGTAACTGCTACTTCCCGTGTTGTTTCGACGCTGTATGCGAAGCTGGAGTGTCCTCTCCAGAGCACGAAGCCTGGGTAAAATAGTATGGAGGATAGGCTGTTACCCAAGCAGCAAATCCCCCCTCTCCACATCGCTGAAATGGTCCAGTGGAAAGGCAAGAGCCAATACAACTGGTTCCAGCAACGTCGCAGGAGTTGGCAGAATGAAAGAAAATGCCTCCGGGACTCCGGCTCCGGATTTTGCCTCGAGGTTATCTCCTGAAGCCCTTTCCATAAGTGGATATAGCCACAAGGCAGTGGAGGTTTAAATTCGGAGTGGTCCTTCTCTCAGACTACCCAGTCAATTAAGGGAAAAGCTTGCCGGAAAAGAAAGGTCTATTTGCCTGCTTGCAGAAGGACAGCAAAGATGGGGCATGCCTGGTCTCCAGTGGGAGGGAGTTCCAAAGTCTGGAAGCAGCCACAGAGAAGGTTGTCTCCTGTGTACCCCACCAAGCACGCCTGTGAGGGTGTTGGGATGGAGAGAAAGGCCTCTCCTGATGATCTTAAAGCCCAGACAAGCTCATAGTGGGAGATGTTGTTGCTGTTGTTATCACTGGCACAGCTGACTTCTGTCAAAACCTGCAAACCAAACATGGGGTGATGTTAGCCTTGGTAGGTGCCCAGATAATTGACTAACCAGCACAGTACAAGAGAGCAAAAGTGGAGATGCATCATCCTGCCTGTGTTTGTACTTGCAAGATGGTGAAATTATCAGAAGCCATGAAATAATTAGGCAAGGCAAACTTGAAACATTTCTTATTTAAATGGAAGTTGCTGGGTGATTCATTGTCGTTCTGGCCATATAAGTGACTTTTTGCCAGCGATGTTCGCAAGTCTTTCAGTCTGAGTCTGAAGTCCAAGTCTGACTCTTTGGTACCAAGTCCCAAGTCTGTTGTTGTTGTTTAGTCATTAATTCGTGTCTGACTCTTCGTGACCCCATGGACCAGAGCACGCCAGACCCTCCTGTCTTCCACTGCCTTCCAGAGTTGGGTCAAATTCATGTTGGTCCCTTCGGTGACACTATCCAACCATATCATCCTCTGTAGCCCCTTTCTCCTCTTGCCTTCACTCTTTCCCAACATCAGGGTCTTTTCCAGGGAGTCTTCTCTTCTCGTGAGATGGCCAAAGTATTGGAGCCTCAGCTTCAGGATCTGTCCTTCCAGTGAGCACTGAGGCTCGATTTGGCTTTAAGTCATTGAAAAACAAACCAACCCTAGTTGAGTCTGAGTTGAGTCACTGCTGTGACTGAAGTCCAATTTGACAACAATTCTCACGTCTCAACTCCACATCCCTGCCTCTTGCCTTCTGCATTCCTACGGTGTGACATGGTTGTGCATGGGGAAAATGCAGGGAAATGTGTTCTAGTTTCTTTTAGTCATTGCTCCTGATACTGTACACTGAGGGTGTGATCAATCTGTCTCCTGTTTATCATGCTGCTCTTTCATCCGTCCCCAGACAGATCAGGACCACAGACACCAGAAAGACCACTGTTAACAATGGTTAACAACCCAGGACCATGCGTGGAGAAGGACTGCAGAGGTGGCATTTTCACTCACAGACACAGACACAGACACAGACACAGACACAGACACAGACACAGACACACACACACACACACACACACACACCAGTCCATTGTCCATCTAAGGAGCCTATTCATTACCAGCGGGAAGTGAAACCACCCTGGAGGATATATCAGGGGCCTCCGATATATCCTCCTCAGACTGAAGAAGCTACTTGGATGGGTAGCGAAACATTTCAACCTAATACGAGAGAAGTACAGTCGCCATGGCTCAACTTCCAGATAACACTCTCTGGGCACTTTGCCATTTAATTCTGCAGGCTACACATTCCTCCCCCTGCCCCCAGTGAGATAGGTATTCAGTTTACCAACCTCAGAAGGATGGAAGGCTGAGTGACGCTTGAACTTAGCTACCTGGGATTGAAACCAGGTTGTGAGCAGAGTTTTGGCTGCAGTAGTGCAGTTCAACCACTGCACCGCTACTTTGGAGCTTGTAAGGAAACCTGTCTTGTCCATTTCTTGAGATCTTCATGGTCGTTTGGGGGAAAAGACCCCCCTCCCCCAGCTTCCACTGCCTGAAGTGATTTATTCCCCCACCTATCTGAATCCAGACATTCATCACTGTGAAAAAGAGTTGCCTGGTCTTGCTAAGGCCTGAAAGCTTTGAACTCTCTCTATATAGGTACCTAAAAGTCAGGCTTGTATTTAAAGAGGTAACAGAATTAGGAGCAAAGAACGAGTTTCTTCCATTTGGGGGTGGGGGAGTGGAAGTAAGAGAATTATCACCGAGGCCTGGCGGAGTCGAGTTCAGTGGCCCTGAAGTAAAAAAAATAAATAAATAAAATAATGCTTGTCTGCTAGGACCTCTGTTGTGTGAAAGGCTCTTTAAGGTATTATTTATTGCTTCATTCTGTGCTTTATGCTTACAGACCTGGCAGTAAATAAACACTCTGAAAAAGAAAACCCTTCTTAATGTAGAACAGATGAGATTGAATGTGACTGGTCTGGACCTGCATGAAAGGCGCCGGCCCATTAAATGAACGTGCACCGTTACTTCTTAATGGTGTCACCAGGTAATCAGTTTTTGAAAGGAGAAAAACAGAACACCAACCAACATATTGGAATAGATACTTTTTCCAATCAGTCCATGCATGGACATCGCTTCCAACATTTCTGTACCTCCTATCTTCTGTGATAGTTTCTCTGTGAGGTTGGGTCGAATTAAGTGGACAATCAACCAGAATGCTAGAATTCATATTTGATAAAATATATAGACCCATTTCATGCACATCTAGAAATGCTGGGACATGACGAAGTATGCAGTGGACCCTACTCACAGAACTGTACACTTTGAAGGGGCCCTGAGGGTCATCTAAAGCACTGGTTCTCAATCTTGGCTTACTCAGGAGTTGTGGACTGCAACTCCCAGAAGCCTTCGCCACCAACTGTGCTGGCTGGGGTTTCTGGGAGTTGCAGTTCAAAAACATCCGAGTAACAAAGGTTGGGAACCTAGGATCCAAAGCAACCTCCTTCTGACGGTACTATTCTACGGTAAGGCGGCTTGTGTAGGGATTTCAGATCGAGGTGTCTGGCTGCCTTCACCTAGGGATCCATAGAATCATAGAATAACGGAGTTTGAAGGGGCTCTGCAAGAACATCAAGTCCAACCCCCTGCTCAAGGCAGGAATCCAGATCAAAGCAGATCAGACAGAAGATGATCCAATTTTCCCCTGAATGCCTCCAAAGTTGCAGCACTCACCACCACCTGAGCTAACAGGTTCCATTGTCATATAACTCTAATAAAGTTTTTTTCTTCTTCTTACATTCACTGAAAAACCCAGGAAGCTGCAACTGGACAAATATCCTCACCTATGGATGTTCTTTGTATATACTGTATATATAGCCCCACACCTCAGCTGGTAGCGGTTCTTCAGGTGTTTCAAAGTCTATTTGGTATGCATCTGCAGCAGAATCTTCCAACACATCATCCCCTGTATCTTCTACCCCTTTCCCCATGTGGACTGTTCTTCCTTGCCTATTTTTTTCCCCTGCCTCTTGATCTTCCAGATCTCTTTTGGCTTCTACCTCGCCTGGGTAGCCATTCTGCACTATATCTGCTCCCAGGTCCACCAGGGAACTTGAGGTATGGTATTCTGCAGGAACTGGTGAGGTTCCTGCAGAAGTCATTGCACCTCATGGTCCTCCTGATGGTGGATCATCAGGTGCAATGACTCCTGATGGTCAACCATCAGATGGTCAACGATCAGGACTCATTGCACCACAATCCCCAGCCTCACAATCTCACTCACTTGGAAAAACCTTCCAGGGTCCATATATGTCAAATGCAACTTGATGGCACGTTCCACATCTTGTCCCTTGTTTGGGCTAGAGAAGACACACTTTCTGATACTCTGGAGAGATGCCACCATCAGACCACTTCAAGAGAGACGGGCCAATGGTCTGACTCAATATAAGGCAGCTTCTCATGTTCCAGAGCATTAGACAAAGCTGCAATATTATTCATGAACCAGCAACTGCACTTGCTGAGGCAGAAAAGAAGGGCCTTGTCATTTTCTATTCTATGATTTTGGTATCTCTGACTTATTTATCCATTTGTAAAGGGAATAAGAATTTGTACCCTGCCATTTTTTTTCTCCCCAACATTTCTGGTTGCTAAGCAGTCCCTTGGTTGCTAAGTAGGGCAGGAACACTTAATTTGCTACATTCTTTCCCCCCTTTTTTCCCCTCATACCAGATTTTTAGAAATTGCAGATCTTGTTTAATCAATGTGTAAATTCATGCTTTTGATGTATTTTTCCTAAGAGCAATATTTTGATCATTCTTAATGATACTTAATGAAGTCACCGCATGATTTCTGATTGTACCTAATTAAAGCTTGTGACTTGCATTTCAATGTTATCATCATACAGTTTGAGGTCTATCTGATGAAACTTTACAAGGGCCCAATGAAATTAGGCAATGTATGAAATGTATGGGTTTCTTGCCACAGCGGCTAGAAATACAAATTTTAAATTAAATTCAGGTCAAAAGGTGGGCCTTGAACTGAAAAAAAAAACCACACACACACAGAGAGAGAGAGAGAGAGCTAAAATTGGATGCTATGGAAATTTCACTCTAAAAGTAAATGAGAGAGGAAATGTAGAAAAAAAAAACTAAACACAGGTACTGGTGATTTCCACCGAGGGGAACTATACTGACATCACAAGTATTAGATAAATCATTTCATAGTGCCAGAAATCATGATATGCAGCTGTGGATTGAGTCCAAATGAGAAGGTTCTTCCAGCATCGCCCTAAGACTATGCTTATTAATACTTTCAAACAGGAAGCCTGTACATTCAGATGTTCTGAGAAATCCACCCAGTCAACAGTCCTCATCTGAACCTATATGAAGGCATAAACTTTGTGACAAGGCCCCACACGCCTCCAAAATCTTTGTTTGTTGGTTTCACCAAGTAAAGGGACAATGAGTGTTTTAAACCAGTGGTCCCCAACCTTGGGCCTCCAGATGTTCCTGGACTTCAGCTCCCAGAAATCCTGGCTACCAGAGGTGGTGGTGAAGGCTTCTGGGAGTTGTAGTCCAAGAACATCTGGAGGCCCAAGGTTGGGGACCACTGTTTTAAACGAAGAGACGTCTTGACCATGGGCAAACAACATGGCAGGCGGTGTCTGGAGTCAGTAGCAGGTGAGGCCAGGCCCAACTGCCCAACTGCTGGATAGCTCAGTGGCTGAGGTCTCTGATTGGAGACCCAGAGGTTGGGAGTTCAATTCCCCACTGGGCCTCCTTGATGATCCTGAGGGTCCCTTCAAGCACTGCAGGTCTAAGAAATTTTGGTTCTCTTTTATTCCTCCTTGATTCCAATAACAACACAACAACTAAAATTAAGAATAGCCTCCCTGTGGTTCATGATCTCTTGCCATTTTGCCCACTATGAACCTGTGGATTCTGTTCCTGCAGGTATACATTGCTGGGTGGAGAGGATCAAGCCTTTCGCAGTGTGATGTTGAGGCAGATCACTGTGGATAATTTGGACATCCAGAAAGACAAGCAAGTGGGTTCTCCGATGCTATAATTGGATACTAAGGCCAAGGCCATCCATACCAAGCTATTTCTAATTGTTCTAAAGGATACAAATGTTGGATAGTGGAGAAAGTTGATATGGGGAAGAATGATGCTTTCACAATGTGTTTTGTTCAAGGAGATCTTTACAGGTAGCAAAATGACCTTTAGGGACTTCAATAAAGACAAATATAAAAATCTAGAGCAAACCAAGCCTAAACTCTTGCTAGAAGCTAAAATGACTGAACTGAAGCTATTGCACTTTGCGCACGTCATAAGAACGCAAGACTCATTGGAAAAGACAATAATGCTGGGAAAAGTAGATGGAGGCAGGAAAAGAAGACAAAAAAATGAGATGGAGTGGCTCACTAAAGGAAGCCACAGCCTTGAATTTGTAAGAGCTGAGCAGATCTATTGATGTTTGTGAAGTTTTTAAAGATGGGAAGGGGGAGGATAGGACCCAGTTGGAGGAGGAAGACGGGTAAGGCTAGCAGGGAGTAAAGGTAGGAGAGGAAGAGGAGGAAGCAGACTGGACAGGAACAAAGATGAGCATGAAGATGGAGTTGGGGACACCAGACTTGGAGGAATGAGAGGAGGAGAACAAAACATGGGGAAATGCTTCAGAGGAGACAGGCCGTATCTTTTGCATGACTGAGGCAATTTACTGTGCATATATTGAGGACTTCCAGATGAGGGTCCTAGTGCACACGTGGCTTCCGTTGTTATACTGCTCTAACAGTTAGGAAGTTTTTCCTGATATTCAGCCTAAATCTGGCGTCCTGTAACTTGAGCCCATTATTGCATGTCCTGCACTCTGGGATGACTGAGAACAGATCCTGCCCCTCCTCTGTAGGACTGCCTTTCAAGTCTTTGGAAAGTGCTTTTCCATCTCCCTCAGCCTTCTTTTCTCAAGGCTAAACATGTCCAGGTTTTTCAGTCTTTGCTCATAGAGCTTGGTTTCCAGCCCCCTGATTATCCTTGCTGCCCTCTGTGACTACTATCCTTAATGTTTCTATTAAACAAAATAAATACATTGAAGTTTAGTATAGGAGCAGAAAATAAATTGTGTAAATGGCCCACCTGGTCTGTCAAGTTCCCTGTCAGCTGCCCATTCTCCCACTGGTTATGAGAGTTCAGAAACTGCAAAGCCAGGAAGCTGTTTACATGATTTCCCTTCCGTTCCATTTTCAGGTAACAGGATACCAGCCAAAGACTGATAGAGATGGAAGAAATTCCAAATTCACCTCTCAAGCGATCTGTAACAGAGGTGTCAAACACCTGGAAAGAAGAATTATTCTCCTCATTCCAAAATGGTCTGTTCCTTGGAACACTTGATCAGCTAGCTCTTCATCATTTGAACTCTTCTTGGTAAGGTTTCTTCAGTATCTCCTTTACCTTGATTTCAGTTTGATTGATCAGGGCCCCACCCACTGGAGCAGCAGAGACCAAGCTTTCTCTTTCTTCTATTTGACAGCCCTTCAGGGATCAAAAGCTATCATGTTACTTCCCAGTTGTCTCTTCCCCATCTTAAACATGTCCAACTCTCTCAGCTGTTTCTCCTGTATCTACAGCAGAGGAGAACTGGTTATCAGAAGACAGAAGCTATACTTGTGCCTTGCTGGTAGGCTTCTCATAGGCAACTGGTTGGCCATGAAATGTTGGACTTGTGGACCTTTTGTCTGATCCAGAATGATCCTCCTTATGGTCCTCAGGTAATGTTTGCTGCTCCCAGGGGTTCCACTTGTACCGTTACAGAAATACCAGAATGAATTATCCCTGGGGGTGGGGATGTGGGTAAATGCTAGAACTACATCAGTACAGTGGTGCCTCGCTAGACAGTTACCCTGCATGACAGTTTTTTCGCTAGACATTGACTTTTTGCGCTCGCTATAGCGATTCGCAAAACAGTGATTGCTATAGGGGAATTTCGCTGGACAATGTTTGGTCCCTGCTTCGCAAACCGATTTTTGCTAGACGATGATTTTGACAGCTTCTTCCGCGCTCGCAAAACAGGTGTTTTGGAGACCTAAGCTTAGCAAGACAGCAATTTATACAGCTGATTGGTGGTTCGCAAAGCGGCTTTCCTATGGCCGATCTTCACAAGACAACGACGATTCTTCCCCATTGGAACGCATTAAACAGGTTTCAATGCATTCCAGTGGGGAAATGCTTTTCGCTAGACAATGATTGCGCTAAACAGCGATTTCAGTGGAATGGATTATCATCGTCTAGTGAGGCACCACTGTATCAATGGCTGATTCAGGAAGAAGGGGTTAGCTTGAGCCTTCCCACCTGTTACTAACACTCTTGCATGCTTTCCTAGAATGCTGTGCAATGGAACCACACGGGAAGGTGAAACCTGCACAGCAGGTCTTTCACATTGACGTTGTCCCTGTCTTTGAAGAAAATACAGGCTCCGATAGTCGATTTTGAACTTTCTGATATTTCTTGCAGCTTTGACATGACTGTCAAACACGTCCCCCCATCCTCTCCACCCCCTTCTCCGATACTCTCCAGAGCAACGCTACAGCAACTAATGACAATCATTGTAGCAGGCAGAGGACACAGCAGGAGTCGGCACAAATAAATCTATTACTCAAGACAAAAAAATAAACCACACAGCTAAGCTGTCGGACTTGTTAATGTCTCAATCGCCTGTATCCCCTACAGAATTCTGAATTTCAATTAGAAAAACAAAAGGCTGGGGAGGAGGGGAAAAAAAGAGGAGAAAGAAGGGAGAGACTGTGTGGTGTCAGAGAATGCAGACATTCGCCTCTTCGGGTCTGGCTTTCCATTTGTGACTTGGGCAGGTGTGTGGTCCTCATCATAGAAGAGGTCTGTGTTTTTTGGCAGTACAGTCCTCGGCGACCATGTTGGCTGTAGCATTCTGGGAGTTGTGGTTTCAAACAAGTCCAAAGTTTCAGGCGACTCTGTATAATCTCCAAGTGATTTTTGAAAAGAGGAGCAGTGGTGCAGTTGCTGTGACTTGACATCAGGATATGATTTCATGTTCTACATTAGGCTAGTAAATGAGCAAGGAAGTTGTTACCCACAAAAGTGTTCTATAATATAGATTCATGTTGTTGTGCTGTCACGTCATCTCTGACAAATGACAACCCTATGTATACGGGTTCTCCAAAATGTCCTGTCCTCAACCACCCTGCTCAGTTCTTGTAAACTCAACCTTGTGGTTTCCTTTAGGGAGTCCGTGCCTCTCGTATTTGGTCTTCCTCTTCTCCTGCTGCCTTCCACCTTTCCCAGAATGATCGTCATTTCCAGAGAATCCTGACTCCTCATGATGTGCCCAAAGTAGGACAGCCTCAGTTTTCATATTTTTACCTCCAGAGAAAGTTCAGGCTTGATTTGCTCAAGGACCGGCTTGTTCATCTTTCCGGGAGTCCAGGGTTATCCACAAAGCTCTCCTCCAGCACCACATTTCAAAGCATTTTCCCCTCTCAGCTTTCTTATAGAATCATGGGGTTGAAAGGGGCCTATAAGGCCATTGAGTTCAACCCAGTGTCCAATGCAGGTATCCAAGATAAAGTGTATCTGGCAGATGAGTGTCTTTTTTCTTCAATGCCTCTGGTGTCAGAGAGCTCTGAGCCTGTTCCCTTTTGTGTGGTGTCCAGAACTGGACAGAGTACTCAAGATGAGGCTTAACCACTGTCAAATAGTAGAGATCTGGCAGTTCAGCTATATCTCACTTTTTGCAGTCATATCTCACTGTTGGCTTACATTCAGCTTGTGATCTACAAGATAATATAATCTCCTAAGTACCCTTTCCTAGTTTGATATACTGTTCTTGGCAAATAGTCTAATAGTATATAATATATATGATGATGTGTTGATTGCTCAATAATCCCCAACTAACATTGTTCAGTTTCCTCTTTTTCTCCACTCCTAGCCATCAGACTGCCAAGCTCTAGTGGCTGGAATGAAGGATGAGCTCCATCTACATTTGTCCCTGATATTAACTGGAACAATTTCTTTCTAGCGAAGGACAACAAATCTCATGGAGAATGGTCTGGAAGCATGGTCATTTGGCAGTGCCCTCTGTCCATGTGCTATAGTTATCCTGAAGCATCTAGCAGTGGCCATGGATGCTCTCGTGGTTTCTACGGCTCCCAGCAAACCATGAAGCATTAACTTGAAATATGCTCAGATGGACTTAGTATTCAATGAGAAGTGAGGAAGGCTGACATTGCGGCAGAATCAGTAGAAAGCAGAAACGTTTGAGAAACAGAGGGAAATCAAGGAGCTTGACTTCTTTTTTAATTATTATTAGACCTGTGCTTCATTTTTCATTAGAGGGTGTGCTAAGGTGAAATGTTCCTTGAGTATTTCAGTGGCAACAGCCAAATTGCCAGTTGCTGATAAGACCTGTCCCTCCCCTCATACACACACAAATTGATGGGACACTTTTTAAATAATACAGTATCCCTCTTTAAATATGGAAGTTACCTCAGGCCAGTTATGCCTCAAATTGTGGCTTCTTGTGATCTCTGCTTCTGCTCTAGAAGCGTCCTTGCTTCCCATCTCCAGAATGAATATTTCGGCATTCCGCTTGTTTCTCTCCTCCCTCAGATCAAACTTCACCTGTGACCACTTAGTTATGTGGGAAGACTGTCCCTCACAATGTGAGTCAAGCAGGATGGCTCTTAAACACCCATTTAGGATCAAAGCATTCTGAAAAACATTTGCTTTAGAACCAACATCGTTTGCAATAATATACTTTCCTGGTAAAAGCCATCTCTCTTCTAGCTCCTGTGAGGATTTCAGCTATTTGTTGTTTAGTCATTAAGTCGTGTCCGACTCTTCGTGACCCCATGGACCTGAGCACGCCAGGGCCTCCTGTCTTCCACTGCCTCCCAGAGTTGGGTCAAATTCATGTTGGTCGCTTCGTTGACCCTGTCCAGGCATCTCTTCCTCTGTCATCCCCTTCTCCTCTTGCCTTCATATTTTCCCAACATCAGGGTCTTTTCCAGGGAGTCTTCTCTTCTCATGAGATGGCCAAAGTACTGGAGCCTCAGCTAAGCTCATTGCAAATAGGGAAATCTAAAGGAGGTAGAAGATGATGCCGTAGACCCTACTAACTAGAAAGTCCCAGGTTTTTGACCCTGTAAACTCTGATGCCACTACACTGGCTCCAGACCTTCACTGCCCCCCTTCATCCTTGTTTTAGTCATGTGAGAAAGGAGGAGTCTGAAGAAGAAAAGGTAAACACAATAGAAAAATAAAGATGCAAAAAATATGGTGGCACCTTTAAGGACAATAACTGCTGTATTTCAATGTGAGTTTTTATGAACAAGTCCACTTCCACGACCAGAGGTGGGCACTGAAGGACAAACCAGAAAAACAGATGAACTGCATTGGTTCATGGTTCAGTTTGTGACCTTGTGCGGGGATCCTGTTTTGCCAAAGCAAAACCATATGATGAACCCCCCCCCCATTGCTTTGTTTTGTTCAGAAAAAGGGGATGCCCACCTGCCCCCTGCCCCCTCCCCCATTGTCTCCTTACTGCTCCTGTGGTCACAGTGTCCTCCACCGCTGCTACTGCCATCCTCAGAGGCAATGGGCCCAGATCCCCTGCCAAGACCCAGCTGTTATCTCTGAGCATGTGTCCATCTTTCATTTGGGTGGCACCATGCGCCATCATGAACCACTGTTTTTTTTCCCCCAGTTCATCCCCATGTCTAGTTACAATGGATGAAATCCCTGGACAATCCGCACAGTCCAGAATGTGACCAAAAGACGTCTTCTCTTCAGTGTGTCCTTCAGCCTGAAGGCTGCAAAGGCCGAGGAGAGCTTGCATTGCGCAAAACGAAGTGAGATGGAGGAAGAACAGGGAGCTGCTCAGATAACAGAAGAAGACCAAAAAAGGGGATCCAGTAGCTGTGAACAACTGTGAACAGATTCAGGAAAAGGAAAAAAGTAGAAGTCTTACTTTAAAAATACAGTACCCTGTATATGCTTATTTCTGGCATTAAAAAAAGGAAACTGGAGAACATTCAAGGCAGCAACAAAGGCTCCTGTATCAGGATGCCAGAGGCAGCTGCCATTTTAATCACACATACTTTGGTGCAACTGCCCCCCCTTCCCACCACACATGCACCCTCCCCATTTGCCCAGAAATCGCCCGCTCCTGCTGGTGCAGCATCAGATGAGAGGGACAAGCATGTAGCCAGTGATTCCTCATTCCAGCAGAGGTATGTGTGCAAACAGGGCTGCCCATAGCCTTGACGATCGATTCTATCTCGTTGAGCCATTTTAAATGAAAAAATTAAATACAGACAGCCCATCTGGAGTGGCAGGGAGAGAGAAAGAGAGAGAGAGAGAGGTGAAATAGTAATAGCAATAATAATAATAATCACATGAGGGTATGAAATGATCTCTCTCTATCCCCTTGCATCTCCCGCACACTGTGATTCCAAAGCCTGAGGTCCAGACACATCCGAGCGAAATGTTTCAGGCTTCTTACTCATTAACTTATGAGCCTCTTTAAAGACAGAAGCCCAGGCTGTGCCAAGCATATGCTGAGGTCGTAATGAAGACAAATGTCCACTCGGAGCTCAGTTCAGGCCACAGAATTCATTTTGCTCTGGATCTTTTATTGCCATCTAATTAGAGTGACATTTGGTCAGTCTCGTTAGTTCGGGATTCAAACCAGGGCCCTGGAGGTGAGCATCCAGTAAATCTTCCAGAGTTGGTAGATATTTTTTTAAAACAGTTGCCTCAAAAAAGTACTTTCCTGATGGATCTCCCTCCACACACACAAACACACACTTTAAATATTTGTGTTACTTTACCCTATAGCACTTCAGAATGGACACCTTTAATGAGTCCCGACAATTCTGTGTTTTTTTTAATTGTTTAGACTTTTAAATGGTGAAGGGTATTGTGAACTTTTTCTTCTTGGTTTAAGGAGGAGCACATTGTGGGGTGAAGGGATTTATACATTATGGTGATCACTGATTCTCTCTCTCTCTCTCTCTCTCTCTGTGTGTGTGTGTAGAAGAGTTTGTGTCTATGTGTGAGAGAGATTTGGCATTATTTGATCTGAATGGCAGGAAATAAATGCAACCAAGTAACAGTGGACTGCTGGTCCTTTAGTTTCTTTTCCTGTCTGCAGTATCTGAGGTGAAAATTGTGGCTGTGAAAACCAATTTAAATTAGCAGAAGGGTACCAAGAACACGTATTTCTAATTTGTAACATCCATAGTCATAAGAGAACTTGTGATGAAAAATATGACGATGGCAAGAGGACGTGGCTTTTTCATTGTTTACACACTAACTTATAAAAAGAGGAAGAGAAAGGAGAGTCATGGGGTTTCTGGATCAGGTTGGAAGTTTGACAACATAACCACAGAAGTTATGGAGATAATATGTCACAATGGTATTTCAAGCTGAAGACAATTGCACTTCATGAGGAACCTAGATGCAAGTTCTTGGTATTTCACTGACTTGTTCAAGAGAAGTTTCTTTTCATGTGTGTGTTATGTGCCATCACATCAGAACCGATTTATAGCGACCCTATCAGGGCTCTCAAGGTAAGTGATATATTGAAGGAGTGGTTCCATTCCTCCAGTCACTTTCCATGGCCAAGTGGGGATTTGAACCCTATTCTCCAGAGTCTTAGTCCACTACTCTATCCACTACACCACACTGGGAATCCAGCTTCTTCATGATCCGCCCCAATTTGCTGCAGATTATCTCAGGGACAAACCTGTACAATTTCCCACATAGATTTAGTACCCTCTCTCACAACCGCATGTTGAATTGTCCATTGCCTTGGAGATTTCCAACTGAAGTGGCATCTTCACTAAGGGAGAGGTGTCACTGTATAGTTTTGTGTTCTTTTGTCTAGAGCAGATGTTTCCAGGGGTTCTTGGACTACAGTTCCCAGGAGCCTTCAACACCACCTGTGTTGGTTAGGGTCTATAGCTGCCACAACCATCTGCCACAAAGCTAGTTAACCCCCCCCATGAACCTAATAAGCATCTCCTTGAGAATGCAAGAGACATACCCCCCCCCCCGGGAAATTCATTAATAATTATTGCAGACAATTCCATTGTGATCAGTTTGGCAGCTTTTAGAAGCCAGGCCACGTACCGCTCTAGGGTGCTGTCCACCTCCAGGACATGGGTTAAACCACAGAAGCCTCTGTGCTGCAAGGTCAGAAGACCAGCCGTAGTAAGATCGAATCCACGCAGCAGAGTGAGCTCCCGGCACTGATCCCAGCTCCTGCCAACCTAGCCGTTTGAAAGCATGTGAAAATTTCAGTAGATAAATAGGTACCACAATGGTGGGAAGGTCACGCCATTCTGTGTCAAGTCGTGCTGGCCACATGACCATGGAAACGGTCTTTGGACAAACGCTGGCTCTACAGCTTGGAGCACCGCGCCCTAGAGTCAGACATGACTGGACTAAATGTCAAGGGGAACCTTCACCTTTATCACCTCTAAAGGTAGCACATAAAGAGCTATTTAATGTGGGAAAATTGTATGCCTTTAAAATGTATATATCTATGGCAGTAGCAAATGTATATTATAAATGTATATAAATGTATATATCTGTATGCTAGTAGCAGACATCATGCTAAAACTGCAAGGCTAACGTCCAGTAAGGATGATCATTAACCTGCTGTCTATTGTCTCTGGGTAATGTAGTTGAAGTGTATACCTCAGGAATGTTTACATTGTCTGTATATTTGGAGTTATCGGTGTCTGTTTACTATTAACTGTCTGTTTACCAGCCTGTCTGTGTATTCAAGGAAATTAACTGTCTCTAACTCTGGTTATTCTGCTGTGTATTCAAGAAATTAGTTACCTCTGTATTGATTAACTTGTTCAAAGGTAGGGGATACAATAAACTGAGGGGAGGCCGGATCGAAAAAAAGAACTCCCACTGAACAGGTGCCTCACGGCAGGCTGTTCTGTATTCATCCGGATCCCATCCTGAAAAAACCACACTCTGAGTGTCCCATGTCTCTTTTCCTGTCTCCTTGCTGGTTGAGGAGAAAGATCCCTGCCCTGAGGCTTCATCTGCAAAATCCCTACTTCCTCTCATCTTGCAGATCCCGACAAAATGGTGCCCTCTCTGAGGTAATTCACCTATCATCCTACTCATCACGCCCGGTATGGAAGGGCTACAGCGCGCGCATGCATCCTCTGGATCCCGATGAGTAGGACTGAGGTCAACTTTCAACAATTCGCACTCATCTCGCCTGGCATAGGCCCCAAGACGCGTCAATCATCCGCAAGGATCCCTCGGGTGAGTGGAATTTGTCAAGTAAGACACCTACACTTTTAGCAACAATGGGAACTTCTTTATCAAGTCTTCAGAAACAATTTGTAGTGTGTACTTGTCTTCAAGACACACGTAACATCCTTTTCGATCCAGAATTCGAGGCTAATCTAATCAAACAACTCCCTCAAATTATGCCTGCACTCCCTTCAGCCTCTTTGGCTTGCCTGGAGCAGCATGAGAACACCTCCTGGAAAATCCAGGATGAATTAAAAGCATTGCCATCTCAGGCAACTGAGATTGATAACCATCCTTCAATGGATACAACAGGTGCTTGTTCAGAAACTTGTCCAGAAACTGGTTGTGTAATTTCCCCCCCTCCTGTCATTGAGGGAGCAGCAGAAACACAGAGAGATGTGCCAGCTGTTTCTGCTAGTTGTGAATTGTTCCCAGCTCAAGGCATCCACAAACTGCAAAGCAGTAACCAGGACAATCGGATGGACTCTTTATCTGCCCCATGGTTTAATGACTGCAAGGCCTTGACAAAAGATTCCTTTCCACCAGCAGAAGGACTTACTTGCCTTCAAGAATGGCAGGATTTAGCATTTAAGCGAGCAAAAATTAATGCTGGTGCATCCCCTGATAGTCCTCTAATGTTTATGGGAGGAGCTGCATTTGCTACTGCTGTTCAGCAAAGCTTCATGACAACAGCTTTAACTCAAGCAGCAGAAGTATCTATAAACGCATTCCAATCAGCAAATCAAACTGCATGCCTGACTCCCTTCCTTGCTGGTCTGAAAGAATCTGCAGCTACCTCAGTATCTCCGCCGGTTCAGCCAAAGTTGCATTATGTCCCAGCGAATTGGGACCCAGGCCCAGATTTCTTTGATATCATAGACTGGGGGTACAAAAGCAGCTTTACAAGCATTAGATGGATCATATAAGGAAGGGGAGGAAGAAGAGAATCTAAGGAAGGTAACTGCTACACACCAACATGAAGCTTGTTTTGAACGGCTTTTTCCATGTGCTAATCCTGTTTGAATGAAAAGTCCTACTCAGCCGGACATGGCAATTATATAGATCACCAAAGAATGCCTCCCACCTGGACAGTAGAGAGACTAATGCTGCATATTGGGGTGGGAGGAGGCGAACCAGAAAGTTTTCCCCCATCACCTTCCAATCTGGAGAAAGCATTGTTTACACTCAAGCCATTTGTAAGGATCCAAATGATGTCCTGTACACTCTAGGTTCCATGTTCTTAGAACTACAAATCACATCACACCTTGCATTGCTTCCTGAGTAGCTGAGCATATGGGACTTCATACAAGCCTGCATTCCTGTCTCTGCCTTCCAGGAGTAACAGTGTCACATCCCTGAGAAAATGTTTGTTGCAAATGCTGTAAATTGTAAAAAATGTTTGTTTTTCTTTCTGCAGGAGAAGAGTGCATGACATGTGTGTCCTCTGTTAGCCAGATCTTAAAGTATTGAATTTTAGAGAAGCAATTCTTAGTTTTATACTCAGAATTAACTGCAGTTTTAGCCTTTGAGCTTTTCTCTAATGCTGAATTTAATTTTGTTGTAGACACTGTATGTTTATTCTTTTACATGTCACAGTTTTCCTTGAAAATTATGTTCTAATGTAATACGAAAACTTTGTCTGTTTATCCCTGAGACAGAGAAACATATTATTCCCTACAAGTAGGCCCCACAGTAGGCAATTTTGTACACTGTGATGCTAATCCATCTGACATGCTTGTAAAAACATATTTTCAGTCCAGGGGAAATTTAAGGGCACTAGCAGGCAACTTTTAATTCAGTCAGTTGTACAGTTTAAGAACTTTGCCCCAGAGCCAGGCAGATACATACATGCACCATTTTTACTACTCATTGTGACATACCCAGACCTACTGGGATCTGCCACACGTTAACTAAGCTGCCACCAACCATTCCCTATAAGAAGTCACACAGACCAGGGATGGATTTTCAAACAATAAAAAGAATAAGGTTTATTTTAAATACACACAGGGAAAAATAAACAATCAGGTAAATAAGATAAAGTAACGTGGCTTCCTTTCACTCATACATGCATACAGTTTGGTTCACACAGAACCCTTAACTTAAAGCACAGACCCTGAACCTATCAGTTCTGGCTAACCAACAGACACCTGAACCTATCAGGTTGGTACTCTGACACACAGTAGTACCCTGTCTGACACACAGACTCCCACAACAGCTTCTTCTTCCCAGCTGCTGCTTCGTCACAACCCAGTGTCTCTCAGCATCTCTCTCTCACCACACACGCTCCACATATATATACAGTACAGCCCCTCCTCCTGATGTCCCGCCTTCCACTCCCCATAGGATGGAACTTTCCCTCCAAACCCATGACAGACAGGTAACATCAGTGCTGTATGTAACACCTCCCCTCTTTATAAGTTGTTTTGTAGGGGGAAAGCTAACGTGCTTTTCACCAAAAAACAACCTGTATAAAATACACAACAACAGTTATACATACAATATTATACTTACTCATACTTACATTCTAAGTTAAGCATAGCAAATAGGCATTTAAACATTTACCATATACATTACATCAATTTACCTTTATTCATACAAACCAAATTCAAAAACAGGTACATTTTACTTTTTGTCATCATTATATACATATAGTCCATGTTTCTTTCGCCGTCTTCATTCTTCAGGTCTTCTTGATAAGGCGTCAGCAACACAGTTCACTGACCCTCTGACCACCTTCACTTCAAAGTCATAGTCCTGTAGGTTTAAAGCCCACCTCATAAGTTTGCTATTGTGGGTTTTCATTGTCTTTAACCATTGCAATGGTGAATGGTCAGTACACAGAATAAAATGTCTTCCCCAGATGTAAGGCTTGGCCTTCTGGATCGCGTAGACTATGGCCAAACACTCCTTCTCCACGGTTGCCAAATGTCTCTCACCTTTTTGAAGTTTCCTACTCAGGTAGGACACTGGATGCTGGTCACCATTCTCATCCTCCTGGCACAGAACTGCTCCTACCCCGCTGTTAGACGCATCGGTGTAGATGATGAACTCCCGGTCGAAGTCTGGAGCACGCAGGACAGGATAGTTGATTAACGCCTCCTTCAACCTCTGGAACGCCGCCTCACAGTCGCTGGTCCACGGGATGCGGTCATCAGCCTTCTTCCTCGTCAGATCGGTCAGCGGAGCCGCAATCTCGCTAAACCTCGGGATGAACTTTCTGTAGTAGCCCACCAACCCAAGAAATGATTTGACCTTTTTCTTGGTGTTGGGTCTAGGCCAATCACGAACAGCTTCTATTTTGGCCTCCAGGGGTTTTATCATTCCTCCCCCTACCATGTGACCCAAGTATTTTATTTCTGGGCTACCCAGCTGACACTTGCTGGCCTTTACTGTTAGCCCTGCTGCACTTAACCTCTGCAGCACTAACTCCAGGTGTATCAGGTGATCTTCCCAGGTATTACTGAAGATCCCTATGTCGTCAATGTAGGCCACTGTAAAGTCACTGAGCCCTGCCAAGGTCTGGTCCATCAGCCTTTGGAATGTGGCTGGTGCATTTCTGAGACCAAAGCTCAGGACTCGAAACTCATAGAGACCAAAAGGGCTGCAAAAGGCAGTCTTTTCTTGATCCCTGGGATCAATTCTTAATTGCCAATATCCCTTTACCAGGTCCAATGATGAGATGAACCGACAACCCCCTATGGTTTCAATCAGGTTGTCTAGCCTGGGCATTGGGTAGGCATCAGGAGTGGTTACACGGTTTAATTTCCTGTAATCAACACAAAACCTAATGCTCCCATCAGGCTTGTCCACAAGGACTATCGGAGAGGACCAAGGACTAGAAGAGGGGACGATTATATTCTCCCTCAGCATCTCGTCCAGCTCCTTCCGCACCTTGTCCCTATAGGGTCCCGTTACTCGGTATGGGGATACTGCCTGCGGGGGTGCATCCCCTGTGTGGATCCGATGCATCACTCCCTTCACTATCCCCGGCTTGTTGGAAAACACCTGTTGATATTTACTAAGCAGCATTTTTAGTTCTTGCTGCTGGTCTTGGGTGAGTGCAGGACTGATCTTTACCTCCTCTGGGTTGTATTTTACTTCCCCTCTACCCTCCCAGAAGGGTAACTCAGCTTCCTCACTCTCAGCTGCTTTTATCGCGAATAAAACCCTCTGTTCCCCTCTGTAGTAGGGTTTTAGGGCATTCACATGAACCACCCTCCTTGCTTGGTTCTCCTCCTGCTCTATTAGGTAGTTCAGGTCTGACATCTTGGAAATGACCCTATATGGTCCTGCCCATTTGAGCTGCAGTTTATTCTCTCTGCAGGGCCTAAGCCAAAGCACTTCCTCCCCTGGGTCAAAGTGCCTCTCTCTAGCTTTGTGGTCATACCATGTTTTCTGTCTGACCTTCTGAGCTTGCAGGTTTTCTGCTGCCAGCTCTAGATTTCTCCTTAGGTCATTCATCAAGGTGTCTATGTATGTCACTACGTCTTGTGGGTCATCCTGGGTGATCTGCTCCCAATCTTGCTTGATCAAATCAAGGGGCCCTTTCACCCCTAAGTGTGCAGCAGACATGTCAGAGTGACCCCTTTGTAAGATCATGGGGCGATACTTTTCAGGTACCACCAGCTGACTTCTGATCCCATCTCCCCCTTTTGAGATATTCCTCAGGGTTTCTCTATATAAAATCCCCTTTTTCTCCAGAAATCTCACTGGGGTTTCAGGTGTTAGCTGGGCGTCAGTCACCTGTTCAAAACACTTTTGGAGAGTGGCGTCTGCCTTTTGCTCCTGTCCAAATCGGCTGTCTGTGGTTAAGGTTTCCACCACAGCTTCTGAACTCCCCTCTGCTTCCGTCTCTGGCTCATCATTACCCCCCTGAACTGTCCCTGTGGTGGCTTGTGAGCGTGTAATCACTAGCACCCGTTTCACATGTTCAGCCAGGTCATTTCCCACGAGCACGGCTGCTGGCAGAGTTGATGAAATCGCTAGCCGCCAATCTCCCCTCCAGCCTTGAAAGTTGACAGGTACCTCTGCTACTGGCAGAGAGATTACCTGCCCCTCAATCCCTGCCACCTTCATGCTCTCATTTGGGATTATAAACTCCCTAGGAATAATATCTGGATGGCACAGGGTTACCTGGGAACAAGTGTCCCGCAGCCCCCTATACTGATGGTCAAGTATTCCTACGTCCACCCCTGCTGTCTCAAACAACTGAGAATCTGTTTTCACCAGCAAGCAGCGCTTTACCTCCACAAGAGGACCATTTTCCTCAGCCTGATCAGCAGAGGTAGCTGTTCCAGACTGAGTAGCCATGGCAACCGGCTCCCTCAGTGACACTGAGCCTTGCTCTTTCTGGACACAGAACACAGCTTTTGGCTTGGTCCCACTAGAATTCTGAGGCACCATTCCTTTTAGCTGCTTTAATTTCTCACACTCTGAGATTAGATGACCCTTTCCCTGACAGAAATAGCATTTTCTGGTGTATTTTGATTCTCTCTCATCTTGTTTTGGTTTTCCCTCCAAAATCTGAGGTCTTGGTTTCATGTCTGAGGGCTTCCCTTCACCATGGGCCCCTCCCCCTTGCTGGCTTTTCCCTGGTCCCTGAGAGTACTTGCTGTAGGTTTCTTTGGGTTTACCTACAGATTTCCCCTCACCCAAGGGCTTTCTTATTTGGGAAATAAAATCTGCGACCTCCGCGGCTTCTGCCACAGATTTCGGTTTCCTTTCCCTCACCTGGAATTTCAATTCCCCATGCAGGACTGAATAGAACTGTTCCAGTGCTATCAAGTCTTTAAGCTGCTCATAGGTCTCTATTCCCTCCTGCGATAGCCATTTCTCAAGCAGCCTCACCAATTGGGCCCCCACTTGGGTAAAAGTCTGTTCTGGTTTCTTGGTGAGGGACCTGAATCTTTGTCTCAGCTGCTCTGCATTTATCCCATGTCTGGCAAACACCAGTTTTTTAAACTCTGCAAAATCTTTCATCAGTTCCTCAGGCATCTCGGCATAGACCTCAGCCAGGCTACCACTGATTAAAGATCGCATGATGGTCATCTTCTCAGTTTCCCTCACTGAGAAGTCCACAAACGCTCTTTCCACTAAGGAAAAGAACACCTCGGGACAATCTCCCTTGTGGTACACAGGGAATTTCTTCAGGTCAGCCTTAGACAATTGGCCTCCCTCAGAATCCCTATTGTTATTGTTCTGGTTCATCAGTTCCAGTTTTCTTAATTCAAACGCCATTTTCTCTCTCTCCAATGCCAATTCAAATTGCCGCTGTTTCTCCCTTTCCCTTTCTTCTCTTTCCCTTTCCTCCATTTCAAATTGCCTCATCCTCAGTTCATGCTGTTGGGCTATGAGCAATTTTCTAAGTTCTGGGTTCTGCTCTCCTGTGCTGTCACCCTGCACTGAGCCAAATTCATCCTCAGAACCTTGGTCAATCTGGGGGTCTTTCACTTCACTCATTTCGGCCATCTGGCTTCGAGTCAAGGGCATAATCCCCCCTCAGAACAGGCTGCTTTAAAAAGTCAAGCCTCAAAATAAAACGACCACTTTTTTCCTCTTGCCTCAGAACCAGCTCTCCCTAGAGATTGCTGCTGTTCTTCAGCACTAGACTTGCAACAGTATCGAGTCAGAGCCTACCCCCCTCTGCTGGGCCTCTCAGCTGGCAAGCTAGATCACTGTTACTACGCAGTTTTGCCTCAGCTTTTTCCCGCCAAAACTAGGCTGCCTCAGAGCACCTTAATCTAAGTCTCCCCAGTTGGCACGTTCTTCTACTAGCGCACCTCCCCGTGAGGTACGCCTAGAAGATTACCTACGCGCCTCAGACTGTCCCTGACTAGACCCCCCTTGCTCTGGGCACACTTGCCAAGGCTTTGCTGGACCACTGGACAACTGGACCAGTCGTATCCCACACGCTGGACACCAAACAATGTGACATACCCAGACCTACTGGGATCTGCCACACGTTAACTAAGCTGCCACCAACCATTCCCTATAAGAAGTCACACAGACCAGGGATGGATTTTCAAACAATAAAAAGAATAAGGTTTATTTTAAATACACACAGGGAAAAATAAACAATCAGGTAAATAAGATAAAGTAACGTGGCTTCCTTTCACTCATACATGCATACAGTTTGGTTCACACAGAACCCTTAACTTAAAGCACAGACCCTGAACCTATCAGTTCTGGCTAACCAACAGACACCTGAACCTATCAGGTTGGTACTCTGACACACAGTAGTACCCTGTCTGACACACAGACTCCCACAACAGCTTCTTCTTCCCAGCTGCTGCTTCGTCACAACCCAGTGTCTCTCAGCATCTCTCTCTCACCACACACGCTCCACATATATATACAGTACAGCCCCTCCTCCTGATGTCCCGCCTTCCACTCCCCATAGGATGGAACTTTCCCTCCAAACCCATGACAGACAGGTAACATCAGTGCTGTATGTAACACTCATCCCTCAAAATAAGTTGCTGTTCTTTTTGCTAAGCTGTATACCTGATAATTGCCTTTTAATTAGTGAACCAGAAGTGAATTTACTGGGATATGTATGGAAGCTATTGCTCAATTCCTATTTACCGTATGCATTTCTCCAATCAAGTGTCATACAAGAAATCCATGGTGTGTGTGTCTTCAGTGGGGAAGTTGTCTGTGTCACATATTTCTATGCAAAAGTTCTGTATACCTTAGAGTTTTTTGCTTTTGCCTCTTAGCAGAATGTTGTGCTTATACATTTGAATAATATGTTTTCAATATGTTTTCTTTTCCTGAAAATTGTTAAGTATGCTTATTATGCAAACATTATTGTAATTGTAATTTTAGCTATCCAATATTGTGTTTTCTTTAATCTACACTGTAAATTTAATTCTCTTGCCAAGATTCCAGGTTTATTCCATCTGAACAATGTTTTAAAGTTGTAAAGAATGAGTTTTGCCTCTCAGTGCAACAAGGAAGCAGGTTTGGCTATTTGAATGCTTATTGCAGTGGCCTGGAACATTCCACCTCTTGATACTATTCCGCCCTCTGCTGAAGATGAGCCTGACTTCATATCATACCTGGATTCGGAATTTTCAGGAGTTTACAACAGAAATTGTCTTTAACAAAATAAATGAAAAACGGTTGGGATGTGGGAAAATTGTATGCCTTTAAAATGTATATATCTATGGCAGTAGCAAATGTATATTATAAATGTATATAAATGTATATATCTGTATGCTAGTAGCAGACATCATGCTAAAACTGCAAGGCTAACGTCCAGTAAGGATGATCATTAACCTGCTGTCTATTGTCTCTGGGTAATGTAGTTGAAGTGTATACCTCAGGAATGTTTACATTGTCTGTATATTTGGAGTTATCGGTGTCTGTTTACTATTAACTGTCTGTTTACCAGCCTGTCTGTGTATTCAAGGAAATTAACTGTCTCTAACTCTGGTTATTCTGCTGTGTATTCAAGAAATTAGTTACCTCTGTATTGATTAACTTGTTCAAAGGTAGGGGATACAATAAACTGAGGGGAGGCCGGATCGAAAAAAAGAACTCCCACTGAACAGGTGCCTCACGGCAGGCTGTTCTGTATTCATCCGGATCCCATCCTGAAAAAACCACACTCTGAGTGTCCCATGTCTCTTTTCCTGTCTCCTTGCTGGTTGAGGAGAAAGATCCCTGCCCTGAGGCTTCATCTGCAAAATCCCTACTTCCTCTCATCTTGCAGATCCCGACAATTTAACTTACTTACATGCGACCTTTCTCTCTATAGGGGACCTAAGGAGGTTCACAACATATAAAATAAGAGATTTAAGAACACTATTTACATATTGTATTTAAAAACAATTAAACACACATTAAGATTAAAAAGAAAAGTATAAGAATCAGGAATGGGATATTTGGAGGGCGTTGCTCCACCTCCCTGCTCTTCTGGCCACTCTCACCAGGAGGCGGGATGAGGCACCTCCCTACCCAGCTGCCAAGTGGCCGGAAGAGCAGGGGGGGCAGAGCAACACCGGCCGGGCTTCATTCAAAACTGGTATGACAAGCAGGACGCCAGACGCATGCACTGCACGGCAACCTGTAAGTGGACGGGGTCAGTTCCGGGAAGCGGGACTGGGCATCCCAGCCACCTAGATCCAGGATATTTGTATTTGTCTATAAATAGAAATATCCAATCTCTATCAAAGCCATTCTAAAACGTTTTTTAAAAAATCTATAATTCACAGACAAACAAACCCAGCATTCCTGAGATAACATGTTGTTGAAAGGCCTGCCTGAAGAGGTAGGTCTTTGCCTAACACCAGAAGGACAAGAGGAGAGGAACCTGGCGTCTCAGGGCAGAGCATCCCAAAACCTGGGAGCAACCACTGAGAAGGCCCACTCCTGTACCCTCACCAAGGGGGTTTGGGAAGATGCTGGAACCAAGAGAAGAGCCTCTCAAGAAGAACCTAAAAGTCAAGAAGGCTCATATAGTTTCCTGTAAAGAGAGAAGGGTGTTGGTCTCTTAGTGACAGCTCTTCCCATGGCTTTCATTTTCAGTAGGATGCCTGTGCATCGAGGAATATTTTCTTCTTCTTTTCTTTTAGCCAACTGCAGACTTTAGCTTAGTGGCTTAGGTATCTGGCCATGGTAGGTTGGGAGTTTGATTCCCCACTGTGCCTTTGGCAAGGAGAGCCAGCCTGAGTGGCCTTGGCCAAGGCATCCCCAGAAGAAGGGAATGGCAAACCACTTATCAGTATTCCCTGCCTGGAATACAGTACCTTGAAAAGTCTCACCACAAGACAGAATTGGTTTGATGGTATGTGATAATGATTATAGACTTTAATTTGCACATAGGGACGGGGTGGCGCTGCAGGTTAAACCGCAGAAGCTTCTGTGCTGCAGGGTCAGAAGACCAGCCGTCGCAAGATCGAATCCACGCGACAGATAAGATGATGTGCCCTGCCACATGAATATAGCCTGGGGCAAGTTCTCAGGGATGTTGGGAAGTTTTGGGGTCCAAGTTAAAAGTCCCAGTCCAGGTTTTTGGTACCAGGTTCTGAATCCTAAGCCTTAAGTCTGAGTACCTATTAAAAATAACGTTTTCCCCCTAGCAAAAAGGGAGGGGTAGTTGGGTTGATCCACAGCCTAACCACCCCAGCTGACAATGGAATGAAAATTCAGGAAAAACACAGAGCATTCATATATATTCCTTCTCCCTGCCCCCTTCACCTTACCCAGCCCATCATCATGCTTGGAGGTGTAGCCATTATGGGGGGGAGGAATGAACTTGCCTAACCGTCCCTCACCCCTCCACCCTCTGACCACTTGAAAACCCTCCCTCCCCATTGCTACCTCCAATCCGCCCTTTGCCTCCATTTACCTGCCTCTTCTGCATTTTCTGGTAAGTGCTGCCAAATGCCTTCTGGGTTTACAATGTCCTTCAAGAAAAGAATAGGCATTTGAAAATGTGACTCAGAAAAAAATGGGTCCGAGTTGTCGAGTCTGAGTGAGAGTCTTTTGTTTTTTGAAAAACAAAACAAAAACAAACCCAAGTTGAGGCCAAATTGAGTCCCCGGTGCAGCTTGAATCTGACTTGACAGCGAGTCAATGACTCAGTCCTCATACCTGCAAGTTGTAAGTAGAGATGGGGACATTCATATATGAATGTGAGTAACTCTTCACAGCAGGATATAACAAGGGTCTGGCCCCCTGAGGCCAGACCGTCCACTCATGCATCCGCTGCTGGCGCCAGCTCCGCTCTCCCTTCCAATTGTTTCGGAGCTCGTGCTCAACTAGCCACTCCTGGCAGAAGGTGGAAAGATGAGCCTCCCTGCCAGGCTGACGAGTGGATAGCTGACCACGAACTTTGGAGTGATTGGAAGGGAGAGTGGAGCCTGCGGCAGCAGCAGATGCCTGAGTGGATGGTTCGGCCCCAGGGGGCCGGACCCTCATTACATCCAGCTGTGGGGGAATATTCGTATTCGCCTACGAATAACCCCATCTCTAGTTGTAAGATGTCAGAGCATCAACCGAAGGAGGGAATGAGAAGCTACTTCCAAGGACTTCATACCTAGAAAATCCCAGAATTTATTTATTTTTATTTATTTATTTGATTTGTATCCCGCCCATCTGGTAAGTCGATACCACTCTGAGAAGGATTGCCACGAGTCAGAACTGACTAGGCAGCTCATGAAAATGGAGTGTTGTCTTAACTGCAGGTGTTATCTTAGACGAACACATAGAACGACAACTCTGAGAGGTCACCGCAAACTTTCACAAAAATGGTGAAACCTTGACTCCTTTCTGTGCCCCCTCCTCAGTATCAAATTAGTCATTTAGTGCATTATTCTCCTTATCAGCGATTAGTTCTGCTGACTTATGGGGGAAACAGAAATTGGTATAACAAATTTGCCCTTTGAACAGGTTTATTATTGCATTATTTCTTTATGGGGTTTGCAATGTAATTGCACAAAGACGATGTTGTAAATCCCCACTGGAAATGACCATCCCTCTCTAGCCCAACACCTGATGTCTAGAGGACATGCTGCCGTTACTGGGTTTCTCCTATATGTTCCTCCCTGCACTCCAGAGGACAAAGCCAACATAGGGCAAAGATTAACTGATCTGAATGGCGAGTGGAAGAGAGAGTCATTTTTTTGAAAAGAAGCCAACAGACTCTTTGAGCACAACGAACCACTGGCAAAACATTTTGTTCGCAACAAAGGTTGAATCAAAACTCTATTCCCTCAGCATATGAATTAGAAGAACAATTGTGTGATTATGATTAAAAAAAAGGAGAGAGCATTACATTTTATGTTCTGCTATAATTGGTATTTATGACAATTTATGTAAACAGTAATGAAGGCTATGTGATTTTTGTGGGGAAATTGCATTATGACGCCAATGATCGTTACTGTTAATTTTCCTGAAGATGATGGCAATCAGCAGGCATAGTCTCATTGTAAATAGGTTAATTTAAAATTCAAACACTGCTGGTATTTTGAAATGAGTTCACATTTGATTTCTGAAAGTCAAGGATGTCAGGGGGTAGGGGTGGGAGATGGGGGATAGAATATGTTCCCCTAATTTGCATCAGAAACTATGTGAACAAAGAAGCAAGAAAAGTTTGCAGCACTTGATCGAAGAAGTCTGTACAGCTCAGAGAGCAAGACTGGGCCCTGTATCACCTCTTCAGTTTTGCAGAAAAACGTTTTCCCTTGAAAGCCAGGGAAAATAGATATTTTTGACCAGGGAGAATGAAGTGCTTAGATTATTTCCTTGATTTATGTCTTCTTAGTTCTAATATTCACAATTGCAATCTTATGAATGAGAGTTTGTTTGTTTATTTTTTCCCTCAAGAAAGAAAGAAACAAAAAACATGCACAATGAATTGAATGATAACCTGATAATCTTAGAACTGCAGAGCAATGGATTGTCGAGTCCAGCCCCTGCCAAGGTGTGGAATTGAACTCCGATCCTCTGGTCTAAACCGCTGAGCTATCCAGAATTGACAGGGTTGCTTGGTCCCCCTGGCAGCTTAGCAGCCCTCTTAGAACAGAGGGGGAAAGAAAAGGTTGGCCTTCAGATATTGCTGAACTGCAGTTCCCAGCATGCTTCACCGCTAGCTATGCTTCACCGCTAGCTAGGCTGGCACTGGCTGATGGAAGTTGCAGTCTTGCAACATTCATAGAGTCAGACATTGGCCATTCCAGTTGTAAGAGGATGCTCAGTGAGAATGAAGTTGTTCAACGATGAAGCATCATTTACATTATAAATGTGCCCCCAGTGGCTTGAGGAAGCAGGAGAAGGAGAAGGAGAAGGAGGAGCAGATGCAGGAGAAGGAGAAAGGCCATTGACTCTCTCAGGGTGTGATCACATGGGGAAATAAAAGGCAATCCGGA
The DNA here is from genome assembly GCF_051106095.1 of Pogona vitticeps. NCBI lineage: Eukaryota > Metazoa > Chordata > Lepidosauria > Squamata > Agamidae > Pogona > Pogona vitticeps. Next base: position 307,215,184 of record NC_135784.1, read on the forward strand.
CAGCTTCTGGAGTGATCCTGTGCAATCTTTCCCCTGGAGATCACATGACACACAGCAGAAGGTGTTCCAGCCCAACTCCAGTCCATCCCTGGAGGGGTTCTACTTTTGGGGACTGGACTGAAATGATTTGTTAGTAGAGGGAAAGGTTGCTTTATGCGAGATCATGCCCATTACAGCCACAATAAGACACACACATAATGAGAAAAGCTCTAGACTTTGACCAATCCCCTTGAAGCCTCAATCTATTTTGGGGGGGTGTTTTTGCTCCCCATCCCCTATCTATCTGTCTGTCTGTCTGTCTGTCTGTCTGTCTATCTATCTATCTATCTATCTATCTATCTATCTATCTATCTATCTATCTATCTATCTATCTATCTATCTATCTATCTATCTATCTATCTATCCATCCATCCATCCATCCATCCATCCATCCATCTTTCGGGGCCAGAATCCCATTGTGATTTTATTCCAGATCAAGTGAAATTGAAATGATCACAACAGCAAATTGCAGTTAATTAACAAGGTAGTGGTCATGTGCTTGGTCATGTGACACAAGCAGCATGTTATTGATTAGCTGCCCCCCAGAGGTATATGATTTCACTTACCATGAAGTAAAATGCCGATAAGATTCTGGCCTCTGTCACTAGGATCTTTATAATTAGGCTCATATAGCCAGGCGAACATGAAGGGCACAACTTGTGTTCAGATGTGGCATTTAATCTGGGTGGATTTTTTGAGGAAGGAAAGAAGAAAGGAAGATCTATTTCTGCAGGTTTATCAGAGGGATCAGAAAGTATGCAAGAGAAACTTCCTTTGAGCAGTCTATGTAAGTACATTATGAAACTACATTTTTCTTTCATTTTTTCTTTTATTTAGCAGTAAAACCTACCACAGGTTCCCCTTTTTAACACTGAAAAGTAGTTGCAAGTAGCTGCAAAATGTGGATAGGGGAATGGCGGGAGAAGCTTCATCCTTTTGCACTAGGATTATTTTGGGGTCTGTGTGTATGTGTGTGCAACTGGCATTGAATAAGTTATGGGATGCTAAATGTAATGAGCATTAGGATCAGGTTAAGTGTACAATGCACATCCCTTGTCATATGGGATATTTTCTATTTTCTTTTTGTCTCCCCCAGTTTCTTAAGTGGGGCCAACTTAAGGCACATTGTGTCTGGTCTGCGGAAAAACAACATGGGACATTTATGTTGGTTGGCTTCCAAGACATTACATTAGCCCGGAATATAAAGGAACCCAGCAGCAAAAATCAATAGATTTGGGGGTCTTTTAAAAATTAGTCTCAAGGAAAAATCTCAGGCACATTCTTTACAAGCATTTCATACTGCAATGTCGCATAACAACGTACAGTAATTGGAGTCTTGTGCTGTGTGGATCCTGTTTGGATCAGGAAGGAATTAAAATATATTTTCCTGATACAAAAGGGTTAAATGCTTTTCTCTTTTTATCATTTTTTTCCTGCCCAGATCCCAACCCCCCCCAAGTATGTTTCTGTAGTGTGTCTATTTTATCATTGAAAGAAAATGTAACAGTATTCATATGTTTCTTCCCTTGTAGTAGCAAATTACCTGTAATATTTTGAGTAAAGTTAATGACTTGACTAGGACAAGATTAAAACCCTAGCCTTCCTCTGCTCAAACTGCCACACTCCTCATAGCTGATATGACAACAACAGCAGCAGCAACAGTGACAGCAACAACAGCAGCAACAGCAGCAGCAACAACAACACAATATTAGAAGACATGTAGTTCTCGACAATACAGAGCAAAGATGGGCATGAACCTGAAAAGTTGTAGTTCGTGGTAGTTCACAGTTGGGTTTTCAGCCCATGTCTGATGAAAGGACTACTTGCCCCTCTGCCACCACAGCACCACCACTGCTGCCTACACAAGTTCCAAAGTGCCATGCACAGAGGGAGCCCCTGTGCTCCTGGAAGAGGAGCAGGTCACTGCCTCTGTGCAATTAACCCACCTCCCAGCTGATCAGGGCAATCAGCTTGGAGTTGGGCGCATGCGCCGAGGCAGCAGTGGCCGGAGAAGGTAGGCCAGGCAGCTGGGGAGCGGGAATGCGGTGAGGGAGGGAAATCCCCTTGAGATGAAGCAAAGCGAAGTGCCGAGGCAAAAATAAATAAATAAGTCAAAATCAGTGCTTCGTTCGGCTTTAGCAAAACAGGATCCACATAGCAGGTCATGAACCAAACCGAAAACCAGTCCAATCTGTCATTTTTTTTTCTGGTTCGTGGTTCGGTTTGTGCCCATTTCTAATGCATACTGATGATGAGTATACACAGTGGATTACAAAGCACGGCGCTTTTTGGGGGACTTGACCAAATCATTCCTTGATGTTCTCCATCAGCAAAGTTTCTGGTTCTCCCCCATTTCATCTAGCCCTGTATTTCCAGAATACAACCTCGAAGGGTCCTGTCAAGAAGAACTACTTCACGAGTAGGTAGACCTCAGATGGTCTACCTTGCCCTCTCACCTCAACTCTTGGAGATGTGCTTCTCCACAATTGTTGTGACTGTGTTCTTATCCACACATTCGCTTTAGCTGCTTAGCCATCTTTTTCCCCTAACCTAATAGTCTAGTCTCTTTTCACAGGGGAAATACATCAGTCTTTACACTGATTTCTTATCTATTATTTAGTAGGAACACAAGTAACGGTTCTACAGAAGGTCAGTTCATTGTTCCGTCTTTCTTCACCCTGACCTGTTGAGTTTCAGAAATGAGTTTTTTTTTCCATCCTTTTCCTAGTGATGGAGGAAACTAAAAACACCTGAATTTAAAGCACTGTGTGCTCTGTCTTTCATAGATATCAACCCCCCCAATGTTATCAGCATTGTTAGGAATTTTGCCTCAGGGCCCATTACATCATAGAATCATGGAACATTAGAGGTGGATGGCTGCCAGACATGCCAATCCAGGATCTCTGTCCTGATTGGCCAGAGCTTCGAATTGGCATCAGCAAGCTCAGAGAGGCCCCCAAAAGGGGTAACGAATATAGACAAATACGAATGGATTGCCGAATAAAACCGAGGAAATATTCATCAAGCCATATTTGTCCTGATTTAAAATTTTACAAATACGGATCAACGAATATATGACAAATTTGCTATATTCACCAGAAAAACTGAACTGTTTTTATATTCCTCCCCATCTCTATTTGTGAGCCCTGATGTAGATTTCATTTGGCATTAGAGTCCTCCTCCTTAGCAACTGAGGATACCACATGTGTATTCTGACAAGAAAGTTGTGGAGAAAAGCTGGCTTTGTTGGTTACCCTGCCAGCCACAAACATTGTTACTCTTGAGAAGTGTTGTGGGTCAAATCCAAAAGAGGTGTAGAAATCCAACAATTTATTTATTTATTTATTTATTTATTTATTTGTTTATTTATTTATTTATTTATTTATTTATTTATTTATTTATTTATTTATTTATTTATTTATTTATTTATTTATCCCGCCTATCTGGTCGATGTGACTACTCTAGGTGGTTAGAGATGAGGGCATTTGCATTTGTATACGAATATGAATACCCCCCCACAGGTGGTGATAAGGAGGGTCCGTTCTTCTGGGGCCGGACTGTCCACTCACAATTCCGCCGCTGCTGCCGGCTCAGTGATCCTTCCTATCACTCCAGAGCTCGCGATTGGTGGGCCACTCTTCGACCTGGCAGGGAGGCTTGTTGTCCCGCCTCCTGCCAGGAATGGCTCATTGTTACCACCTGTGCGGGTGTATTTGTATTCATATATGAAAACCCCCATCTCTACTCGTGGTGTGTTTGCTTTAAAAAAAAGTGAGGTTCTTCAGAATAACCCAGGATCTGCTGACCTTCCCCACCACACTGGAAGACACAATAAACAAACAAACAAACAAACAAACAAACAAACAAATAAATAACCCTAAACCGACCAGAGGTGCCTCATCACATATACCAGCGGTGCCCGTTGACAAAGTTTGTTTAATCTACTTTCCTGCCCTTCGCTTCATTTGAGCGGGAGCCACTACAAATGATACATCTCACCATAAAATAGATGGAGAACGCATGGGCTTGGGAGCCAGCGCTGTCGAACGGCCACAATGCCACCTTCTACATATCTTCTGTGCAAGGTTGCTTTCAAGGACGGCATTAACAACTTGTTCGCAATCTAATGACACATTTAAATTAGAGCTTGCAACTACATAAACGTTTTCTTCCCCCCTCCCTCCCGTTCCATCGCCAGATAAGATGTCTGATAAGAACATCTCCAGTAACCTTTCAGAATTCATTTATTTGGGGGAGGACTAAAATAATAAAATGCCAAACAAATTAAGAATGTTATTTCTTATAATATCAAGTCAAGACAATTTAAGTAGCCCATATGCGTCATCTGCTCATAACAAATGATCTATTCATTAGGGAATGGAGTGAGGAAGGAGGCTGGAAGAAGATGTTATGTATACGTATTGTGGGCTAGACTGGAGAGATGACACTTGAGGCCAGCTGGGAGGACAGCATCCAGGCCAATGAAGCAGTAATGGAAGATGTAACACGTCGAACCCCAGAGAACTGAAAAATAACTAGCTACTTGTAATTAGTTTCTTTCTTTCTTTTTTTCACCAATGAAGGCATAGCCAGGTTATGTTACACCAGTCAATGATACAGAAATGAACGTGTAACATGTACAACCCACAGAACTTAAAAGTAACTAGTTATTTATAATTCCTTTTATCTATAATGAAGACATAGCTAGGTTATGTTACAACTCTAATCTGATAAGCAGTAATCTCACTCCTTTCTCTGTAACTGACTTTTTTTTTAGTTACTTTTCTATCTCAAGGAGTGGTGCCACTGAATTGTGGGCAGGCAGCATCAAAGGCTTCAAATGCTGACTTGTGCCATAGCCTTGCATTCTGTGAATGCTGCAGAAGTATCAAAGATGTGGGCGGAGAGTGTATTTTATGCCACAGACCTGTAGCTGATAGCATTCGGATGTATTTCTCAAGTGATTCACAAGCAGCAACTTTAGTTATTTTTGATGAAAAGAAAAGAAGTTCCTTTTTCAAAACAGCAGCATAAGGATACATAGCTAATCTCAGGGAGTGGTGGCTTGAAACTGGTACAGAATTCCTGTTAAAAATTAACTTGCCAAAATTTGGAAATCCTATGAGTATCGCCACAGTCTGGAGCATCACTTCAAAATGTCATGGTGGACCCCTGACCCCCTTTGGTTGCAGAATCAGTGCAAAATGCCCAAAGAAAAGAGAAATCATGCACCAGGATTTACTGGATTCACTGAAGGATGCCTAAGCATTGTACACCTAAAATGAATCAGAGCTGTCGGAGCGCTCATTGGTTTAGTTATCTGGCTGCAGAGCCAGAGGTTGGGAGTCTGGTTCTCCAGCGGGCCTCCTTGACAATGCCTGGACACAAGGATCCACAGGATCCTTTCCAACTCTGCTGTTCAAAGATGATTATAGTGATAGGCGATGAAGTCCAAGGAAACTTAGGCATAGGGCCCACCAGAGATGCGGCCAACATACGTTGCTTGTCGTTTCACCCTGCTATAAGCCAAAGCTCTGTGTGATATGTGTGTGCATGACCTCCACATATCACAGGCACTTGTTTTAGGCTTGGGGGCCGGAAGATGGCTCTTCCCATCAAAATGGCCGGTCTTTGGAGTTGCCAAGTGAGCAGCATCCTGTTTGTTGAGATTTTACGGCCAAAATGCAAGGCTGGGGGGCAGTCCTTTGTGATGTCAGAGCTGTGAGGCAGGCAAGGCTTGGGAGGAAGTCTTCCCTCAAATCCTCTTGCATAGCGCTGCAAAAGGCATGGCTTTGTAGCCATTATTTGTTGCATGCTAAGTAGCAGAACACCAGGGACGTGGTGGCGCTGTGGGTTAAACCGCAGAAGCCTTTGTGTGCTGCAGGGTCAGAAGACCAGCAGTCGTAAGATCGAATCCACGCGACAGAGTGAGCTCCTGTTGCTTGTCCCAGCTCCTGCCGACCTAGCTGTTCAAAAGCATGTAAAAATGTGACTTGATAAATAGGTACCACCTCGGTGGGAAGGTAACGGCATTCCATGTCTAGTCGTGCTGGCCACGTGACCACAGAAACTGTCTATGGACAAAACACTGGCTCTACAGCTTGGAGATGGGGATGAGCACCACCCCCAAGAGTCGGACACAACTGGACTAAAAATGTCAAGGGGAACCTTTACCTTTACCTAAGTAGCACAACGCAGGGTGCAACAAAAGTCTAGAGGGATTCCTTAACCTGAGGCAATCTGCTTCCTACGGTTATGCTGTTTGTATTACACCACTACAACATGACAAGAGGATCTTGGTTGTTGTTCCACCTTAGTGCAGTAACCTACCGTCTGCTATTACTACCAATATTAAAATAATAATAGTAGTAGTAATAATAGTAGTAGTAGTAGTAGTAGTAGTAGTAGTAGTCGTCGTCGTCGTCGTCGTCGTCGTCATCATCATCATCATCATCATCATCATCATCATCATCATCATCATCAAATGTGCTTTCAAGTCAGCATAACATAATTGTGTCTTGCTGCTAACCAAGGCAAGGTCCTGGCCTCTTCTTTCTCTTTGTTTGCTTCCAGTTGATTATTTGCTCTCAGTCTCTTTTTCTCTCACCTTTGATCAAAGCAGACATATACATTCTTCTGCTTCTGACCTGGGTGCAATGGTGAACTGGATCCCTTATATGGTTGAGTCTCCAATGTCTTTTCTTCTTCTTCCTTTTCTTCTTCTGGTTGCAACTGATGATCAATTGTAAGTAAAGATGCTACTTGTTGAGTGATTACACACACAGGTCACCACGGGAACAAAAGGGGCTGGGTGGACATTGGGATTTTTACCTGTTCTCCATGTTTCTCCTGTCCTGCAGCTCCCTTTTCTATTTTATGCTCTGCTAACTAAAAAGAGGGACGTGGTGGCGCTGTGGGCTAAACCGCGGAACCCTGTGCTGCAGGGTCAGAAGACCAAGCAGTCGTAAGATCGAATCCATGCGACGGAGTGAGTGCCCGTCGCTTGTCCCAGCTCCCGCCAACCTAGCGGTTCGAAAGCATGCAAATGCGAGTAGATAAATAGGGACCACCTCGGTGGGAAGGTAACAGCGTTCCGTGTCTAGTTGTGCTGGCCATGTGACCATGGGAGATTGTCTTCGGATAAAACCCTGGCTCTATGGCTTGGAAACGGGGATGAGCACCGCCCCCTAGAGTCGAACACGACTGGACAAAAATTGCCAAGGGGTACCTTTACCTTTACTAACTGAAAAGAATTCACCAAAAACTCTTCCAGCATGCACACCTTGCCCAAGGCTACACAGGCTGGTGTTTCCTCCATTCAAATTCCCCCCTTCTGACTCCACAGCCAGCTATCTAACTCGCTGAACTACCCAGCCAGCTTATAAAAACAAACATCAACTGCATTGGATAACACAATAGCTGATGAAATTTTTTTGACCATCAAAACTGTGTGCACTTCCAGCATAATTCCTTGGAGTTTTTGCCCAATTTGAGTTCTTGAAAATTCCTTTCAAGTGGAATTTGAGTGATTCGGAGGAAGGAGTTTTAATTTAGTTAGTTTCCATTCCATTTTATTTTCCATTCCACATGGAAATTGAACAGCTAGAGGGCATCTCCCTCAGAAGGGAGCACTTCTCTCAAATGTTTCTAGTGATGAGACATCTTCACACACTCGCTCGACACAAAAATAATCCTCCACGTCATTTGCAAAGCTGTGTTTGAGTTGAACCAAGGTAAAGTTCTAGGTTTGTGGAAACGGTTTAAATTTACACACACACACACACACACACGTACAGAGAGAGAGACACGATCACTGTAATACTGGTTGTTGAGAACATGTACATAGCTTTCCTGCAGGTAAGGGATATAAATGTTCACATTCCATGGACAAATTTATTTCCAAAAGCAAATGTTTTTTTTTTACCCACTCCAATCTCAATGTTCTGTTCTCATTAGGGCTATTGCAAATGTCACTGTTTTTCAGAATGCCAAAGCAGGCACCTGCAGGAAGGGACAAATAGCACTTGAAGCATAGAAGAATAAGGAACAGTTCAAACCACCCCCACCATGCATGCATCCACGTGTTGATGTTCATAGCAGCCATCTTGACAGCCATACTTTTTTGAACAAGCTTTTTATTGAAATGTAACGCTTGTACCCACACACAATGAGAGAGCTTAGAAGTAACTAGTTATAAGTAACTAACTATGAGAAAGGTAGGATGTAATCAGACAGGGTTTTATATTGCATCTTGCAATGTTGACACCATGGTCTTTTTCACTTTATTTGCTGGTGACCAGATAACATATCGCAACATACTACAAGCTTTGTGAGGGATGTGGTGGTGCTGCGGGTTAAACAGCAGAAGCCTCTGGGCTGCAAGGTCAGAAGACCAGCTGTCATAAGATCGAATCCACACAGCGGAAGGAGCTCCCGTCGCTTGTCCCAGCTCCTGCCAACCTAGCTGTTCAAAAGCATGTAAAAATGCAAGTAGATAAATAGGTACCATCTTGGTGGAAGGTCATGACGTTCCGTGTCTTAGTTGCGCTGGCCGCGTGACCATGGAAAACTGTCTACGGACAAACGCTGGCTCTATGGCTTGGAAATGGGGATGAGCACCACGCCCTCGAGTCAGACACGACTGGACTAAATGTCAAGGGGAACCTTTACCTTACAAGCCTTGTGACACAGTGGTTAAACTTCAGCACTGCAGCTGAGACTCTGCTCATGTCCTGAGTGCGATGTCAACAGACTCAGGTAGCCAGCGTTAAATGACTCAACCTTCCATCTTTCTAAGACAGGTAAACTGAGTACCCAAATTGCTTGGGATGGGGACTATTTATAGCCTGCATAATTAAATTGCAAATATCTAAAAGAGTGCTTTAAGCACTGTGGGGCAGTATAGAAGCAGCACTTTGCTTTATTTTTGCAGATCATAAACCAGCCTGACCTGACTCCATCCCCCATCTACTTAAGCAGCAGGGCTGCTCTATAATCACAGTGGGCTGATGTGATTGCACCATGAAGGTGACACTTATGCGATCACACCCATGGTTAACTTTAATTAGCTGCAAACAACAACAACAACAACAACAACAACAACAACAACAACAACAACAACAACAACAACAACAACAACAACAACAACAACAACACCCTACAGGTACCTGTGGCAATTCATGTGTAGCTTTTGTCGTTGATTTGTGCTGTTCAAGTGGTTTCCAACTTACGGTGAGCCTTTGAATGAGTGACCTCCAAAAATTCCAGCCATCTGCAGATCTGCTGAGCATTTTCAAATTCTCTTTACTGAGTCAATTCCTCTCCTCCTGCTACCTTCAACTTTTCCCAGCATTATTGTCTCTTCCAATGAGTCTTGTCTTTTTAGCATGTGCTCAAAGTAGGACAGCTTTAAGTTCATGATTTTTGCTTCTAGGAAGAGTTTAGGCTTGATTTAATATAGGATCCACTTGTTTGTAATAAAGGTAGGTATCAGGAAGCAGTTACTTGACGATGGTAGTAAAGATATGAACCCCACAGCCTCTTACCCTCAGTGAGAAACCACAGAAAAGTTCATCTTTGCAGCCACATTTTGCTAGACAGGATATATTTGTTTTTATTTCCCTTTTAAGAAATATTGTGGCACATCTCAAATGATTCCTCAGAAGTTTTGTTATTTTTTTTTTTCTTGAAAGAACCTCCATTCGATGCAGAATTATTACAATTCCAGCAACAAATGGCATTTTCCATTGGCAGAATTCCCTGGAAAAGGCACTGAGCCGTACAAAATTTGGCAGTTTCTCACACAAAAGTGCACACAAAAACTACAAACAAAAAGGAGGATAAACAAGATTTTAGAATCTCAATTTTTGGCAAAAGCCAAGAAATCCTGCTGGTCTACTGGGAGGTCTCAGCAAGAATAAGGATTTTTCCAAGTATTCTGCACTTCCTTAAAACATGTCACTGAAACACATTTCCAAAAGTACATGAATAGCCATCATTTTGTACAGTGAATATTTTTCTTTGTCTTACTTGCAAAAGTTACTTTTTAAAAAATGCTTTCAGAACCATTCTTCAAGCTTTGTGACTTTCTTTTATTAATCTAAAGAGGTGAAGAAAGTAATTATTTTCATTTCACCTCCAGTATTTTAAAAGAATTTGCAAGATAGATTATCAGCGTTGCGGGTCAGAAGGAACTGAAGGGTAATTATGTCTTGTCTTTATCTTTCTGCTTTTGTTCTGATAATGGCATTGGACAAGCAAAAGTTTACTTTTGTGAACAGGGCAACTACTTTGGCTGGTCCAAAGTAATGAGTAATACAATTAGTTCCTTTCTTTTTTAAAAAAACAACAACATTCCACTCTCTGAGTATATGTCTACACAAAGGGCATGGTTACACTGGCAATCAAAACATCTGTTGAATTGGGTTTTGCTTAAAGAACACTTATTTTAAAAAAGCCAGCTACATAATACAGGAATGGTGCAGCTTACCCAGGACTGTCGGAGTGAACTCTGGCTCCACAGCCAGACACCTAACTCACTGAGCTATCCAGTCAGCCATTCTGAATATGCTTCCATATTTATTCTGCACATCCCTATAATACTAATGACTGACATTTTTAGCTGGAATTCTCTGTACATTTGTTATTAGGTAAACGTAAAGGTTCCCCTTGACAATTTTTGTCCAGCTGTGTTCAACTCTAGGGGGCATTGCTCATCTCCATTTCCAAGCCATAGAGCCAGCATTTTGTCCGAAGACAATCTTCCGTGGTCACATGGCCAGTGTGACGTAGACACGGAACGCTGTTACCTTCCCACCGAGGTGGTCCCTATTAATCTACTTGCATTTGCATGCTTTCAAAGCGCTAGGTTGGCGGGAGCTGGGACAAGTGACGGGCGCTAACTCCATCACGTGGATTCGATCTTACGACTGCTGGTCTTCTGACCCTGCAGCACAGGCTTCTGTGGTTTAGTGCACAGCGCCATCATGTCCCATATTTGTTATTAATACTGTCTAATTAGCATCCGTGATATATTGGAGCAGAGGCTTTAATCACAATATTCCCAACAAATTGATAGGTCATTACGAACACTTTTCTCTATGAGTCCCCTCAGTCTTCCTTTAATATTAAAATGATTTAAATGAAGTGTACCTTTATTTTTGGTTAATATTAGATTCATATTGCGTTTAATGTAATTTTGGAAGTGATTAATTGTGTTTAACAACTGCATAATGTAGAGCTTGAAATAGTTATTTTTCTGGACCTTCAGCTAGCACAGCCGTTCTGGAAATAACATTTTCAAGTTCAGGTATTTAAGAAAAACAGTGAAAACCATGAATTTTCCAACACTTTAAAAAGGATAGCAGAATTTCTCAAAATGCTGTTTTTTCATCATCCAGTCTGTTTCTGCCATTGAGTCTTCCTTCCTTCCTTCCTTCCTTCCTTCCTTCCTTCCTTCCTTCCTTCCTTCCTTCCTTCCTTCCTTCCTTCCTTCCTTCCTTCCTTCCTTCCTCTCTCTCTCTCTCTCTCTTTCTTTATCTCCAAGCATTGTACAAGTTGAAATTATAGGCATGTATGAAATATAAGTAAAATTGAAAACAAATTAAAATGTTAAGACAGTTAGATGCCAGTCACAGAGACTGGCGAAACGTTAGGAAGAACAACGTTCAGAACATGGGCAAAGAGTCCGAAAAATCCACAGCAACTACAATTAGGCTGTTTTTGACAAGAAACAGGCTAATTCAACTGCATTGTATCAACCATTCACAAGATCTTTTGTTCATTTGTTGGGGTATAAATTGCATGCATAGAAGTGCTGCATTGATTGAACTTCTTCACAGTCACAGAAAATTTGTCCTATGTCAAACTAGTCCTATTTTACTTGATTATTATTTGATCTTCCTTCTTCGTAGTCTATTAAGTGACTTCCAGATGGTCCAGCTAGGGTCTTGTCCTGATGGGCCATCTAGAATTTATACCCTAGAGTCGAATACGGGACATTATCTTAAAGTGCTTTTGAGAAAGTTATTCGAGATTTTCTTATGGTCAAACTGGTTAAATGAGGCCGGATGATTCTATAGTTATGTGGATTTATAGATGGTTGACAGGCAGCACCCAGAGAGTGCTCGCCAATGGTTCATCATCATCCTGGAAGGGAGTGACAAGTTGGGTACCAGAGGGTTCTGCACTAGACTTGATGTTGTTTATCATCTGTATAAATGACTTGGATGGGAGCATGGGGGGGTGCTCATTATTTCTGCTGACGCCACTAAATGTGGTAAGGCAATAGCTCATATTTGGTGTACTGGAGATGTACTCTTAGAAGAATTATACCCTTGCAGTCCATTCTGTTATGTTCTCTCTCTCTCTCTCTCTCTTTCTCTCTCTCTCTCTCTCTCTCTCTCTCTCTCTCTCTCTCTCTATCTATCTATCTATCTATCTATCTATCTATCTATCTATCTATCTATCTATCTATCTACCTATCTATCTACCTCTATCTCTGTATTAAGTCCTGAAACTCCCCAGACTTCTGCATCACATGCTGCTTAAAAACTTTAGAGCCAGCCAGAATGATTTGAAAGGCTTCTAAATAAATAAATAAATAAATAAATAAATAAATAAATAAATAAATAAATAAATACATAAATAAATAAATAAATGTGAGTAACACTTGTTTGCAAATAATTAGTTGAATCGTTGTTTTACTACTCTCTGTGAAATCGTTTGCTCTCCTGTCCCCCCCCCCACGAAGCTGAAGTGTAAATGAAGGAGAAAACACCAAATCAATTAAAAACAAACACAGAATGTAAAAATTGGGAGAGGGAGTTGACAAAAAAGAGAGGTTTGACAGCACTCCCCATTCTCTTCAATCTTTCTCTTTTTCCCTCCCCACCTCTTCCTCCCTCCTTCCCTTCCCTTCCCTTTCCTTATTTATTTTGGCTCAAGACAAGACCACTCTCTCTCGCCTCTACCCTCTGCTTCCTTTCACAGCCTGAAGCTAGCTTGTTATAACCTGCTTAGACAGTTAGAAAGTGTCAGTCGACAGTCCAGGATCAATGGCGGTAGATGGGAACCCCTGCGTGGGATGAGATTTCCGCCCCGAAGTAATGAACAGTTAATAGATTTTATCATAATTATTTTAACCACACAGGTCTTGCCAAGAGAGGTGGAGGAAAGGAGAAGGATGTGGTCTTAGGAGAGTGGCCTCTGCCCTGTAAAATATAAGCCCTTCCAAAACAAGGCAGAAGAGAAATGGTAGGTCTAGTAATCATGGGGCTAGCTAATACATTCGTCCTGGAGGGGATTTGTTTGTAGGAACCTGCAATGTCAGTTCATCAGGATTTTTGCCAAAGGTAAGAAATATTCATCAGCTCTGCCACTGAGGAGTGCGTGTGTGTTTTCCTCCAACAGAAATCTCTTGGAACAATATGTCACCTTTGAAAAATTTATTTTGTTCCCTTCCTCCATCCCCTCATTTAAAATGTGTTTCCTCCCTTTGTTTCAGAGAAAATGCCAAATATCAAAATATCTCCTAACTTTGCCTAGAGGACCAGGTGTTGTGGGGGTGAGTACAGGATGCTGTTGGCTCAGTTCAACACATTTTGCTTATGACTGCTTCTAAGGAGAGCTGTGTATGGAACGGCCATAAAGCTTTGATCCCAGGAGTCTTGTAGGGGAGAATTAGAACGGGGTGACCAGGTTGGCTGATGGGTCTAATGACATGTTCAGTAAAGGTAAAAGTTCCCCTTGACATTCATTCCACTCATGTCCTACTCTAGGGCATGGTGCTCATCCCCATTTCCAAGCCATAGAGCCAGTGCTTGTACAAAGACAGTTTCCGTGGTCACGTGGCCAGTGCGACTGGACACAGAATGCCATTACCATGCCACCGAGGTGGTACCTATTTATCGACTCACATTTTTTTACATGCTTTTGAACTGCTAGTTTGGCAGGAGCTGGGACAAGCGATGGGAGCTCACTCTGTCGCGAGGATTCAATCTTACAACTGCTGGTCTTCAGACCTTGCAACACAGAGGCTTCTGCATTTTAACCCACAATGCCACAATGTCCCTTAGCAACATGTTCACTTCTCCCCAAAGTTGTCAGATCTAGTCAGGATTTGGAATACGGGGATCTTAATTCTGTGCTGATGTTTTGCAACTGACCTTTGGTCTCTCCTACTTCAGGAGACTTCACCTGCCCTGGGAAATATGCCACAAGGTATAGGAGCTGTTTCCACATGACATGGATCAGGCTGCCCCAGAAGGTGGTAGATTGTCCTTTGTTATTGATTTGAAGTGTAGGGTGGGATCGTCTCGTGTCCAGCATGCTGTAGGTGTGGACCTCCTTCATTGGGAGTTGGTTGGACTACATCACACTTGAGTATCTCTTCCAATTGTGCTCCAAGGAGGATGCTGTGAACATTCCTTTCCATTTACTTCTGAATTCCATGAGCTCTCCACTCACCCCATCAGGACTTGACTGAGACAAGCAGATTCCTCCTCTTTTCCGAAGTAAGCGAAGAGAGGCAACACAATAGAATTCTCGGCATTCAAAATCATCAGAGGAGGCTCTCCTTTCAGTCCCATTGCCAGCGCAGGGACGGCTGATGGGGACATGGGAGAGGGCCACAATGAGGTTTCTTGTGCCGCCTGCCATGCAGCTGCGTCCCCTTGGATTCACATTGCTAGAGTTCACATTGAATGGAGAGGTCTGTGTGGTATGCAGTGGTGCCAGCTGTGCAGAGCAGTTGCTGTGGGCCAATTTTCTCCAGATGTGTTGGTCATACACCTGGGCGGCAATGATTTGGCAAGGCATAGTGGAAAGGCCTTGATCCTGGACATGCCACGTGACCTAGCATGGCTGAAGGCCAAGTGTCTAGCGATGAGCATCATTGGGTTGACGATCATCCCTCAGTTGGCATGGTGAGGTGCCCGGAATTTTTTGCCCATTAACCCTACCCACAGGAGTGTTAATCAAGAAGTCTGCAGAGCGGTCTGCAGTGGCCTTGGATCAGTGATTCGTCACCAGAGGATCCACATGGATAGGTCCTTGAGTTTTTTCGGAACAAAAAAAAAGGTGTACATCTGTCTGATGGTGGTTTGGGAGTCTTCCTGGAAGACATCAAGGGGGGGGGGCTGCTCTCTGAAGTCAATAGGCTTGATGGCAGGCATGGGACTTAGCTTGGCTAGTCCCTATGCTGTGGCGGGTAATACGGATGTAAGAGCTTTTGTTGGTGAGTCCCACTGCAATCTCAGATAAGCTATAGCCCATCTGACCTCCCAGTGCTGCAGATCATGTGATTACAGTGCTAGGGGGGGGAATATATGCTGGGGCTACACCCGGACCAACAGTCAACAAGGAGAAGCTGGCTTGAGGCCCGAGGTGGTCAAATTGGGGCTAGCCTGGTTTTCGCTGTCTTTACAACCATGAAAACTTGGGGCCATGGACTCATCCATTTGTTGGTTAAGGGGTCCGTTGAGACCTCTATGCTTATACCTGATTCCACACTCCATCAGGACCCCCTTTTGCCAAAGGATGGCAGCAATGATTAATTTAATAAAGTGTGGCCCCTATTTAATCCATAATTTGGTCTCAAATCTTTATTCAGTTGTGGGGAGGGACAAAAGCAATCTATGAATAAAACAAATAATAAACACAAATAGATTGTGTGAACGCCATTGAGATTGTTGAGTATGGAAGGAGGGCAGTGCACAGAATAAATGGCATGCATGCAAAATCAGTCTGTTAATCCTAAAAACTGAACAATTATGAACATAAAGGGTAGATTTTCTTTTTTTATATTGATGGAAAATAACACAAAAAATGGTGGTGAAACTCATTTGACTTCACTTTGAAAGCTGAAGGTGCTGATTAATCATGTAGAAAAGGACTCCACAGGTCTAGATTTGGTACTACGAAGGTCAGATGTCTACCAAGAAGCTGTGTGTTGGATGGTGCTACCCAGAGGTTTTACTTCGCTAACATACCTTATGATGTCATGCTAGTCATGTGCATTAGTGCACACTGAGGATATTGTACGGGCAGTTGTGTTGTTTTTGTCCTTAGATGATGAGCAGAAAGAAATACCATAGTGTAGGACGGACCTACATGATGCAGAATAAATGTCAGTAGCATAGTGGATATTGGAGGTGCTTTGACCCAGGGTATCAAAGCCTGGCACCAATATCTTTACTTGACAAAGGTGCACCGAAGACACATCAAAAGCAACTTGAAAGTATCTGGTAAATCTGGACTATCATGACAAACAGAGTTGACACTGGTTGTTGTGGGTTTTTTGGGCTCAGTAATCAGACATACTAAAAGATTTGAAAGTCTTTTTGTGTGTCAGATTACTGTGGAAAGACCAACTCGGTACCTTTTGCGAAGCCCAAGAGAAGCTTCATTGCAGAACCAACACAAACTCTCGCTGGAGATTTTCTGTGGCACTTGTTTTGATGTTTCTTGAAGAAACAAGGCACAAAAGGTCCCCAAGCACAGTTGACGTGGTTGGGGGGAGGGGGAGAGGATGCCGTACGACACCCACCAGCTGGGACTTGGGAGAATGGCGCCTTCATGCGAACAACCCCAAAGGACAGAGGCAAGCCTGAAAGAATCGAAATTAAGCATCATGGGGATTCTCTTGAAAGCAAACAGCTCCCTTCTACCCTTTGGTTGAGAGAGAGAAAGAGAGAGAGAGAGAGAATATTATTAGCATTGAAAATAGTTTTGTGTGTGTGTTATTCCCCCTTTTTTAAAAAAACAAATTCTCTCTGTAATAGAGATCCCCTTCCCAGAAGAATATATTTGTGCTATTTTCTGGTGAGATCAACATCAACAAAATTTGCATCCTAGAAGATGGAAAGTATTATTTACACAAGTCTAATACAGGAAGAGGTGATACCATTAATTGACCATTAAGGAAATATATAAAAACAAAAACAAAGTCTGTCACATCTCTTTCCTTCACCCAGAGCACTCAGGACATTGCACAGGGACTTCCCTATTGCATATGAACCACAAACTGCTGGATCGCTCAGTGGTTTAGGTCTCTGGCTATGGAACCAGAGATTGGGAGTTCGATTCCCCACTGGGCCTCCTTGACAGGGGCTGCCTTCGATAATCCATAGGGTCCCTTCCAGCTCTGCACTTCTAAGATGATGATGATGATGATGATGATGGATTAAAATTCTAACCATTCCTCTCCAACCCTGTTTTTCTTCAGATGCCTTTACTACAGATCCCATCATCCCCAATCAGCACAAGCAGGGGTCAGGAATCATGGGAGTTGTAGTTGAACACCATCCGGAAGGGGCTTGATTGGCAGAAGACTCTTTGAACCACTCCAGCCCTGTCTGCAATATAAGGTGACCCTTTACTGTCGCTGAGGCCATGGTTACGTACACAGGCAAAAGAAATGCTACTTAAAACACACAAGCCTTCAAATGAATCAACATTTAAAAAGAGTGTATCTCCCATTATGCAAACGGAGGTCTGGATTATTTTGCCAAGGAAGCGTGTTTTGTAGGTAGAGCGCGAGCTAGTGGATTTTTTAAATTAGTAGGCGTATGAAACATGATTTATTTTATTCCTTTTTGCACATGTGCACCCCTGTTGCTGCAAACTATGCCTTGGAGGAACCAGCAGAGGTCGCGGTCAAGGGTGGCAGCAGGAAGGAGGGAGGGCAGGAGCTGGAAAGTTGGCTGTTGTGGGTTTTTCGGGCTCTTTAGCTGTGTTCTGAAGGTTCTTCTTCCTAACGTTTCGCCACTCTCTGTGGCCGGCCTCTTCAGAGGACAGCTGGAAAGTTGTTTGTCAAAAGCTTGGTTGCTTCTCTCCCTTTAAGAAGGCTGTTGCTGGTCTCTGGGAGGCAGAGAGAAGGGGGAAGACCTGATCAGCAGGCAGCAGGGGTCCCAGAACGTCTTTGCGCCAGCTTTTAATGTGTACTGGGTCCACAGTTTTATTTCTTTTATTTATCCCCCCACATAGGGAGGGATGGCAGGTTGTTGGTAGACATGGTGCTGCACACTCGTATCCAGGGGATCCAAATGTAAAGTGTAGGAGCCTCGTGGCGCAGTGGTTAAACTGCTGTACTGCAGCCAAAACTGTGCTCACGACCTGGGGTTCAATCCCAGGTAGCCGGCTCAAGGTTGACTCAGCCTTCCATCCTTCCGAGGTCGGTAAAATGAGTACCCAGCTCACTTGGGGGGGGGAGGCAATGTGTAGCCTGCATAATTAACTTGTAAACCACCCAGAGAGTGCTTGAAGCGCTATTGGGCGGTATGTAAGCAGCACACTTTGCTTTGCTTTTAACACTACATGTGCCACAGTAGCTCATTCTTGCCCCCCCCCCCAAACCAGCCCAATCCACTTACTGGGCTCCTCACAGTGTGAACATCCATTAGCATTACTGTTGAGTTAATTGTAGAAGTAGTTCCACTAGCGCTTCCCTGCCTCCCCCCACAGCCAACCACTCTACTGAGGAGACAGGAAGATGAGTTATGGAGCGTGACAGGGAAGTGCCAGCATAATTACTTCCATGATTGGCATGATGATGACGCTGACGAATGTGGGGTCTGGTGAATGGACTGGGCTAGTTCTGGGGGGTGAGAGTGGACTGCTGTGGCACTGTGTTTCAATTTTTTATGCCCTGGATACAAATATGGAGCACCATGTCTAGTTGTTAGCCATGGAGGCAGAAGCCTCCAGAAGCCCTTGGGGATCAGGTGGGAGAATGGCTGTGTTGCCCACACCTTTTCTCTGCCATCTTTCACTTCACCTCCCTCCTTACGTTGCTTTATCATTATTTCTACACTGAAATATTATTGCCAGGAACCTCTGTTGCTTTTACAAATTGCTTTTTACCAGTGTAGTAATTTCTGGCTCCTTTCATCCCCATGTGGTACAGGAGAAGACTTTGAGACTTTTCCCCTTAATGCAAGCTGACTTATCATGGTAGCTTTAAGATCAACAGTCTTGGAGAAAACTGAGTGGCCTTTTCTCCTTCTCTATAAAAATGTTTAGTTTTCAAAACTATTGCCTTGGTGCATCAATTTATGGAAGCAACTGATGGGTTTTTTGTGTCTTTCTAACCCCTTAGCCTATCCAGTTGTTGTTCTCTATGTGCGTTCAGCACTGTTGTGCAGGAACACAAAATATATTTTCATGAACTGCCAACACTATGATGGGGAGTGAACCCCCAACCATTGGTGACGTTGGCATCAGCACCAATATCTCACAACTGTGGTGGACAATCCTGGACATGTTGTCTCACGGTGTTGAGGCAGCCAGCTTGAACGAAAATCTCCATACTGGCAAGATTTCCTAATATCCCTACCATTTACATTACAATATTATCACTGCAGAACAGACTGTTTGAACAGGGTAGAAAGAAAAGGTCAGTAAGTGAGGACTATTTTCCTGTTTTCTTTCACACCATTTTCAGACTCAAAAATGAGCTTGTACGAGATGTTCAACCATGCATGAAGGTGGGACATCTGGTCAGATAACAGACCACTAAATGTCCCTTCACTTTTTAGCCCCCACCCCATTGAAAAGGGAAAAAGAAAGCCAACATTGTGTGCCTTAAACCAGGGTATCCCAGTATTGCTCAGTCTACAGCCATGCATTTTTAAAGATAGTTTTTTTTTTAAATATTGTAGTTTTTTTTAAATACTGCATATGATTTTTTTTAGGTTCATGTCTAATGTTAAGATCCTAATATTCTGATGAAAATAGCTAGACGTTTCCCCCCATCTCCATCCCCAGTCAGAAAGGATGCCCATCTTCAAAAACAGGTGATGTGTAAGGGGAGAAGAGGTTTGTAGAGTGATGGGCTTCCTCTATCTGAAGCACTGAGTGGAAATTTCCAAACCATATAGTCCTGCCTAAAATCAGTTTCAACCTCACCTTAAGGCAGTTTTGGAAGTTACTTTGCTAGGCTGAATTCTTTGTGAAGGGAAGAAAGAAAGAAAGAAAGAAAGAAAGAAAGAAAGAAAGAAAGAAAGAAAGGAAGGAAGGAAGGAAGGAAGGAAGGAAGGAAGGAAGGAAGGAAGGAAGGAAAGAAAGAAAGAAAGAAAGAAAGAAAGAAAGAAAGAAAGAAAGAAAGAAAGAAAGAAAGAAAGAAAGAAAGAAAGAAAGAAAGAAAAAGACAGCTGCACGCCAGTTTTTCTTCACGCTTCTCAGCTTTGTTTGTTTTGCTGTCGCGTGAGAGTGTTAGAAATCCCGACAGAGGCAGAGAGCAGGAACAGATATGG
The DNA here is from genome assembly GCF_051106095.1 of Pogona vitticeps. Classification (NCBI taxonomy): domain Eukaryota; kingdom Metazoa; phylum Chordata; class Lepidosauria; order Squamata; family Agamidae; genus Pogona; species Pogona vitticeps. The sequence continues at coordinate 307,235,475 of NC_135784.1, forward strand.
AAAAACAGATGACACAAGAATCATTACGCCGCTTCCCAGACATGCCAACATTGTGTGCCTTTGAAAGTTGCGCTGCTTTTATTTTATTTTTCAGAAATGTATTTATTTACATTTACATTTAGATTAGCTTTGCAGGAGCAGATGGGAGGAACTTAAGTCAAATTACAATACAAGACAGACACTGGAATCATTGAGAAATCAAAACAAAACAGCAACCTTCATGTTCTTTCTTTCGCAAGATCTTCTAAGAATAGCCCAAGAAAATATGGGAGACATATGGAAGCCAGCCCTTATCACCAACGGATCTGGGTGGAGGAAGTGGTGGCTCTATGCTTTTCATCTCTTTACAAGTCAAAACACAATAGAAGGAGAAATTTGCAATTGACGATTGCACTGCCTCCAACAATTTCGGGCATATTTAACCATTGGTATGCCTTTCGGTGAAGAATTTGAACAAACACAGACCTGCGGTGAAATCCTTCACCGGGCCTGTCCAGATTGGCCATTTTGGGCATGAGGTGGATTGGGCTACACAGAGTCTGCTCAGATCGGAGGGATGAACAATGTGCCAATTGGCATGCTCCTTCCATCTGAACAGCAAACAGACCCATGTAGCCCAATTAACTGTCAATTAAACTACCCCTGATCACCTGCAGAGGGTCAAGGGAATAGAAATTATTTTATTTTTTTTTACATTGCTCTTCTCTTCCTTTGTCAGTCCCATTCTGTTTTTTCCCTCCCATCCCCTCTGCTTTGCTTCCCTCATTTCCCCCCTGCTTTCTTTCACTCTCCATTGGAACCTGCTGGAGGCTACTATCTCCTAGTTAAGACTAAACAATGAGCATGCAAAAAAAAAAAAAAAAACATGCATGTCCTACTGCTGGGCCTGAAAGATGTGTGACCGGTGTGTAGTTTTCTTAAAGAGAAAACTGCAATCTGGAGGAAAAGCGGCAATTTAGTCCAGGAAGTGTGGGTTAGTTCAGTTTGCTTTCAAGTCTACAGACATATTTAAGACCTTGGTATCTTCATCTTGAACTATAGACTGAACGTGATGAGCTCCATGGTGAAGTGATGTATTCTGAAATGAAGACACACAGTACCTATAACCAAACCGTGAAGCAAAATCCAACAATTCAGGAAGCTGCTAAAAACTAAACCTCTCCTTGCAACTTTGATCTCTGATCACAGGTCTTTTGTAAAGCTCATGGCTTTTAATTGCCTATCTCAGGCTAGCCCCCAAATAATTTCCTTTAGAACAAGGATAGCTCCCCATGGTACCTTACTGCTTAGAAAATATGGCTGATAGAAAAAGACCTACCACTCCTTGATTGCAGTCAGGAAAACAAGGAAGAAGGAAACCTGAAAGGCGGACAAAGAAATAATCTTAGAACTGCAGTGCTGTAAAGGACCTTCTGGATCATCAGGTCCAGCTCCTGTCAAAGAGGCCCAGTGGGGAATCGAGACCTAAACCACTGAGCTATCCAGCAATTCTGAAGTAATCGTGGTTGATGTTTGAAAGTCCTTCATTCTTGACCCTGACTACCACACCTTATGGTAGCGTACAATCCAAACTGGCCCCACTGCTTTTTACAAATTTAAGCTAGAACTCTGTATCCCAACTTACTCTTAGGCTTGCTCAGTAAAGGAAATGCAGAAGTGGCCAGAACAGACTAGATTGCTGAAAAAAAATATGGTAAACCAATAGTCATAGAGCAGGGGTCTCCAAACTAGGGCCCGTGGGCCACATCCAGACCGCCTTGCCTTTTTATCCAGCCCAGTCCAGTATGCTGGGGGTCAGAAGAAAATTTGACCCAGTTTTATAAATCTCCGCAGCCTGAGCAGTGTCCAAATTTGAAGTGATTTGCTTTCGGATTTGTGTCAGTTTCTAGTACAACATACCTGTGTGAACAAACCTTTTCAAGAATGAAGTATGTCAGGTCCAACTGTCAAGCAAGTTTATCTGATTAGCATCTTTAACCCACTCTAATAATTGGCTCCTCAAGCATGAAACCTCAGTTTGGCAATATTTTGAAATAAAAACAAGCAGTTCTATCATTCCCATTAATATTGTAGTATACAAGTACAAGTCTGTGGATCCAAATAAAACTTATTCATTCATTATAAAACTGTCCCCCCCCCCCTTCAGCCTTCGGAAATGTATAAAATATATTATGTGGCCCTCATAATGAAAAGTTTGGTGATCTCTGACATAGAGGAAGATCTAACATAAGATGGATTGACTCAGTAAAGGAACCACAGCTGTTAGTTTTCAAGTTCTGAGCATAAGTTAATATAAAAGACAATATTGCTAGGAAAGGATGGGGGAGCATCAGGAAGAGAGAAAAACCTAACATAACATGCTGTTAGTTTGCAATATCTAAGTAGAGCTCTTAATGATAGGACATTTTGGAAGTCATATAAAGCAAGAAAGGTGGGGGGAAGGGTATTTTTTACCTCCCTTCTGTCTTCCTAACCTTCATCCCAATGTTCTCCCCTCACGCTGCAGCTGTCCTTGGCTGCTATTACTGTGGCCTCTTTAGGTAAAGGTAAAGGTTCCCCTGACATTTAGTCCAGTCATGTCCGACTCTAGGGCACGGTGCTCATCCCCGTTTCCAAGCCATAGAGGCAGGATTTTTCCATAGACAGTTTCCGTGGTCACGTGGCCAGCGTGACTAGACACGGAATGCCATTACCTTCCCACTGAGGGGATACCTATTTATCTACATGCTTTCAAACAGCTAGATTGGCAGGAGCTGGGACAAGCGACATTTGATCTTGTGACTGCTGGTCTTCTGACCTTGCAGCACAGAGGCTTCTGCGGTTTAACCCGCCATGTCCATCACAGCACCACCACATCCCTCGCGGTGCCACCACAGCCTCTTTACTTGGGAGTAAACAAGTAAGTAAACCTCAGTATTTCACACATTTCTGAGACTGGCTTTTTGCAGTTCTATAATGTCTGCAAAAATGGAAAAAAGCAATAATGGTTGTGTTCTTGCATGAAAGAGTATGAGTAGTAACACTGAACAGGTTGCTTGTATCCAAGTCATCCATTAACCTGCTGTTTTGTACTTCCTTTATGTGTATGTTTAGGTGCACAAAAAACACATTCAAAGCATCTATTTTAAAACCCCACTCAGGCAGCCGGTCATTAAGGAAAAGCTTGCCTGAAGAGAAAGGTCTTCATCTGCTTGCAGAAGGACAGCAAAGGTGGGGATAGTGTGGCATCTTGTGGGAGGGAGTTCCAAAGTCTGGGAGTAGTGACAGAGAAGGCCCTCTCCTGTGTCCCCATCAAACACACCTGTAAACTCCTTTTTCTCCTTCATTCTTTACTGTTTCTAGATGAGAGTTTTAGAGGAGACCAGATGCTTCCTTGGTTCAGGAGAAGACTGCATGGGTTCGCAACACAAAGTTAAAGCTTGCATTTTAAAAGAGATGGCACAATTAGTAGTTAGCACAACAAGATCACCACTCCATTTTGCTTTGTCAAGTACCCCTCGGGATGAGAGCGCTCAGGAACTGAGCCCGCTCTGTTCCTTCTATTGAGCAAGTGAGACAAAAGGAAAGTGTGTGGCTAAGGCGATGAAATCTGCTGATGACTTGCAATTCGGGGGGAGCAGGAATGGTCAAAACACAACAGAAAGGTTGCAATAAAATTCTGAATGAAGAGGAGTAAGATATTTAGATACTTATAGTGGTAGTTTTGGCGGTTTAATAAAGAGAGGAAATTAGAAGCTGAATCAGCAGAGGACAAAGGGACGATAAAGTGGAGGAACAGAAGTGAAAACGGGGGAAAAAATTAGTGCAGAGAGGAGCAGAAATGGGGGAGGAGAGAGAAAACTCCGATTCCGTTCAGACCTAGTGGCTAACAGCAGCAGATGTGAGAAAGGAAACATACGGTTATTGAAAAGCAGAAAGAAATGCTCCCGGTTTTCGCTATCTCTGCAAACTCTTGATCTGCTTTGCTAGTGTTCCTAAACCAACCATGATTTGTTGGCCGTGACACGGACCTCATGAAACTCAGCAAAATCCTGTTGAGGAATTATTTTAATTTTGCTCCAATGGAGTCCAGAAATGGGAACCTGGCAGCGTGAAAATACCGCAGCGTGTCCGATACGGCAGCTTAAGCTCCAGAACCTGATGCCGGGCAGTTTCTTTCTTTAATTTCCTGCCTTGCTTCGCCTGACCTTGGCCCTGATCTCAGTCTGCCGTAGCAATATAGCGTTTTACAGTAATGTCTACAGTATTGCACCAATATTGTAAAATTCCATGGTTATACAGATAGACCAGCCTTTTAGCTGAAGCCTGGGTTAGCAATACCCAGAGCCTTCAGTGAGATTCCAACTGATATATAAAGTAATAATATTTCTACAGCAACCATGAATGTAGGGCATGGGTGGACATCATGTACGGTGGCCCAGGGGACACATACTGCACTTCCAACATCCCCCCTTTTCTTTTTGCATCCACAACACACCCAGGAAATATTTTATTAAAAATACCCACTGATGAAAATCACCCTAGACTGTACAGTCTCCCATTGCGCACCTTATTGTGGAGATGTATCTCATCCACACAGACCTGAAATTGGTGCTTTAAAAGACTCCCCATCTTGCAGATTCTAAATTATGGGACCTCTTTCTTCCACTCAGCAATGTTCTCTCATCATTAAAGGTAAAGGTTCCCTTTGACAATTTTTGTCCAGTCGTGTTCAACTCTAGGGGGTTGTGCTCATCCCCGTTTCCAAGCCATAGAGCCAGTGTTTGTCCAAAGACAATCTTCCGTGGTCACATGACCAGTGTGACTTAGACACGGAACGCTGTTACCTTCCCACCGAGGTGGTCCCTATTTATCTACTTGCATTTGCATGCTTTCGAACCGCTAGGTTGGCGGGAGCTGGGACAAGCAACGGGAGCTCACTCCGTCACATGGATTCGATCTTACGACTGCTTGGTCTTCTGACCCTCCAGCACACAAAGGCTTCTGCGGTTTAGCCCGCAGCGCCACCACGTCCCTTTTTCTCTCATCATTAAAGATCTCACTATCTAATTGTCTTTCCAAATAAGGCTGTCCACATGCACTTGACTTGTTTTTTCCTTGTTGACAATGGTGCTGTTCAAAATTCCCAAAGGTAGATTTTAATCCAGTAAAATATCTGTTAAAAAAAACTGGCATGATTTCTGTCCTTCAAGATTCTTCTTTCTCTTCAGGTGAGAAGAGGAATTTCAACCAAGGATGAACAGTGGACTGGAAACCAAGCCCTATGAGGAAACACAGAAAGAACTGGGCAAGTTTAGAGCTTGAGAAAAGAAGACTGAGGGGAGATGGGGTAGCACTTCTATAATACTTGAAAGGTGGTTGTATAGACGAGGGGCAGGACCTGCTCTCAATCATCCCAGAGTACAGGACACATACTAATGGTCTTAAGCTACAAGAAGCCAGCTTTAGAAGGAAAATGTTCTTCTATTAGAGCAGTACGACAATGGAACCAATGTCCTGTGGAGGTGGTGAGTGCTCCAATGCTGGAGGCATTCAAGAGAAAATTGGACAACCTTCTGTCAGATCTGCTTTGACTTGGATTCCAGCTTTGAGCACGGGGTTGGACTCAGTGGCCATATAGTCCCCTCCCAACCCCATGATTCTATGATTTTATGATTCTTTTAGAATCCTTCTTTCTCTTCAGGTGGGAAGAGAAAGATCAGCCATTCTGGACAGATGTTAAGGCTTCAGGATCTGTTGTGAAAGTCAAGTCACATCCCAGGATACGGCTGCATGCCCTTAATTTCTTCACATTGAAAACTTTTGAATGATGGCACGTTCATCAGAAACAATAGAATGCGGAGCAGTCTTCCATCCACAGACCATACTGTGTAGTTTGCCAACAGCCCTCAAAAATGGTCCAAATGGCTCATCAGATGCTGTAGAGCAGTGGTCCCCAATCATGGGCCTCCAGATGTTCTTGGACTACAACTCCCAGAAGCCTTCACAACCACTTTTGCTAGCCAGGATTTTCTGGGAGTTGAAGTCCAAGAACATCTGGAGGCCCAAGTTTGGGAACCACTGCTGTAGAGCAGAGGTGTCAAATTCAATGTCATCTTGGGCCACATTGGCATTATGGTTGCCTTCAAAGGGCCGGTTGTATCTTATAAGACTATACTTATTTTAATTTTATTTATTTTTCCATTTGATTTGTATGCCGCCCGCACTCTGCAAGAGTCTCCGGGCAGCTTCCAACATCAGTTAATACAATTAAATTAAAACAAACACACTAAAAACCAATACAGTTTTAAAAAAATCTACAAAAACAATCTAGATCCATGACTATCCATTAAAATTGAAATTAAAACCTTCAATTAAAACCTTCAATTAAAAAATATAAATGTACCTACTTTTTATCATATTAAATATAATCCTCCTCATTCAATTACTGGTTTTAGTAATAATGAAAGTAATAACTAGCTCTGAAAGTAAAAGTCTATCATCAAAGTTTAGAAATAATGGCAAGCAGATAAGAATGAAAGTGGGCAACAGTGAGGACTACATTTCCCAAGGTGCTGTGCGCTGCCCAATTGGCTGCACTTCCTGACTCTTTATTTTATTTATTTTATTTTATATATTCTATTTATATCCCGCCTATTTGGTCATTGCTTCGAGTGCTGGAATTAGGGTTATGGGTGACCGAGTAAGCACCTGCATATTGGACACTGCACAATAGCTGGCGACACTGTGAGGGCCACATGAAATGGCTGGGTGACCTTTGATTCAGCCCATGGGCCTTGAGTTTAATACACGCTCTGTAGAGGGAAGAGGAGGTTTGGAAGGATTGGACAGGAGGTGTAGCCGTCTGAGATCCAGGAAACATGTGGCCCCTTGGTCTTGAATAAACGTGTGCCCCTGCCCTAGATCATTCATTCATTCATTCATTCATTCATTCATTCATTCATTCATTCATTCATTCATTTATTTATTTATTTATTTATTTATTTATTTATTTATTTATTTATTTATTTATTTATATATATCCCGCCCATCTGGTCTGGTCGACCACTCTGGGCGGCTTCCAATAAGGTGTATACGAAAACAAGAATTTTACAAACAGTCCATAACATATACAATAATAAAACAAATAATAAATGAAACAAATAATAAAGAAAGAATTAAATATTGACAGGAAGGTAGGCCTGAACATACAACCATGTTTTTAGTTGACTCTTAAAAGTGCCCAGAGTAGGGGCTGCACGAATAACCAGAGGAAGGTTATTCCAGAGGCGAGGAGCCACCGCCGAGAAGGCCCGGTTTCATGTCCTTTCCTTCCAGGCCTCCCTCGGCGTTAGGCTCCTCAGCCTCACCTCCTGGCTCGTGGGGGTGATCCGAGTAGATCTAGTTGGGAGCAGGCGTTCCGCCAAGTATCGGGGTCCTAAACCATTTAGAGCCTTATATGTAAGCAGTAACACTTTGAAGTCAATGCAGAAATGGATGGGCAGCCAGTTCAGCATGGCCAGAGTAGGAGAGATATGTTGGTATTTCCTCACTCCAGTGAGGAGTCTGGCTGCTGCATTCTGCACCACCTGAAGTTTCTGCATCAGCTTCAAAGGCAGCTCCACGTAGAGCGCGTTACAGTAGTCTAATCTAGAGATTACGAGCGCATGTACTAAGGTGGTGAGCGCCCCCGTGTCTAGGTAAGGTCTCAGCCGGGCAATCCGCCAAAGGTGGAAAAAGTCCTCTTTAGTTTGGCATAAATATGAAAAGCAGATGAAACTGAGAGAAAAATGTTCATAGCAGAAAGTTGGGCATCATTCTTATGAAGAGGAACTTCAATCAAGTCACCATACAAAGGTCACCAAACAAAAATGGTGAGACACAGCCTTCAGTAGCTCCATAGGAACACACCTTCTGATAAGAGGCAATTCTGAGTGAGGTTCCTTTATTAGTTTTGTAACACATAATAGCCCCCATGCATGAGTACACAGCCAGGGTTCTGCCGAATCAGGAGCCTTACAAAGTGCCTCTGATGTATAACCTTGGATAGTGTGGTTGTCTCTTCACCAGTTCTTACAAGGCATAAGAACTTTGAGGGTGAGTGGGCAAGGATTCTGTCTCTTGTGTTGCAATCTGAGTCAAATACATGTTTCCTAGAAATTCTGAATAAGGCAGATTGGGTCCAAGGATCTTCATCTTAGATCTGGTCACAAGTTCAGAGTCAAACCTAGGTCTTTGCTGCTCTGGGTGGCAGCCCTATCTCAGGTAGCACCTTTCCTTCTGAGTTAGCCCTGGTGATGTTCCAAATGTACTGGATTTGATGGGAGTTGCCATTCATTCCACAGATTCCACAGATTTCCTTGCTAAAGCAATGTTGAATAAGTATCTCAAAAGATGTCACTGTTTCTCTGGCCTTCATATTTTATTTTATTTTATAAATAAATAACTGTTGTGAGAATGGCTGATGATCGGATTCCAAAAGATCTCCTGTATGGAGAATTAGTGTAGGGAAAGTGCCCCAGAGGGAGACCACAGCTGCGATTCAAGGATATCTGCAATTGGTATCTGAACGCCTTAGGAATGGACCTCAACAGGAGTCAGAACTCTGTCTGTGTCCTCTGAAGATGCCAGCCACAGAGACTGGCAAAATATTAGGAAGAACAACCTGCAGAACACAGCCAAAGAGCCTGAAAAACCCACAACAACCATCAGATCCCGGCCATGAAAGCCTTTGAGAATACATTCTTTCTTAGCTTTATGTGGAAATGCGGAGGATTGAACTTGAGACTGTGGTCTACTAGGTTATGTCCCATTCCTGGTTCAGGCCCCTTGTAGTCTGTCTTGGTCCCTCATCCATGTACTGATCAGGCCTGACCCTGCTTGGCATCTAAACTCAGACCAGTTCAGTATGTTTTGGCTGGAATGGGTGCTACAATAACTGGAGATGCAACGTCTGTTCAAAAACATTGAAATAAGCATGGACTTTTGTATTCCTTCCAACCCCCTTCCCTCCATAGGGTAGCTACAAAAATGATCCATTCCAGAGTGCCGCCAATGTTGAAGGCTCCAAGGCATCCTCAGTGGGGTATCTGTCTAGAAGGAGAATAATGCCAAAGTAAGCATTTGCATCCAAGGGAATCTGGCCATCCCCAAAGATTAAATGTCGCAAGAGCCCTCTCCTATTCCTGGCACTCTGCTATAAATACAGATATTATCCCCTCTCTGTCCATTATATTCATTGTTATTGCCCACAGTTATTCCGGGAAGCTTTTATGATCACATCTGTTGCCACATGTTATGGTGGAATTCTAGTTTCAACATGTTTGCAAATGTGTATTGAATGGCAAAGCAGGGATCCTATAAAGCGAGTTTTGTGTGTAAAGAATAAAGTTGGCAAGTTTGTTCTTAAGTTAGGATCCTGCCAAGCTGGCCTGGAAGGGAGGTGAACGGAACCAGAATGGCAGAGACAAAATAGAGCTCATTTTTTTCTAGAAGTTTGTAGACTGACTCCCCATAACTCAGTGGACCACAAGGGGACTGAACACTGACCTTCTCCAACCTTGTGCCATGTTGTACAACAACTCCCGTCATCCCCAGCCATCCTTACTAGGGGAGCCTGAGGTACTCACATAGCAAAAGACGTTTCCTTGGAACGTTCCATTTCATATGGCAGTTGGGATATACTCCTGTATCTCAAAGACAGGTCCACCAGGGAAAAGGTCTTCTTCACAAGTATCCTTGTTCTCTGTGTACACAGAAAGTTTCCCTGTTAATTTTGGAAGAGTGCTCCTTAGTGGGGTTGGTTAGATTGCTCCACAGCTGGATAGATAACTCAATGAGTTGGGGATCTGGCTGTAGAGCCAGAGGTCAGGAGTTCAGTTCCCAACTGGGTCACCCAGGAGAAGAGCCACCCTTGGGTGAGCTGTACACTCCCCAAGTAAATTCTGGCAAGAGTCACCATAAGTTGGAATTGATCTAGAGCACTGGTTCTTAACCTTGGGTTACTCAGGAGTTTTGGACTGCAACTCCCAGAAGACTTCACCACCAGCTGTCCTGACTGAGGTTTCTGGGAGTTGCAGTTCAAAAGCATCCGAGTAACAAAGGTTAAGAACCACTGATCTAGAGGCACATCATCATCATTCTCATTCTCATTCATTCCTTTGTAGGCCTCCTACCATCAGCCTGAAGTTCTGTAATCCAGAGTATATAAGTGCATGTTTGAAAGCATTCTGGACAAATTAGTGGTCCTTTTTTATGGGGTGGGGGAGTGTAGCATTTTAATTTCCTTCAGTGCTACATGAAGGGCAATGCAGGAAATTGAAGTAGTGACTTGGAGTCAGTCATCCCAATGTGTGGGTCTCAGAGGAGATGTTGGCAGGGTGACGGGTCCTTCCTAGGCAATGGAATCTAAATTGAGATGTCTATGGCATCTTACTGAAGTCTTGTGGACATATTCATTCATTCATTCATTCATTCATTCATTCATTCATTCATTCATTCATTCATTCATTCATTTATTTATTTATTTATTTATTTATTTATTTATTTATTTATTTATTTATTTATTTGCTGTCTTTCTCCCCAAGGCAGCTCATAACAACTAAAACTATAAAACAAATAACATTTTGAAAAGGCTATGGAAATATCATATTAAAAAAACAAAATGGGGTGATATAATCTTTCAAATAGCTTGAACCCAAGCCATATAGGGTTTTATCGATAATAGCCAGCACTTTGCATTGCGACCGGAAAGGACTGGCAACCGACGAAGCAGCTGTAATGAAAGGAGTGACATGCTACCTATAACCAACACTAGCCAGCAGTCTGGCTGCAGCATTTTGAACCTCCAAAGTTTCTGAACACTCTCCACAGGCAGCCCCATGTAGAACACATTGCAATAATCCAAACAGGATGTAATTAAGGCATGTGACACTGTGGCCAGATCAGGAAAAGGCACATCTGGCACAGCGGCTTTAACTGTGCAAATACAGTCCTGGAATTGGTAGCCTGCATTGGGTCTCCAATCAGGAAGACTAATCTCAGAGCAAAGTACACTAGAGGAAGACAAGTTTTGTTTCTTTGTGTCAAGTGGCTTGAATGTCTGTACAATTGTCTGGTACCAGGATTCATTGGCTTAGCAACAAAATGGTGCATCAAAACGTAGAAAGAAGAGGGGGGGAGAAGACTAGGGAGATAACTGGATGCATAGACTGGAGAGCATGATTATATTAGGACCAAGGAAGAGGATGGAATATTGCATCTCATAGGCTGTTCTTGGCTATCTTGGACTTGATGGTAGCAGGCTTGTAAACTCAAGTCAAAACAAAACTCTCTGGTGACCCTTCCAGAAGTCCCCAGAAACAGCATGTGGAGACTCTCCATATATATCATATGTTCTGCACAAAGAGCAACCACCACTGTAGCTCCTAGGTTAGTGGTTCCCAACCTTGGGTCCCCAGATATCCTTGGACTAAAACTCCCAGGAGCCTTCGCCACTAGGTGTGCTGGCCAGGATTTCTGGGAGTTGCAGTCCAAGAACATCTGGGGACCCAAGGTTGGGAACTAATGTTCTAAGCAGATTTTGGCTGCCTCGATACTAAAAAGACCAAACACAAACACACACAGCCAGCTCTTGGTGCCCTATTAGATTTTGTACCAATGTATCCAAATTCTCGTGGCTGTTTCCAGTCAGTTAAACTCAAAGCCATGCTGGCCACATTCCCAGCTCCTATTGTAGAATCATAGAATCATTGTAGGGTTGGACTAGGGAGGAGACTCCTAGTCCAACTCCATGCCCAAGGCAGAAGACCTCATACCATCTCAGACCTCATACCATCCTTGACAGATGGCTGTCCAATCTTTTCTTGAGAACCTCCAGTGATGGGGCACCATCTGTCACATCCATTTGATATCACAAAGGCCTGCCTGTATGACACCACAGACGTCTGCTCCCTAGTATAGATTCGGGCCCTGAACTCTCATGGAATGGCTGCCAACCTGCTAACCCTTGTGGGTGCTTCATCCTTACGACTCAGGAAGATTTCATGCTACCAAGTGTTTTATGCCTCTCACCCACCCCCACCCCCCACTACTTGAAATCTTTTTGCTGGAAAGAACAAGAGTGGACAAAAAAAGAGCTTTTCCACGGCCTTTGCCTGCCGTACCACTGCACTATTTGTTTTATATCTCGATTAAAATATTTATATTCTACTCTTTATGTTTAGACCTTGTGGTAGGATGCAGGCAATAAAACAGCATTAAACAATTTAAATTGATTCAACAACAGCAACAACAAAAAACAACCACAACAGTTTACAGAAACCTATAAGCTGGAAGGACAGAGTGAAACCATGACTGTGGAGGCTGAAAATCTTGGGTGAAGAGCCAACTTTTAACAGACTGTGGACAACACTGGCATGAAGCAGGCATCCAAAGGAAGCATCTTCCCTGAGGAAAGCACCACAGATGAGGGAGGGAGGCATCAATGACATCTTCCCATTGTTGTTCCCACAGATGGGACAAAGAGAAGAGACTTTCTACTACATCTCAGTCTCAAGCAGGGGTAAATGTGGGAGATGCTCCATGAAGCATTAAAGTTCTAAGTGATTCAGGTAGCAGAGGCTGTTAGTGGTTCTCTCAGAAGAGAAGTGAATCTTTCGGCTTCAGACTCCAAAGGAGCTGCCCAAGGTCCTGAACACAACCCCTGAAAGAGATTCAGTGCCCAAAAATCGTTTCTTCAAAACTTCGGCTAAAACTTGGCATGTGTTTATTGCTACTGTGAAATCAGACTCTCTGTTGAAATCCTATGGATTAACCAAGTACAGTGGTGCCCTGCATAGCGACGATAATCCGTTCCAAAAAAATCATCACAATGTGGATTCGTCGCTATGTCGGGCAAAAAAGCCCATAGGAATGCATTAAAACACGTTTAATGCGTTCCTATGGGCAAAAAACTCACCGTTATGCAGAAATCCTCCATGCGGCCGCCATTTTCGCTGCCCAGTAAGCAAGGAAAGGGTGCGAAAACACAGTGGGCGACCTTTTTCTTTACCCGGTGGCCATTTTGGAACCGCCAATCAGCTGTTAAAAAAACATCGCTATGCGAAAATCGGTAAGCAAAACGCTTACCGATCATCGCAAAGTGATGTTTTACCATTAGAAACATCACAATGCAATTGCTTTTGCGATCGCAAAAAACACATCGCTATGCAGAATCATCGTTAAACGAATCACTCGTTATGCAGGGCACCACTGTATATGAAGAAGCCTGAAGGAAGGGTGACTTTTGGTTTGGGAGGCAATGAGATAGGTGGGGTGTGTGAGTGAGTGGGTGGGTGTGAAGGAGAGAATTGGGGAAGATAGATAGATAGATAGATAGATAGATAGATAGATAGATAGATAGATAGATAGATAGATAGATAGATAGATAGATAGATAGATAGATAGATAGATAGATAGATAGATAGATAGATAGATAGATAGATAGATAGATAGATAGATAGATAGATAGATAGATAGATAGATAGATAGATAATGAACCTCCAGTGCATTTAGTGTTTCAAAGGTTAATATCTGCACTCCAAACTCCATTCTGAAAGTGTGGTTTCCTGTGCACCACACCAATAAATGGAGCAGCTTCTATTTTGACCTCTAATCTTCTTCTTCTTCTTGATGATTCAGGCCAGCTTTTGCCCCAGCTCATCCCACATTCTTCTTTAATTCAGAGAAACAAAATGTGGTGGATGTTTCCTTCTGAAAGGCACTGTCGCTCCCTCCGAGAGGCACCCTGTGAGATTGTCTCGATTCCCCAATAAAACATACATAAAGAAAAGAAAATCCCCTTTGGCAATAATCAGTGGTTGTACAGCATTTGACAACCGCAGTTGAATTGTGTTCATAGCCAAGGGGGATTTCTGGTCAATTCTCAAGCTAGCCGGGATGTGAAAAGGAACTCAAGCAAAATTGGAGTGGAAGATAGCAGGAAGGGAAATGAGAAGAATGAACTAAATAATACAATGCACAACCAACAGGTGACATCCAAAATATTAAAAGCAATCCCCAGATATTGTTTGTTGTGCCTTCTCATTTCAACATTCTGGAAAACAGAGAGAAACAGAGATAATGAGAGAGAAATTCCAGACTTTTAAAGTGGGGGAAAGACACATGCAAACACTATTTTCAACACAAAAAACCTGAAAAGCCATCAAGCATCAGTGTTGTGGAAGGGAAGGCATGGATAGGATTAAAATCCTAAAATTGGGCCAGAATGGGACTCCATTTGAGCTGAAGTCCATGTAAGTTTCCTTACCATTCTGCAAGAAATTTTCTCGGTTCAGTTATCAGAGTCTCTTTCCATTTTTTTAAAAGAAAAGATTCTCACTAATTCAGTTTGTCCTACCTTAGTGGATGCATGTTTGTATTCTCTGTTAGAGCATTCCAAACAGTGAGATAAATTTGATGCTTTAAAGATCCTCCACTTTTTGAATATGGGATGTTGCTTCTGAATCCATGATTCAGAATCCTAATAAATTGCCCCACGTTGCCTTATAATATAGTGCCCACCTTGCAAGCAGAAAATACGATACCAAGTGAAGGCCAGCATGAATACCAAAGACAGTAATCCTGATGGTTTACAGCAGTGGTCCCCAACCTTGGGCCTCCAGATGTTCTTGGACTACAACTCCCAGACGCCTTCACCACCATCTCTGCTGGTCAGGATTTCTGGGAGTTGAAGTCCAAGAACATCTGGAGGCCCAAGGTTGGGGACCACTGGTTTACAGGATCCCCTTTTGTGCTCACCACCATTCACAAATAAACCCTAAGCAAGGGAAAATCTTAGATCCTGGCTCCTTTTTCCATCAGTTAACCACTTCTCACCTAAACCCAAATGAATTGTCAGGGTTGTTTTGCAAGAAGCAGCCTAGCTGTTTATAAAAATAAGGGAGACCAGCTGGGGGATAGATCCCTTGTTCCTTTAGGGTTTGGAAAATTTACTATTTGCAGATCCAGTGTTACTGATCAGAACCCCTCTGGCCTTTGATACTGATCAGAACTTAGTTTTATGCTAGCTTTCACACTTCAGAAGAAATGAAAATATTATTAAAGTAACATTTTGCAATGCCAACAATTTATAAATATGATCTTTGAAAAAAGTAAAGGAAATTTCACAGGGGTAGCTGTGTTAGCTAGTTGTAGCAAAAGCAAATATGGCATTTTAAAGACTATCAGGTTTTACCTCCCATACCCTTTTATGGATTATAATCCACTTCTTTACAAATGAGCTACACTCCACAAATCTTTATCTCAATAAATGCAAGTAAGTTTCTGTCCATTTTCCCATGTGCTGCTGCAACACCTGGAAATGGCTGGATGGATTTTCACCAAAATTTCAGGGTATCTTTTCTATGCTGTGACATGAAATACAGACTATGTGATGTATAGAGAAATCTCCTTGGGGGCCCTCAAGGGAACCCCAATTATTTACTCATACTGACTTTCAGTATTTTCACCAGAAGTGGAACAAATATTTGGGATGGTCTAACCTAAGGTTGTGTGTGACCTACGAACATTGCTTGGGGGCACTCAAGGGCAGATTAATTATTTTGTCTTGATGGATTTTCTTCAAATTCAAAGGCTATTTTTCAGGTGATCTCACTTAAAATACAGACTGGTAACTTCAGGGGCCTTCGGGCACATCCTAATTATTTTTGTTGCCTACAGAGTTAAGTAACACTTCCTTTTAAAGACTTCCAAATACTGAGTTCGGAAATTTGCATATTTTCAATGAAATCACAATGAAACAGATGTGGGAAGGCTTCAAATGCTCATTAACTGAGAGTCATGCTGGCGGGGGGGGGGATTCTGGGACCTGTGTTCCTGAGAGAAGCTGAAGAAGTACCAAGGTGAAGATGCGCAGAGGGAGAAAGACTGGCACAAAAGATAGAAGGAGTGCAACAGACAAGAGAGAAGGAACTGGGATGAAGTGGAACTCGGGAGATTTTAACTCAACGTTGGATCCTTGGGTTAGTGACAAATATGATGTGCTAGTCTGTAAGTCACAACATGATTCCTTCTTATTTTTTGTATTTGATCATGCATAATAAAATGGAACTGTAAATAAAAATGTTCATGTGATTTTTTAAAAAAACACACCTATGGATTAATATAAAAAGGGGGATGGTATAGAGCAGGGGTTCCCAAACTGTGCACCACAGCTCTGTGGCGTGCCCGGGATCCAAGCCAAGGGCGCCATGGAAAAAAATAATGGAACATAGAGCTATGAATGCTGGAGAGGAGTTGTTCATAGCTCTATATAGAGGAGTTGTTCATAGCTCTATATAGAGGAGTTGTTCATAGCTCTATATAGAGGAGCTGTTCATAGCTCTATATAAAGGAGCTGTTCATAGCTGTATGTCAAACAGGAACTGGAAGTGAAGGCTGTGTGCCTTCCTCTCCTTGGCCAATATCCATGGTCCCTGGTGGAGGCATGCGCTGGGTGGCCTCATGAGTTTCCTTCATCAGGACTTGAAAGGAGGTTGATCCTTAGGAATATTTGGGGGGAAAGAGATTGCATGGCTTGGGAGGGGTCCCACCTTGGTCCCACCCAAGGTGACAAGGAGACCCCTGATGGCCCCTCTCAGCAAGGAGAGTCATGGCCAGTGGTCAGTAAATCAAGGGAGCCATAGTCCAAAATGTTTGCGAACCATTGGCATAGAATTCTCTGTCCACAGAACTGTTATAATGGCCTTCATGGCAACAGACTACAGTAGCTTACATCTCCACAAGAAACCTTCTTCCACCTCTCCATCCAATATGAGGAAGTTTGTAGCTGCTATTTTATGAAATGAAACTAAAGCAAGCTGCAGCTTTTTTGCAAATGAAAAGGCCCCTAAAAAGTGTACAATTAAGCTCCATGTTTTCATTTTTTAAAAGAAGCCGTTGGTCCCCGTGCAATTTCCCAGTAAATCAAAGCCACAGCAGCACCTCCGTCCCCGAGCTTTAGCTTTCTCCATAATACTGATTTAACAACCGTAAAGATGACTTTGCTTTTTAAAATATTTAAAAATCCACTGAAATCTCAAACAGTGCAGTGGAAATTGGCTCGCAGAGAAAGGCACGGGGAAAGTGGGGGAGGCTTCTGTGCCGGGGAGAAGCAGGGGGCGAAGAGAAGCTGGAGTGATGCCATGAAAAGAGAGGAGAAGTCAAAATTGTGCGGAGGGCTAAGAGTGGAAGAAATGAAATGCAAATAAGGAACTTAGGAGAGCTGACAAAAGAAAAACAGGGGCCGCATTTCAGATGGGGTGGTAGAGCAAAGAGGCTTTAGTGAGACGGGTAAGATTATTAGGAAGGCAGGGAAGCCAACCTTGGCTATGCATATATGCAAGCAGAGTTGGTTAGAAAAGAGAAGGGAGGAGGTTTGGCTCACCCTGCTTAAGGAAACAGCCTTTCCTTTCTTATCTGAAAATGTTTAGCAGTGATCTGGATTTTGTTGTCTGCACCAGGGGCAAATTAAAATTTTCAGGGCATGATCCAGCCGCATTAAAACCGTTTAAGGCCATTGAGTTGAATAGCACTTTTCAGGACACATTGACTAAATCTAGTAGGATGTCAAAAACTGCAGTAGGTCTGCTGAATCAGTGGAAATTTGGTGAGTGCACTCCATTGTGAGTTTCATTGATTCAATGGGGCTAATGCAGTTGCGACTTTTGGCTGGATATCAGTCTTTATATATGAAACAACTCAAGTTATAATATTTCTGTTTGTCAGCATACTTACTAGGGAATAAGCTCCATGGAACCCCTTCAGTTGTTCTCGTAACCATCTGCATTTCAGTTGAATATCAGGAACACTTCTTAACTGTTGGAGTAGTATGGGAATGGAACCAATTACAGTGGTGCCCCGCATAGCGACAATAATCTGTTCCGGAAAAATTGTCGCTATACGGATTCATCGCTATGCGGAACAAAAAAGCCCATAGGAATGCATTAAAACATATTTAATGCATTCCTATGGGCAAAAAAACTCACCGTTCTGCGAAAATCCTCCATACGGTCGCCATTTCCGCTGGCCGGTAAGTGAGGAATGGGCACGAAAACACTGCGGGCGGCCATTTTTTTAACCCGGTGGCCATTTTGGAACCGCCGATCAGCTGTTAGGAAAACATCGCTATGCCAAAATCAGTAAGCAAAACTGCTTACCGATCATCGCAAAGCGATGTTTTACCATTTGAAACATCGCAATGCGATTGCAAAAACGATTGCAAAAAAAATATCGCTATGTGGATTCATCGTTAAACGGGGCGCCCGTTATGCGGGTCACCACTGTATGCTGGGAGGTGGTGAGCACTGCAAATGGTAGAAGCATTCAAAAGAAAATTGGGCAACCATCTGTCAGCTGTGCTTGGACTTAAATTCCCGCATTGATCAGGGGGCTAGACCCCTTATAAGTCCCTTTCAACTCAGTTATTCTATGATTCTGTGATTCGGGGTGTTGTTGATCTAAAATTCCCATCAAGCATGAACAATGATGGGAATGATTGATGGGGCCTGGATTCCACTACTGCCTGGAGGGTTACAGTTCCTTATTCCTCTTATGTCAGCATAACAAGTAAGTTCTGCTGAAGGCAAGGGTCTTGCTTTTGAACCTACAAAACATATGAAGGAATCAATGGATATTGTTGGCTTTAAGACAGCAAGATGACCCTACTCTTTAGCAGAAACAACTTTTTTGCCCTTTGCATCTCCATCCTTTTTAAAATATTGTTGACTCGAGGGCAGAATTTAAGCCAATAGCTCTTCCATTTATTTATTTATTCATTATTCAATGCTCTGAAGCTTTAAATCAGATCTTGGAAGCCCTACATTTTCTTAGAGTCCATCATCAGTGTGAGGAATTTTGGGAGCAGTAGTCAGGAAAAGGCATGTTTCCCTATCTCTGCCATCCACTCGTAGCACCTGTCTTTTGCCCCCAGTCTCCTGAATTGATGCCCAAATAGAATACTGAGACTGTTCAGCATATTTCGGAATATTAATTACACCAAATGGCATTTTTCCTTGAAACATTCTTTCTTTGAAAGATAACAAGTATAAGTTCTCTTTTTTTCCCCTTCCCCTTCTTTCTTCTTTTTAAAAAAGGCAGGAGACAAAAGTCATTGTTGAATCTTTTAATGCATTAGGCACAGTTCCACATGACATTTTCCTACTGAAGCAAAAGAAATGGAGATTAGATGGTAGTGCAAGCATTCTAACAAGAATGCAAAATTGCTTAAGAAACCAAGATCAGATGTCCATTCACATTTTACTGGTTTTCTCCCCATCATACATGCCTGTCTTCTGAGTTGCATCGCTTGACGTCAGAACAAAATCAACCTTTCCCAGATTCATTATCTATAAATCAAGGCTGGCTTTTATTTTATTTTACTTTGGGCCCATGCAATTACATGCAGCTCATTTGTATACGCAGACAAATGTCTAATTTGAAAGTAAAGCTTTGGTGGTGATATAGGCAAATTGGCTAATTGTGCACACAAAGGGCCATAATTAGACATTTGCACACACAATTACCTGCTCTGTGTCCACGACATTTCATAATTGCATGTGCAATTACAGACCCAGGTTATCAGGATTACAAGCTTTTGCTGGCAAAAGTCCAGTGGGCTGAAGGGAAGAAGGACACTGAATTTGTCTTCATACCTGAAAGTATCTGGTTTCAGGACTAGAGTGATGGACAATATCTATTAGATCCATGCTAATATCGTCGTTGTCGTCTTCTTCTCCTCCTCCTCCTCCTCCTTCTTTTTCTTGAAGTTCTCCACCTGAAACCTCTGCCAAGGAAAGTCCAATTTTGCAATCTGCACAGATTACATGAATATGGCAAACTTGGAGAAAATCATGCATTGTGTTTCATGTACTGTCAAGTGCAATTTTAAGCTATTTGGTTTTGCTTCCAAGAGTGGGAAAATACGGTACTTAAAGGGACTAGTAATTTCTTTATTGTCAGAAATTTTATCCAAACACCTTCCTTCTAAAAGTTTCAAAACAATGGTTCCCAAACTTTTTTGACTCATAGCTCCCTTGACTTAATGGCCACTGACTGCAGCTCCCTCAGTATTTTATTTATTTATGATTTATTTAAAATATTTTTACCACACCTTTCTCCTTGAAAAGGATCCAAGGTGGCTTACAACACTGAAAGACAATATTTAAAGTTAAAAACAATGAGTATACAACAATGCTTAACATCATTAAAAGACAATGAGAGCAATGAATATTAAGAAGCAGCTTAAATCATTAAAAGATCATATTAAAGCTAAAACAACTATCCAAATATTAAAAAGGAACAAACAAGTACCACACTGAGAGATGCTAAATACAAGTAGTGCTAAAGACTCAGTCAGAGCAGTACTGCATGACGATCTATCTAAAAGTCACAACCATGTAACCAGTGACTGAGGGAAAGCTTGCCTGAAGAGAAAGGTCTTTTGCCTGCTTGCAGAAGGATAGCAAAGATGAGGCCAGCCTGCCTTCCAGTGGGAGGGAGTTCCAAAGTCTGGTTGCATCAACAGAGAAGGCTCTCTCCTGTGTTCCCACCAAATGCACCTGTGAACGTGGTGGGACCGAGAGAAAGGCTTCATCTGATGATCTTAACACCCAGACTGGCTCATAATGGAGGTATGGTGTTTGAGAAAACTTGGACCCAAGCCATTTAGAGTTTTATCGGTTAAAACCAGTGCTTTGAATTGTGTCCGGAAGCTGATCGGAGGCCAGTGGAGCTGCTGTAACAGGGAGGTTATGTGGCTTTTGACATGCCAGAACTTAATGATTCATGGTTTTCTTCCATCCTGGATTCTAACATATCTAACAAAACAGTTTGGACCTTCTCCTTCGTGCGGCTCCTCATTGTGAGTCCTGAAAACCAGCTCCAGCTAGATCATCCTTTGAAGACTAATTTTTTGTTCCACAGAGCCCTACCGTCTGTGTGTGTTGTGGGGAAAAAAAAAACCCAGATTTTGCTGGCATTTGATATAGAAGGATCACAGCTTCATGCTACTGTACTGAAATTAATGGAGGTTAAGTTTGCCATGACAAACTTTGGCCCTGTCATGAGTGCGCCCGAAGATCTGGACCCAGAAGGGTTAACTGTGGCTGAGGAGAATGTGGAGAGATTGGAAACAGCTGAGCAGCCTCCAGATTCTCCCTCCACAGCAGACAGGCTTCGGGGCAGGCTTCGGAAAAGACTCGGGGAAAGAAGAGCAGAGGATCGCTCTAAAGCTTTCCACAGGGACCTGCGCTCACCTAGCCCTGAGTACTAGCAGAATAGAGAGGGTTCCAACAGCTCAGGGAGCTGCTTTAGGATAAAACGAGCTTCAGCGAAGCAAGAAACTTCGTGGAAGCAAGGTGTCGAAAACCTGTTTGGCATCCACGTCTCCTGACCCTGTACCCTGTACCCTGGACCTTGGCCCTGGATCTGCGCTGCATCGGACTTCGGACCTTGGCTTTGGACTACGTGCTTTGTACCCTGGACTCTGACCGTGTTCCTGGACCTGGACTTTGCCTTTCGCTCTGCACTCTGTAAGTTTGTTTGGAACTCTGGCTTTGAACTCTTGGTATTGCTGACCTTGGATTGATTATCGGACTCTGGCTTGTCGTAACTCCCGGGAACGTGGCAGGCCCCAGGAACTCTCTTCTGTGTGACTAAGTCTGGGTCCAGCCCAGGTTTTAGTTCCAGTAAAGGCAAAGGAATCAAGCCCCAACGTCCTATTATTTCCTATAGTTTCCTGCAGCCAGTTTTATTTTATTTTTCCAATGAAATAAAATTTCTGTATCACTGGAATTTTAAAGGAGTTCATGTTGTGTTTACAGAGAATTGCTACTAAATGATTTCCTTTAGAACTCAGATCTTTTAAAGGACTTAGAAGAGTTCACCAATCATAAGATATATATATATGAGAATGCCAGGCAGTTTATCTTATGATTGGTGAACTCTTCTAAGTATATATGATATATGTAAGGACTAAGAGGCATACTAGGTTTAAATCTTACTATGTAAAGATTAATTTAAGATTGTGGGTGAAGGTGAAGAGTTCAAAAAGCTTCCTTGTTCCTTTTAGTGAGCATGAGGGGGGATTTGGTCCTGTTTTGAGAGGCCAACAGTGTCCGTGGGATTCTTGGACCTCCTTCTTTCTCCTTTTCCTTCTTAAATGGTCATTAGAGAGTGCAATGGAGATTCTTAGCCTTCCTTGGATAACATATATTAGAGATGGGCACAAATCAGAAAAATAGTGATTTATTTTGATTTGTGATTCGTCAACCTTGGCAAATTATGACTTTATGTTTTCTGATTAATTTATGAATCGATTTGTCAATTTGTTTCTTTTTATTTTAAACAATTGTGAAATGCCCCTTTGCAGCACTTAGAAGTGCTAAGTTTTCAAGGACGCTGCCCTAAGTTTCCTCTACAAATCCTACAAGGTTGGTGACGTTTGGATTTCGGACATCTGAGTTATACAACTGCAATGAGGGATCCCCACAAGAAAATTCTTCCCAAGGATTGGGTTTCAGAAGTCCAAGTTATACACCCACAAATTGGGTCCCTCCCAGAATGTGCCCTTTGGCAACTGGCCTGGGGAAACCCAATCTTCACCAAACCTGGAGGGATTGTAGAGGAGAGTCAGAAGAGGGTTCTCTGTGATTTTGGTGTCTCAAGGTGTCTTGGGGGTTATTTTACAGCCAAATCAAATGATTAATCAAAAATCACTAAAAAATTAATTGATTTGTGATTCGTTGGGTCATTGATTTGTATGAATTAGAATTGTTGAATGAGAAATTTTTGAACAAATTTGGTGATTCCTTTTTAAATTTTGTGCTCATCTCTAATATATATTCATGGTTTAACCATCAGTTACAGCAGGGTTGGATCATCTCTTTTGGAAAGAAGGCTTCACGTCCTCTTTGCCTCCCCCCCAGAATAAAGAGGTGAGACACAAGTGATGGGGTAAACTAGGAACACACATTATTGAACAGGTAACATTAACTCTTGCTATTCCTAAGCAGAGGAGGCTGTGGTAGTGTGAGATCAGGTTTGATGCCAAAGGTCTCACCAGACCCCCTCCCAAATCTTATATAGGCAAGTCCCATGCCCCATTGTTGTTTGGTCCCTCAGACAGTATGATGCTGACCTGCACCTGATTCCCCCACTGGCCAGTTAGCTACCTCTCATTAGTGACCCTCAGGCCGGGGAGGGCCCCAGCATGTCCTCCCCCCAGGACTGTAACCTCATGATCCACCGCGAGGCAAGGACAGATGGGCTATCACCTCCCATATACTCCCTGGGCACCCACTGATACTTGTTCTTTCTTTACTACCTGCCAGTGTGACCAAGAAATGAACATCTAACATCTCAAAACAACAAACCCATACCAGTGTGGGATAGGCGAAAACCCAGCCAACCACAAGTCAATCAAGATAGAAGGGAAAAGATTTGTATCCAGCCCCAAAAAGGCGACCAGTCAAAATCACACTGGATTAAGGGTGGGTGGATAGGAAGAAATCCTCAGAAGAGGCCAAAGGGGAGGGGAATGCAGCTAAATACTGCATTCCCTAAGCCTCAATCTCCAGGTGATGCAGCACGAGATTCATGTCTCGCATCATCCTGGGGGGAGGGTGCCAAAGAAGCTGCATTCATATTCTCCCCCAAAACCAACTCTTGTCCCCCAGGCTCTGTTATGAGACTCCTGGGAAAGAAGAGAGAGAGAGATTTAGCTTCCAGGAGCTTCTTTCTGCCGTTGTATGTTGGGTGTGACTCTTAACCTGTGGAAAGCCAACATAAGAGCACCTGTTTCTGTTAGCCCAGTGACAGACCACGTTGAGTAAAATCATTCTCTGCTTTAGTCCCTCACAGCTCTAGAGTACTGGGAAGGCCATGGAGACCAGTAAAGTTGATACAGTTTTTGTGAGAGGAGAAGACATTAAAAAGCCAATGAGGACAAACATTGTAACTGTTAGAGCAGTACGACAATGGAACCAATCATCTCAGGAGGGGATGAGCACTCCAACACTGAAGGCATGAACATTGGACAACCGTATGTCAGATCTAATTTGACTTTGATTCCTGCATTGAGCAGAGGGTTGAACTCAATGGCCTTATAGGCCCCTTCCAACTCAATTATTCTATGATTCTATGAATATTCGTTGTAAATGTGCAATTAATTACACAAACTGTGGATGGACTACGGGACAAAGGCAAAAACATATTGTTGCTGGAAAAAAATCTATTTTCTTCCCTTGCCTATTGTGTTAAACTTTACAGACAACACCTTCCCAGATTGTAATTTACCCTCTAAACATTTCCCTTGGGAAAGTGTATAAATCAAATACTTTTTTCCTGATTTATTTGGAAATGCATATATAAAGGGAGTGGGTGGGAGAAAAGAAGAGGAAAACCTACCATCATATTATCATATGCTCGTCTTTGAAAAGAGTGAAAAACTGTTTTTCCCTTACCCATGCAATTTTTTTTTTAAATCAGCCATGATGTGTCTCATTAAAATGAATCTAGGCTGATTTACCATCATTGTAATCAAGGGTTGCCTGACCTTTTCAGCTGTGCTCCCCATTTATAATAAATCTGAGCAGTTAAAAATAGATGAGTTTGGGACAGAGAATAAAAAGAAACACTGTTCAAATATCAGCATGATTACATAGGAGTTTCACCATGCCACTTGTTAACTAGTCTGGAAACCAATCTCACTGGTGTTCTGACACAATGCCTGGAATCCTGTCACTTAGTGTGGTAAGTAGCAACTAGAGTAGGCCCATTTAATCAGTGGGGATTCAGTGAGTCATAGAATCATAGAATAATTGAGTTGGAAGGGGCCTATAAGGCCATTGAGCCCCAAACCCTGCTCAATGCAGAAATAAAATCAAAGTAACACTGGCAGATGGTTGCCCAATTTTTTCTCTAATGCCTCCAGTGTTGGGGCACTCACCACCTCCAAGGTCCTTGGTTCCATTGTTGTACTGTTCCAACAGTTAAGAAGTTTTTCCTGACATTCAATCTAAATCTGGATTTTTGTTTATCTTGAGTCCATTATTACATCTCCTGCAATCAGAAATGAGTGAGAACAGATCCTGGACATTGGTAGTTAACCCCTCTGTAAGCTTGATTGATTTCATGAACCTACTCTCGTTGCCACGACTAAGTGGCAACTCCAGTAAGTTCCCACTTACTGAAGAACAAAATTCCAGTCAATAAGCAGTGAGCTGCATATAACATTCTGTGAGTAGGTAGAGATGGTTTACAATGGTGACTTCTAAAGCACTGTAATAGAATACTGTCATATGGAATTACTACCTTGGATAAAAATCGGTATTAGTTAGGAACTTAGACTGGGACTTGGGAAACTCAAGTTCTAGTCAAGAGGTGGGCAAAGTATAGCCCTCCAATGTTGTGGGATTCGCAATGGTGAGGAAAGTTGGCAGTTACTTATACTCCATCAATATTTGGAGGTCCGTAACTGTCCACTCATAATCTAGAACCCACAGGGCAATTTTGGGCCAGTTGGTTTCTCTGAACTTGACCAACTTCACTGGACTGGTATAAGGACACATGGGGAAAACAGACATACCAGTGGAACAAAGGAGAGATACAAGTTCATGGAGGTGAACACATCTCTCAGCTGGCCAGAGAGGGTTCTTTTAACTGGATTGTTGTCCTCTGTTAGTTTTTAAATTTTTTTTTTTTTTTTTTACTATTGACTTTATTTGCTATTTTTAATATTAAACTTGTTTAATTCCTTTTAACTATTTGTATATTTACTGTTGTTAATTTTTGAATGTTGTCTTTTAATTGTTGTAAGCTGTGTTGGGTCTTTTTAAGGAGAAAGTGGGATAGAAATATTTTAAAGAAATAAACAAACAGACAAACAAATGGAGTACACTTGGAAGGAACATGGGATATAAATGCTGCCAACGATAGATCGATAGATCGATAGATCGACAGACAGACAGACAGACAGACAGACAGACAGACAGACAGACAGACAGATAGATAGACAGATAGACAGATAGATAGATAGATAGATAGATAGATAGATAGATAGATAGATAGATAGATAGATAGATAGATAGATAGATAGATAGATAGATAGATAGATAGATAGATAGATAGATAATGAACATTTGAACATAATTATGATTTGAAACCAGAAGGAGGAGGAGGAGTTGCTAGCTATTAATAAACAAGATGGGGAACAAAGTCGTAAAATAGCACCTGAGCGCTCACAAGAAGGCAGTACACATGCTAGTAAATCAATATCCTCCAGGCTCCTCCCAAATGGATGCTCTGCCTAGAGAATGGGACACTTCCTTCTCAAAGCACTGATCATCCTAAAGCTAGTTTGGCCAAATGGGTAAGCATAGGATATGTCTCCTGCCATCAGGATAGACATCATTGCTTCCTGTTTTTCCCCCTCCCACAATGGTGGGAATTGTTTCCATATCATGTGTCTTCATTGCCCAAAGAGGGGCATTAACTTTATTAAGTTCTTCCCAAGGATAGGGGGAGCAGATAACAGACACAATAATCTGTTCTGGCCAAATGCAGTGATTCCAACTAAAAATGGAGACGAATAAAAAAAAGCACAATATTCATCAGAAATCACTGATTCATTAAATATTAATCCCTTCATATTTGTGGGTTCCAGAGATCCCCATGAATAGAAAGGGATTAATATTTCCCCATTTTTATTCATCCGCCATATGAAGAAAGCGAAGGCTAGCCTTATCTCTTTTCCTATGGCGTTCCCATTCTGCCTACTGACCAGCCAATCAGCTGATCAGCGGGGGGGCATTTAAAAAAATAACCCTCCATGAATCGACGAATATATTCATTATTCGTTGCTTCATGGGGGCAGCTTCGTGCTTCGTGAGTCATCAAAAGTTGATGACTCACGAAGCAGGACAACTCACCACAATGGTGACTCATCCCCAACTCTAATTCCAACTATTCGCACCTGAGCAGAGAGAGGTCAGTTGTCTTGTTAAAAACATTTGGCCTGGATTGGAAAGCATATCAGTTTCTCTTTCACCCACATTTGTTTTGAAGATAAAATAAGAAAAAACTCACATTCTTCTCATTCAATTTGATGGTATAACTGGTATGATTTTATCCAGAGGCAAATTAAAATAGACCACAAGGAGGGAATGGGCATCTTGCCCTCCCCCACCTTCTTCCTCTTCAATCATAGCTCCTTTTCTATGAGGAAAGACTGAAAGAACTGGACATGTTTAGTCTTCTTTTCTCAAGGTAAAACATATCCAGTTCTTTCGGTCTGTCCTCCTAGGGCTTAGTTTCCAGTCCCCTGATAATTCTTCTTACTTTCCTCTAAACTTGCTCCTCTGAACTTGCTGAATTTGCTTCACTTTGCATTATTTTTCTTTCTTAATTTCTGCCCTCCCTCCTCCTCTTTCTCCTCCACTTTCATTCTTCTTCTTCTTCTTCTTCTTCTTCTTCTTCTTCTTCTTCTTCTTCTTCTTCTTCTTCTTCTTCTTCTTCATCTTCTTGTTATTGGTAAGTAATCATTTGTATGCTTTCATCCTAAGGTCACATCCTCTTTAGATCTCTTCTCGTTTCTTAAAGGAAATCCTTTTGCTCTTTGTACTCCTTTGTTTGCAGTGAAGAACTGGCCATGTGGGTGACTCCAGTGTACTTGTACATTTAGAAGACAGCTCTAAGGGGTTCTGAACTCAGTTCTAGGTTTTAATTGATTCATGCTGTGTGAGAAACCTCTGCTTGAAGGTTGTAGCTGCATTCTGTTCCATTGACAAGCATTCACACCTTATTCTGCCCTTTTGCTTAGAGGAAGAGCAGAAAATCAAAGGGTTATTTGAGCCAATCCTGGTTACGATTAGGTAACTAGTATCCTATCTGAATTCTAACAACATACTATGTAATCATACTAAGTAAAAGAAAGAGCTCTCAGGGCATTGCCTGTAGGCTCCGCTGGCTCGGACATCCGTTGTTGACTGCTTTGTTCTTTCTCTAAGGCAATTAGCCTTCCTTTGTTCTGTGATCACCCACAATCCTGAAATGATATTTTAGCACAGTAAATACAAGTATCTTCTGTTAGCTTATCATTGCCATCCTATGTGCTTACTTTCTAATTCATAGCCAGAATCTCACCTTGTTAGTCTGCTAGATTCTGCTAACATACTTACCACACATTCCTTCATGAGAAACATGAAAACTGTGTTTCGCTGAGTGGTTTTGATTCTTTTGACACACCTCTCAAAAGTGGAACACATTTTACCGAAAATAAAATAAAAACAAGATAAAGTTAAAGGCCAAATTCAGCTGGCCTCTTAAAGATCACTACATAGCTTGGACTGCAAAGAAAGGTTGTATCATGTTCACTAATTCTTAAATGCTAACCTGTAACAATTTTGAGAAACACAAACATATGAAAACCAGAAAAAAAAGTTCTTCCATTTGGGGAATCACAGAAATTGCTTTTCCATCTCCGTGCCTGGAACTAGCCTCACAGTCTTCTGCTGAAAGTACATTGTGTGATTATGTTGTGTTATGTTCTTTGTACTCTTAGAAGTGTTCTTGCAGTTGTATGACTCTTGTGGCTTGTGATCCTATACAGTGCAATGTACTGAGATGGCTCTGAGCCTAACCCTCATAGAAGTGTAACCCTCTTGCCTACAAATCTATACAGTGCCCTGAAATACTGAAAAATATAGAAAGAAGGTTCAGCACTCTTGAAAACAACAATTACTCTTATGTACAGCTTTTTACACACAATTTTCCCCTTGATGCTCATTGTCCTCTTGAGATGCAGTAGCAATTTATGGGGATCATGCCCTCCTAACACACTGCAGTATCCCCTTGTCTTAGTATTAAATTTTAAAGATGCCAAAAGATAAACTAGGCTATTCTTTCTTTATGCATATCAGAGAGTTGCCCAATTCAAAATCATGGGTGAGCATGAAATATAGGCAAAATAAAAAACCAATTAAAAAGTCAACACAATCAGACTATTATTGACCAGAGGTTACCAGAGTGTGAGTCATTTGTAGAAATGTTTTGTCAACTTCGGACGTTGTCAGCATCCATAAAGTGGGTGGGTTCAGCGCTGTTCCAGCACAATGCTTCTGGAAGGTGATAAAAGAGTTTCTGTGCATGCGTACATATGTAGGAAACTGTGTGTTCTTGTGTGTTTGTTTGTGCCTTCTATACATACGTAAAACCACACCACACATGCTGGCTATATGTATATGCATAATACAGACACACACATATCTGCAGATAGACAGTTGGTTAGACAGGTAGAAACAGATGAAAACTCTAATATGCATCTTTTTTTAAAAAAATTCTTCTTCTCTATACAGTATCACCCTGTCAAGACCATCTCCCCCAAATATCCCTTTAATATGCGGCATTAACCTACCTTTTGGCAGTTTTTTCAGCCAGTTCTATTCATGATCCTCTCTCTTCCCCACCTTCGTTACTTTAATTGGTTGGTAGATATTCCAGCTCTCCAAAGATCGCCCAACCATTTTTGAGGAGACAAAGAAAAGGAAATTTGTGAAAATTCTAACTATTTTATATTTTACTGATTTAAATTTTGCCCACACACACATGCTCACACACACATATATATACAGGGCAACTTTTATTTGATGGAAGTTACCATTAACATATTTTCATAATCTGCTCAGCCTGGCAACAGCAGGAGTAAAAAGGTGTGAGGGGCATGCAATATTCATGAAATTAAGGGGAGCCGAGATGAAAGGGAGTTCCATTAGGGAGACCAAGTGTGACAATATGACACATATTTGCATATTTTAGACTTTAAATCTTTTCAGCCCATCCAAGTTGATATATGGATGTAAACATGCATTGCCAGTTTTTAGCATATTATAAGCCCTCAAGACTTTGCATGCATTTTAATACGTTTCATTATTGCCATAGATTTTAATTTCGAAAGCTCACAGCTTTGATGGAAGAAAACTGGAAGTCACAGCATCTGGCCCATGCTCCAGGCGAGCCGGCGCCTTGTTGAATACTTTTGCAGCAGAAGAGTCTCTCTCTCTCTTTCTCTCTCTCTCTCTCAATGAGTGCATGTTGGCAGGTCTGAGAGTGGGTGTCTGCATGGAGTGTGCAGGTAGGTGGGAAATGGAATGGTTTTGTTTAGTACACATACTAATGATGTACTAAGTTCATCAGCCTGGAAGAAAAAAAAGGATTGTGGATGGGGGAGAGAACGATTCGTCAACACACCGAACTGCCAAACCAATCAAAGGCTTATTTATGGACTTCTTTCTTTCTACTATTCCTATGCTTAGAACGAATTTGTTAATAAGTAGACTTCCGTCAGAAAGGGCTGAGCAATTATGACATTTTTAAGGGGGAGCGGAACAAGAAGCAGACCTCTGTTAGGCTTTCAAGAACATCTACTCACTTTAAATTCTTGCGTTGTAAAATAGTTTTAACCCACCTTTCTCCTCAAAAAGGACCCAAAGTGGCTTACAACAATTAAAAGACAGAACCTAAGCAAACCACAATGAGTATACAATACTAAAAGGTTCAATGAATACAATAGTTTTTAAGTCGTGTCCGACTCTTCGTAACGCCATGGACCAGAGCACGCCAGGCCCTCCTGTCTTCCACTGCCTCCCAGAGTTGTGTCAAATTCATCTTGGTCACTTCGATGACACTGTCCAACCATCTCATCCTCTGTCATCCCCTTCTCCTCTTGCCTTCACTCTTTCCCAACATCAGGGTCTTTTCCAGGGAGTCTTCTCTTCTCATGAGATGGCCAAAGTACTTGAGCCTCAGCTTCAGGATCTGTCCTTCCAGTGAGCACTCAGGGCTGATTTAATGAATACAATACCAAAAGATATAAGCAATGCCAAAACACATTCAATGCAGGAAGGTACTAGAATCTGTTTTTTAAAACCCTACTCAGCAGACAATCAATTACAGAAAGCCTGCTTGAAAAGAAAGGTCTTTGCCTGCTTGTGGAAGGAGAGCAGAGATGAGGCCAGGCTGGCCTCCAGTGAGAGGGAGTTCCATGGCCAGGAAACAGCAACAGAGAAGTGCTCACTGGAAGAACAGATCCTGAAACTGAGGCTCCAATTCTTTGGCTCTCCCATGCTAAAAGAACACTCCCTAGAAAAGACCCTGATGTTGGGAAAGTGTGAGGGCAAGAGGAGAAGGGGACGACAGAGGATGAGATGGATGGACAGGGTCACCGAAGTGACCAGCATGAATTTGACCCAACTCCAGGAGGCAGTGGAAGACAGGAGGGCCTGGCATGCTGTGGTCCATGGGGTCACGAAGAGTTGGACATGACTTAACGACTAAACAACAGCAACAAATGATGGGTTAAGCAATAGGGCAAGGGGTGTGAACAAAGATGCCCTACCTGAGCCTGTAGGAGTTCATGAAGGAACCGAAGCATACTGTTTTGTTATAGCATGGTTCGGAACTCTCAGATCTGTACTCTCTCCGCTCCTCCCCCAGCTCTCTGGATCTCATCTGGCCCATCTCAGATACTCCAACCCTACAGAAATCCATGTAAAAAAATTAACCACTCAGTCACACTCCTCAGAAACCTCCAGGTGGCGTGATAGGCAGGTTAATCCCCTGGAGCCCAAAAGTGTTGTGGATTAATAGAAGCCTATCAAACAGAAAAGGCCAACTTGATGTGCTTCTACATAACGACATTCTTTCAATTATGGCCTGTGACAAACCAACGTGAGAATGGGTAGCTTTTGTTTGGGGTTTTAGTCAATACCAGTGACACATCAGACATAATTTATTTTATGAAACATATTTTTAAATAAATAACAATAAAAGGACCCTTGAAAAGGACCCAAGGTGACATACAACATTGAAAGGCAATATTTACAGTTGAAAACAATGAGTATACAACGGTGGTTTGCATTATTAAAAGTCAATATTTAAAGCTAAGAACAATGAGAATAAAGAGGCATCTTACATCATTAAATGGCAATGTTAAAGCGAAGAACAATAAGTATTCAAATATGTTTTAAGAGTTATGGGTGTCACTGTATTTTATCCCATGTCCATTGATTAAAAACCACAACAGTTCTTTGTTCAACTATGTATATGAGCTCACAAGTATTGTTTCCCTATGTTTTTTGAATGGGTAAAGGCACATTGGTGATGGGAAACGATATGGAAGGATGAAACTAATAATCTCCAGAAGCTACGAAATTCACAGCCGTGGTGTTTGCACAAATTTAAGCCATCAAAAGAAGATCGCCAGCTACAGGTAGGAAAGCATCCTACCAAAATATCTAGACAGCCATGGCCGCCAATCAGAGCTGGCAGTGTATAGAGTGTAGGGGTTATAGACCAATGTTTGGGTTTGATTTGTAGTTGCAAGACAACTGTTTTCATGCACCTCAACTCAAATGCTTACAAGTCTATGAAACAAGAAGGTAAAAAAAATCTGTTGCACATGCTGAATAGGCTAAATTAGTAGTGTAGAGACAAGGTGACCAGGATAAGAAGAGAAAATAATGCCAAGCAAGAGTGTTTGTTTGAAACATAGTTTAACATACTCCAGTCGGTGCGAGAACCAAAGAATAAATCTTCCTTTTTATGCTTCTCAAACTAATCCCATTGATGTTTAACAATCTCCAAAGCTGTGGGTGGCTCGCCGGATTAGTCACTGCTGTTTTTCATTCTAGGACCAAATTCAATTCGGGGGTTAGCCGAACGAACAAAAGATAACTCTAATCAGATTGCTGATGCCTATCTATGGGAGATATCTAGAAAATAAACAGTGGTTCAGGAGTGAATAACATCCACATCATATTGTGAAGGCTGTTTCTGACCTGGTTTTGTGCCATACGTGAGAGAGAAACAGTTAGTGTGTGTCTGGGTTTCTTTCCTTCCCTTTTCATCATCTTCTTTTTTTAAGTAACATGTCCTTGAAGACAAAGGCTCCCTAGGTAATTTTCATATTCTTCAAAGACAAATGTGTTTTTCCCATCGTGCTGGGATTAAAACACATTGATGGATCAAGAAGACTCCAGTTGCCGACACAAAGCATGGATAAATTAGCAATTTCAGCTATTGACAAAAGTATCCGCCTGTGTAGGTGACGGCAGCCATGTTGCTCCTGAGAAGAACAATTGTACTAGCGCTGGGCCAGAAAAGGGAGGGGGAATCTTGTTTCATGAAGAATTTTGATGGAATAACAAAGGAGAGCCCTTAGAAGAAAACTAAAGAAGGATTACAGAAAGAAATTATTCATTTTGGAGCAATCTAGCATGGCAACAGTATCAGGAATTGAAAGCAATGGTTTCACACACTGGAGGTGGCTACCTTTACACTTGTCGTCTCTATATGCAGTTAAAAGTGATTAATGAAATAAGACTGTGATGCCTTTCTGTCTGGTGTTCACAAATGCATTGGCTAGAAGATGGTTTAACTGTTACATGCTTTTAAATCACATTCTGGGCTGTTTTGAGTCCCATTTTGGGAGAAAATGAAAACAGAATGTCCAGAATCCTGTTGCATCACTTTACATCATGCAACTGTGATGAGACCATCAACTATATTTTTTATTTTGTTGAAGGGGGAGTTAAAAGCTTCATATTGAACCTCCTCTGGGTTTTTGGAATCTCCAGGCATCCATTTTACCTTGGGGAAGCTTTTGGGGGGCCATAAACAGAGAAGCTGTGTGAATATTCTGGGATGTATCAGGAGAACTATACGCCAAGGCCAGACGAAAAGGCCTAAGAGAAAATTTGGTTCACAAAAAAAACCCAGAAACAGGTGGATGCTGAGGATCGGATCTGGAACTACAGCACATTTATTGTAGAGCTAAGCTAAAAGGGACAGAAAATTAAGCTCAAGAATGTGGCTAAGAGAGGGAAGAGGAAGAAGGAAAATGGAACAGATTTTGGAGGGAGAGAGACAGTGTCTGTGCTGCCTTTTAAGTGATGGTAGTAGCTGTGTATTTTCTTTTTAATTGGCTTCACCCATTCCTTTCATAAACTGCACAGGCTGCATATTTGGAAGGACATTTTTGCTCAGTCCTAAATTCATGTATTTAAAACATTTATTAACAAGTCTACCACCATAGATCTCACAGCAGATTATGCTATAATTTACTGTATTGGGAAGGATTGTCTGCAATGTTAATATATTGTCTCTATTATAGGTTAGAAGTCTGGCATCCAGAAACACAGAGGGAGGATAAAACTCGGAAGCCACTTAAAACTTGAGTTCCCAAATTATGCATCTCCTTCTAGTGTCTCCTGAGACTTTATTACTAGCTTAAGACACAGGAAGCGCAATAAAGTTTGACTCCAGTAGAGCCCAATATTCAGCAGGGGATGAATTTTGAGATTTTGGAAGGAAGATAGTAGTTCTAAGGTCCTAATATCATAGATTGGCTGATTTAGCTTCATCTATTATTGTGAACTGGAAAAGTCATGGGCAAATTCGTTGTGTTACATATTTATTGGGGTGTTTCTCACAAACCTTAATGGGACTGCTTGGCTCATACTTCCTGCCTTTATCAGAAGTGTAGAGGGGTAAATGTAACCATGTCTACTACTTAGGCTTAATTAGCCTAGGATTCCCACCAAGGATATAAATCTTCATTTGTTGACAGCAGAGAACAGCAAAACAAAGCCTTTTGTCAAGCAAGGCAGCAACATATTTCATGACACTCTCAGCAAAAGAAGGAACAATATTTCACAAATTAAGGAAATCTGTGCAAATAGCACTTGAACACACACACACAAAAATGCCAACTGTTCAAAATGGCAGTGACACTTGTTTTGCTGCATGGACGTTTAAGGATTAGACTCATCAGAGAGGTTGTTTCTGTGTCTCTCTTTTATCAACCAACCAGTTTTTCTCTCCTTGCTTTGTTTCTCAAAGAACACTAGACTTGCTCAGATACAGGCTGTGAAATCATGCAGACTTCCTTGTCTTGCTCTCATCTGGCAATGAGAAGGAAGCTTGGAAATTCCCCACTAGGGTGTGGTGTCAAGACTGGACAGCCTAAATTTGAGAGGAGGAAGACATTAACTATCAGTCTTCACATCTTTATTTCTCACTGACATTCAGGAGCCATAGATAGACAGAAGGACAGATAGACACAATGGAATCAAAACTGGTTTATTTTTGTAATTTTTTTTTTTTGGCAATGTTTTATCAGCTCTGGATGAACAAGATTTATTTATTTATTCATTTATTTACCACCCATCTAACTAATGGTCACTCTGGTCAGTTCACAGCAGTAATGATAGCATAACATAACAGGAGGATAAATAAAAGTGGTGTTAAAATTAAATTGACATTGCATTTAAAAGCAGGTGGCAATTAAAAATGATGGGCTGATGCTCTCTGTGCCTGTTAGGATGGGATGTTTTGAAAAGTCTGCTGAAATTAAAAAAAAAAAATTCCAGTGGTTTATTAAAAGTCACCAGAGAGGTGGGCAGGCAGATTTCAGATGGCAGATCATTCCAGAACTGAGAAGCAATTGACAAGAAGGTTTGCTACCTTTGTTTTCTCCTTCCAGGTCTTTCTCGGGGTTAACACCCTCAGCCAATCAGCCTGGTATGTACAGGTAGTCTGTGTTGGAAGTAGGTGTTATGCTATGTACTGAAGTCCTAAACCACTTAGGGCTTTGTAGGTGAAAACCAGCACTTTGAAGCTGACGAAGAAATTGACTGATAACCAGTGCAAGGCTATGGATGTAGAACCAAGTCAATCAGTGGAACAGTAAAGTAGGAGAATGGGACATTCCTAGAACTGCAGATTCACAGAATTGGAAGGGGATCAAAATCGTGGTGGCGCTGCGGGCTAAACGGCAGAAGCCTCTGTGCTGCAGAGTCAGAAGCCCAAGCAGTCATAAGATTGAATCCAACGATGGAGTGAGCTCCCGTCGCTTGTCCCAGCTCCTGCCAACCTAGCCATTCGAAAGCATGCAAATGCAAGTAGATAAATAGGGACCACCTCGGTGGGAAGGTAACAGCGTTCCGTGTCTAAGTCGCACTGGCCATGTGACCACGGAAGATTGTCTTTGGACAAAATGCTGGCTCTATGGCTTGGAAAAAGGGATGAGCACCGCCCCCTAGAGTGAAACATGACTGGACAAAAATTGTCAAGGGGAACCTTTACTTTTACCTTTACCAAAATAGGAGACAAAGGTAAAAAACAACAACACTCTGGAAGGGGTTAAATGGATCATCATCACTGAACTCCTAAACTCTGGCTTTGAAGCCAGATGCCAAACTCACCAAGTTACCCAGCAGTTCCATAGAAGACATGGATGCCCCAGTCAAGGAGTTATCTCAGAGGGTAGAGAGGCCAGATAGATTAGATCACCTTCTTTTTGCTTTTATGCTACAAGGATTGTAGGGGAAGCCAGCATCCTAGATTGGTCTGCCCCTCTTCTTTTTCCTGTTTGGTGAAGTGGCCTGTTCTGTTTCCATCGTCCCTGGATTGTCCCAAGGTGGCCTACATCATTAAGAGGACAATATTTAAAATATTTTTTAAAAGCTGAAATATTATAAGATTACCACCAATATAAATGCTGTAGTTGTTATTATGATCTGATCTGATTGGGCATCCTTCAGTCTCGAGACACTATGGAGCCTCATGGCGCAGTGGTTAAACTGTTGTACAAAAGCCAAAACTGTGCTCACGACCTGGGGTTCAATCCCAGGTAGCCGGCTCAAGGTTGACTCAGCCTTCTGTCCTTCCGAAGTCGGTAAAATGAGTACCCAGCTTGCTGGGGGGGGGGGCAATGTGTAGCCTGCATAATTAAATTGTAAACCACCCAGAGAGTGCTTGAAGTGCTATGGGGCGGTATATAAGCAGCACGCTTTGCTTTTTTTAAAAACATGCTCTGTATGGAGGAATTGGAGAGTGTCCTCTCCAGTGAATGAAGCCTGGGTAAAATAATATGGAGGATAGGCTGTTACCCAAGCAGCAACCCCCCCTCTCCACATCGCTGGAATAGTCCAATGGAATGGCAAGAGCCAATACAACTGGTTCCAGAGACGTCGCAGGAGTTGCCAGAACAACACGAACTGCCTCTGGGACTCCAGCTCTGGATTTTGCCTTGAGGTTAACTCCTGAAGCCTTTTCCATGAGTGGATATAGCCACAAGGCAGTGGAGGTTTGGAATTCGAGTTTCCCTTCTCTTAGATGGGTTGCTTCCAAGGCTGACAAGCCCCACCTAACCAGCCTCATCCCTAATAGTGTTATTATGACAGAATGATTTCAATACGAATCCAAGGCAGACCTTTCAACATATAAGCCGTAACATTCCTGGATCTCTCCCCCTCTCCCTCTTTGGTTTCATTTTTGCAAATGGAGACTTATTACATTCTTTAAAGTGGACTTGGCATGGTTAATACTCTAGAATATCTATGAAAGTGCATCATTCCGAGCTTTACATGTGTTAGCAGAAAGAAAGTTCCAATTTTCTGCAGAAATGGCAACCTTAAGAACACCCATTCTTCCAAGAAGGCAAAACACCTTCTTCTCCAGCTTCTGAAGTCTGGTTTCAAAGTCACAGATGCCATTCATGGTTACGATCTTGTCTCCTGCCATATTTTTTTTGTCCTTTCCTGTTTTCACACCGAGGCGATTTGTCAGAACTCCGAATATATTTGGCACCAGAACAAGGCACATTACAGGCCTGTACAAAGGCAGGGGAGGTGGAGAAGGTTGACAAGGTTTTGCATTAATTGCCTAGCTATCTGGTGTTCTGGGGGGCATCCAAGCATATAATAATTTAAGTAGAGTTGCGCTGAGTTGAAAGTTCCCGCTTCTCATAATGTTTTGGCAAGCTGATTTCCTATTATAGCACAGTCGGTATTTCTTTGTAGAGCCTTGACAGGAAGCTGCAGGTGGCCGCACAGCTTTTGTCCTGCTAGTAACATATTTTCAACGTTCCATTAACCAGCCAAAAAGTCAGCTGGTACAACTATTGTCAAGCCACAGTATAATTTCTGAGTCAAGGCAAGCCTCGCTTGGGCTGGTGATTCTGAAATGAAGTGAGAGTTGTAAGGATGGCGAAGCTAGAATT
The DNA here is from genome assembly GCF_051106095.1 of Pogona vitticeps. Taxonomy (NCBI): domain Eukaryota; kingdom Metazoa; phylum Chordata; class Lepidosauria; order Squamata; family Agamidae; genus Pogona; species Pogona vitticeps. The sequence goes on from NC_135784.1 coordinate 307,273,549, forward strand.
AGCCTGGTAATTCCTGGTAGAGTTTGGGTTTCTGTGTTCATTTCTAATCCTCATCATAATTTGAAATTTGGTACTGGCGGAGAGCTTTGTGGATATTTTCAGCTGCCAGAAAGAAAAACAAGTGAGTCCTAGATCAAGTCAAGCCTGAGTTATCTTTTCTGTTGTTGTTTATTTTCAATGCGAATAGGAAGTGGGATGGGGGTACAGGGGGGTAGAGGGGAATAGGTAAGGATCGGGAAGGGTTAAAATTCCAGAGAGCAAAAGAGCATTCTCACATTCACTTAAACAATTATATTAAAAAGGAGGATCAGAAAAAGAAACAATTTAACATTTTTTACCAGAGTATCTATCGTTACTAATCTCTGCATTCCCACGGACCTACACATTCTTCTTCTATCTATATTTTTCAATCCATATTTCGAATCCAATTAAAAAATTGTCCCCAGTTTTTGAGTCCTTTTTGAGATGACCTTTCATTTAATGCTTCTTTTAGTACATTCATCTCCGCCACTTCCAGTATCTTTTCTATCAACGTCTCAAGAGATGGTATTTCTTCTTTCTTCCAATGTTTCCTATATAGTATCCTCGCTGCAATAATTACATGTATTATCAAATATCTCACTTCTTTATCTGCATCTTTGGGCATAATATTTAATAAAAACAATTCCAGTTTAAATGGTATTGAAACGTTAGGAAGAAAAAAACCCAGAACACGGCCAAACAGCCCGAAAAACCTACATATTTGTAACATTTCATTTCAGAATATTTTCTGTCCATTTTAGCATAGAGTCTTTCACCACTTCATCTTCCATTTTCATATTCAGGAGATATTTGTAAATTATTTTAATGATTTTATCACTTGTCCCTAACAGTAGTTTACCAAATGCCATTTGTTCTTCATTAAAGTCCACAATTTCATCTTGTATGGAGTCTAATTGTAATCTGGTTCATCAATCTAGAAAGACTTTCTGCTCCTCTAGCTCCTCTCTAGTCTAACACCCCATCTTTCTTAAGCAAGTCTCTATACCTCAAAAGTTTTATTAAGTTCATTAAGCTTGGCTGTATAAATGCTTCTAATGGTGACACCCACCCCAGAATTTTAATATAAATTTGTTTTGTGTCTTATTCCAAATCTGTAACAAAGACTTTCTTATCATATGATTATTGAACACTTTATGACCTTTAGCTTTTTGGTACCATACAAAAGGGATGTGGTGGCACTGTGGGTTAAACCGCAGAAGACTCTGTGCTGCAGGATCAGAAGACCAGCCATCACAAGATTGAATCCCTATGATGGAGGGAGCTCCCGTTGTTTGTCCCAGCTCCTGCCAAACTAACCATTCGAAAGCATGTAAAAATGAGAGTAGATAAATAGGTACCACCTTGGTGGGAAAGTGTCATGAGTTCAGCCAAAGATCCATAACCTGAGGGGTTAACTACAGCTGAGGAGAATGCTGAGCGATTAGAAGCACATACAGCTGAATCACCACCAGATTCTCCTCCCCCAGTAGCCAGGCTGAGGGCTAGACTTCAGCAAAGACTTATGACGCAAAGGCCAGAGGATCACTTTAATGCTGCCCGCAGAAACATCAGGTGAGCTAGTCCTGAGTTTTGACAGGATGAAAGGCTTCCAGCAGTTCAATGACTGTTTTGCTATATAATCAGCTCCCAGACGGCTGGGAAGTTCGTGGAAGCAACAAGTCGAATGCTGGGTTGCATCCACGCTCCTGACTATCGTGAACCTTATCATGTTTATGAGTAATCTGTTGAGAAAGACTATGTTACTCATAAACATGTTTGAATTTATTTATGAGTTCAAATGTAGGTTGCAGAGAAAATGTGAAATGTCATAAATCCTCCCCTGAATAATAGTATCAAAGCAATCCTATCGAAATGTTCTCTCTTTCTAGGAAGAAAGGAAGGCAGGCAGGAAGGCAGGCAGGCAGGCAGGCTCATTCAAGGCCATTCTATCTGAATTCATACTGAAAGAGAAAAAGGAAAAAGAAACATGAGTCACTACCAAAGTATTCCCCCACCCCTTCTCCTTGGTAATCTGGGAATATTCATTTCTTCAGGATATCAGCCAAGGTCAACTTTCTCAAAATGTTCTCTTTCAAAAGTACTCTTTTATGGAGATAGTTCTGCAGCCTCATGAAAGCATTGTGGTAAACTTCCAGCCCTCCCCAGTTGTCTTAAAAATACTGAACAAACCCTGCGGTAGTACTGCTCTAGAGAGGAAGCAAAGGGGGTGGGGAAGCACAGCAAAGCATGTGTAAGAAAAATGTAGAGACTGATGGTTGGTTATCTATTTCACAGGAAGAAAAGGAACAATTAATGAATGAGATGGACAAAAAATGGGATTTAAAAAAAATAATGCAAGTGGAAAACCTGGGAAAGGAACTGCCAGTAGGAGGTGCTGTTTTTGTGATAATTGAGATGGGTATGAACTGTGGTGCTGGAGGAGACTCTTGAGAGTCCCCTGCACTGCAAGGAGAATGAACCTATCGATTTTGAAGGAAATCAACCTGAGTGCTAACTGGAAGGACAGATCCTGAAGCTGAGGCTCCAATCCTTTGGCCATCTCATGAGAAGAGAAGACTCCCTGGAAAAGACCCTGATGTTGGGAAAGTGTGAAGGCAAGAGGAGAAGGGGACGACAGAGGACGAGATGGTTGGACAGTGTCATCGAAGTGACCAACATGACTTTGACCCAACTCTGGGAGGCAGTGGAAGACAGGAGGGGCTGGTGTGCTCTGGTCCATGGGGTCACGAAGAGTCGGACATGACTTAACGACTAAACAACAACAACACTAAAGGGAGGAGAAGAACTGAGGTGTGTGGTGGATGAGTGCTGGACTGAGGAGGTGAAAGGTACTGGAAAAGAGGAGTAGGTAGAGATTATGAACGAAGACCCTGGACAGGGATGGGTGCCTTTCAAAGAACCTAGGGAGACAGTTGAAAGAGAGTGGAGGAAAAGACATGTTTGTAAGCTTCAATACGAGGGAGAGACGGTGGAGAAGGATGCACAAAAGAAAGAAAGAGAAAGATTTCAATGAGAAGTCAACAACAAAGAGGCAAAAAAAGTGTCTCAACTCCTCTGGGATCAGTCATGGAGTAATCCCATTCGCTCGCAAAGTCCGGAAAGATACTAGGAAGCAGGGATGGGAACCCTATGTGGGCTGGGGGTTTTACTCTTTGGTTCCTATGAGTTTGTGCTTAACTTCTCCACTCCTCTGATTAATGACATGCTACCCGTTAGTTTGCTTGGTTGATCCTGCTGTTAAAGAAAAAAGGGAATGTGGAATAAGACTTATGGAATGTTAAATAATAAAAAAAAAGATGGTGGGACCTGGATATGAACTTCACAGTGTGCTGCTTATGAACCACCCCATAGTGCTTAGAACACCTTCTGGGTGACTTGCAGTTTAATTTTGCCAGATACACATTGACTTCACCCCAGCAAGCTAGGTACTCAGTTTACCTACCTCAGATGGATGGAAGGCTGAGTGAACCTTGAACCGACTACCTGGGATTGAACCCAGGTTGTGAGCAGAGTTTTGGCTGCTGTACTGCAGTTTAGCTGACATGCCACCAGGTTACGAGTTAGGTTGTCTTTCTTTTCTGGAAAAATTACAACAGAACATGGAACTTAAGGTGGGGAAAAACACACATCTGATTTAGTGTTTGCTTGACGTAGCAAGCAAAATCAATACGCTGTGACAATTATGAAATTTCCAAAGTAAGAGACAGTACAATAGTGAATTCACATCAAGAAGGATGCAGGGGCCTTTGAATGTATAAGACATTGGTCCCACTGCAGTAGCAGAGGATTCACTGACCACTCATTTGCTGTCACCCATTCAGTCATCCTCCCTTGTTAGCAAAGGCCAGTGATCATGAAAGGAGGTCACAAATGAGGAAAAACAGAGAGGAAAGTGGAAAACTTCCCCCACCCCCCCATGCTGCTGCCCGTCTCTGGTTTCTTGGTCCCTGCAATCACAAAAGCTTCTAATTGAAAGCCAAGACATCAAGACATACGAAGTTGCTTTATACTGTATCAGACAAAATAACAGAAGGACAGGTCTTCATGGACAGTAGCTCCTGAGAGACCTGCCAGCCCAAGGCTTAGTAGTTTTCTCCCTTTAAAGCCAACTAAAAATCTCGCTATCAAAATGATTTGTACATGTCCATGACTAAATATATGTGAAGGAAAGGCCTTTGGTCTACTTTTTCCGGTACTCTTTACCATCAATGTGGAAACCTTCAGGGGGACAGATGAGTCTGATGGGACTAAGGACCCCAACAACCACTTGCAAAGCAAAGGAAAGTCTTCTCCTTATATACCAGCTGCTGTGCTTAAAGCACCCTACGGGCGTTTTCATTAGGCAAGCTACATATTCCACTTGCAGTGATCTGAGTCCTCATTTTACCAACCGTGGAAGGTTGGAAAGCTTGAGCCAGCTACCTGAATCCATTGGGATCAAACCCGGGTCACAAGCAGAGTATTTGACTGCAATACTTGGGGAGGCCATATGCCATGGGTTCCAAACGACTCTGGATGCCTTTTCTTCTTCTTCACTAACTACTGGGGAGCCTTTTGCATGAGACTGAATCGGAAGCCTTTCCAGATCTTGGCACATAATCTGATTTCCTCCCATCGATACTTTTATTTTATTTTTTAAAAAATTGAAGGCTAGACATGAGAAGCAAACTTGCTTGCTTGCTTCTTTAGTGACTTAGTGGACCACAACCCTGGCTGGTTTTACACATAAAAAGATGACAAAATGACCACAGCAATGTAACTAAATGCATTTAAATCCATTTAAAGACTTGACTACAAGAACAATAGCCAATGGCAATGTAAAATATACTGAAAGAAATCTTTAAAAAGTGAGAAGTTAACATTTAAATAGTAGTAGATGTTGTTACATGTCATTTCATTCATTTCACAATTTTAACAATTCAGTCACCCCACAATACCGGACACCGGATATAACTCTGTGCCTAAGAGTGCCCTTCCACATGAAGATCAATCCTTGCCAATGGGCTACCACCTTCTACCAACTAGAATAGAGACGATTTGACGAGGTAAATACGTGGATGTATTTGAACCCTTGAATAGAGAAATGGAAGGGGGGAAAGGGGGCCAAAGAAGAGGATAGGGAGAAAAAGAGAATGAGGAAGAAAAAAACCAGAGAGATTCTGGGCAAACTGGTCCCAAGTTTTTTGATATATGCAGGGACATTAGTCAAGGCCTACCTTTCAAGGGCTTTTGCCTTGATAAAATACATAGACCTAATATATAGGGCCTATGTAGATTTCCCTTGGCGACGCCCGGGATTGGGTGGCAATAAGGACAGAGGTGGCACCAAGTGGCAGCTACTTGGACCATCTGCTGCTTCAAAAGGGCCCCTGCCCAATTAACCTGCCAACCTTAGCTGATTGGTTGCTATCATACCTGGATAGAGAAGCAGCTCGTTATTTGCAGGAGGGCTGCACATTTGGTTTTAGGATCCCTGTGCAGGGTCTCAGGGCAGCTGCTACAGCAAGCAATTTGAAATCAGTGAAGGGTATGGAAGATGTAGTTAGAGAAAGGATTAAGAAAGAAGTTTCTGAGGTATGGGTGGCTGGACCTTTTCACAAGCCACTTGTACCAAATTTGTGAGTCTCCCCATTGGGAGTGGTCCCTAAAAAGGTTCCGGGTGAGTTTTGCCTCGTTCATCATTTGTCTTATCCTGCTGGGGAATCAGTTAACGACAGGAACCCCCAGGAGTTGTGCAGTTTGTTATACTTCATTTGATGCTGCCATTCAGATATTTAGATCCTGTGGCAATGGGACAGAGCTTGCAAAGTCGGACATTAAATCGGCATTTCGTTTCTTGCCTGTTCACCCTAAGGATTTTTAGCTACTAGGTTTTCAATCTGAAGGGTTATACTATATGGACAAGGCAATGCCGATGGGGTGTTCCATTTCTTGTGTTGTGTTTGAGCACTCCAACTCAATTTTGGAGTGGATGCTTAGGCGCAGGGTGGGGCTTTTCCAGGTGGTCCACTATTTTAATGAATTTTCCCAAAAACCAGGAACCGCTCAGCGCGAGCACCTCATACAGACATTTCAAATAGTACTAAAGGAACTTGGGATTCCTTTAGGTGGAAAAAAAACCAGAAGGTTCATCTACTGTAATTACGTTCTTAAGGATCGAATTAGACAGTATCCAGCAATAGAGCAGATTGCCAGAGAGTAAGTTAGAGGATCTCAGGATTCGAATTTGGGACCTACTACAACGAACCTACATTTATGGATGATACAAGAGGTAGTGCTCCAGGTAGGGCCTTTCTTAGAAGGCTGTGAGAAGCTAGGAGTTAGTTAACAAAGCCGCACCTCAGATGGCAACTTTCAGCAGGCATAATAGAGGACTTACACATTTTGTTAAAATTCTTAGATGGTTTTAGTGGAATTTTCTTTTGGAGGGATGAGGTATGCTTAGGAGCGGAGTTTCAAGTTCAATCTGATGCCACTGGGTCAACAGGATACGATATTTATTTGGGGGCCAATGGAGTGCCAGCATATGGCCGATGGATGGCATGACTCCGAAGTCACCCAATATCTGACATTTGGATTGTTTTCTGATTGTGGGAACTCTATGGCTTTGGGTGGACATTTGGGCCAATTCTGCCATCACTTTTTGCCATGACAATTAGTCCATGTGCTAATACCCTGACATCAAGATCCCAAAGAGTTTGGTGAGAGCATTCAACCTATGTTGTTTGAGTTATAACATTGTGTTCCTGGCTTGCCATGTGCCTGGTGTAAATAATGAGCTGGCCCAAGTCAACAGACAACAGCTCACTTTTCTATGAGAACCACTCCCCTGAAGAACATCATCCTACTCAAAATGTACTATGATTTCTCATTGGATATCAACATCCTCCATTTCCACTTTCTCTTTTCACTGGGTCACATCTGTTAGGATCAATTTCAACTGTGATAACCTCTCTCTCTTTTTTGGGGGGGGGGCAGAGATAAGAGTTGCATTTGGAATTGACACTGTACCAGTGTTAAGTCAAAAGTGGTACATCTCATTGGTGAATCGTCACTAAGTGAAGAGTCCACACTTTTATTCCTTGTTGGGCACAAAGTCCTGCAACTTGTGCATGGCAAGGAGTAAAAGCATGGACTCCATAACTGGTGGCAACTTTCCACTGAAACTCATACCATTTGCGTTTCACTTATCCTGATGTATGCAAGCAATTGGATTCTGGCCACTATTTATTAGCATTATTGACAAATTTCTGACTGATTTGCTTTCATGCTTTGAGTCCCCCATTTATATTTTATTACTGTATTCACATTGAATGTCATTTGTGCTGGCAAGGCAGGATATAAATTCAGTCGACTAAATAAGAAATACCTCTTCTGCCATCAAGACTTTTTAAAATTTAAGATACTTAATTTTTGCATCCCCTGAATGCTTTTAAAATCACATCCATCAGAAGCATAAAGGGGCATCTTAAAATGTAACCACTGGCCCAGATTGCCTGATGTGTCTTTTATTGATGGGTCACAAAGTCCAGACTGGCGCTGCCCAAAGTATCCCAAAATGGAAGAAGGGGAGTAGGGAGAGGAGGAAGAAGAAGAAGGGGAGGGGAGAAGAAACAAGAAGTAGTGAGCTGTCTATCTGTTGATACTCTAGTATTTTGGGACGTTACACAGTATAGGAAGGCATGATCAATTCCAAAGGTTCACCTCTACTTTGGGAGAACAGGAAAAATTAGGAAAAGACTGCATGGTCATGGATACAGTACAAATGCAGGAGCAGGGGATATCTCTAATCAACCATTCAGAATATAAATTTACTAGCTTGAAACCAACTTGCGTCCTGCAGCTATCTCCATCGAAGAAGCTAACCTGGCCTCTACACTATCAGCCATGTGCATTTGGGACATTAATACTAGCATATGAGTTTGGAAACACCCACAAAGACATGATGGACAGCCTTGGAGAAGATGATTTATCATTGAAAGCTTGCTGTCCATTTTTGTTTACTGTTTGCTTTATATGGTTGATTAAAGGTATCACCTCTTCCTGCATTTGTATTGTTTCTATGATCATGTGGCCTTTTCCTGATCTTCACTTAACAACAGCATACTAAGCTCAGTTGTAGACCAAAACAAACTCTATATGTGAAGGAATATTGATCAAAAATGTATTTAAAATATTTTTACCCTGCTTTTCCCCTTCAAAAAAGGCCCAAGGTAGCATACATCATTAAAAACACAATATTGGAAGCTAAACATAGTAAATTATTCAACTATAAAGAATAACTTATAATATTATATTAAAAACATTAGGTAAAAGCACCACTAAAAACAGATTATGAAGCAACAAAATACAAACCATCCTGTGTATTGACTCCCTAGACCATCAGTCACTAAAGGAAAGACTTTCTGAAGATAAAGATCTTTGCCTGTTTGCAGAAAGACAGCAAAGATTGAACCAGCTTGACTTCCAGTGGCAGGGAGTTCCAATGGGAGCAGCAACAGAGAAGGCCCTCACGTACCTCCACTAAAAGCACCTGTTGAGGGTGTTGGGACAGAGAAAGGCCTCCTCTGATGATGTCAACACCTGGGCAAGCTCATAAAGGGAGATATTGTCCTTAAGATAGCTTGGACCCAAGCCATTTAAGGCTTTATAAGTTAGAACCAGCATTTTGAATAGTGTCACTGGTACAGCTGTAATAGTGGTTTCCATGGTCCCTTTGGCCCTGTTAGCTATCTGGCTGCCACATTTTGGACCTATTGAAGTATCCAAACTCTTTCCAGAGGCAGCTCCACATACAGTGTGTTACGGTACTCCAGCTGGGATGTAAATAAGACCTATCACTGTGGCCAGATCAGACCTCTTCAGGAAAAGGTGAAGCTGGATCACTAGTTGTAACTGTGCAAAGAGTTCCTGGCCACAGCTCAAACTTGGTCATCCAGGCTCAGAGACAAATATGGCAGGCTGGAAAGAGCTACTGTATTTTTCAGTGTATAAGACTATACTTTTGTCTAAAACCTTTAGACTAAAAATTGAGGGTCATCTTATACATGGAAGTAAGCTGAGGAGAGAGAAAACCAAGTGGAGGGGAAAGCAAGGATCAAAGCGATCCTGCAGTACTTTGATCCCTTTTCCCCTACACCTGTTAATCCCAACTTAGATTTCTTAATTTTGGGTTAGAAAAGTCTTATGCATGGGGGTGTCTTATACATGGAAAAATACAGTAATTCTAAAAATGGAATTCAAAAGGCATGTTTTTAGACAGCAACTGTCAGAATGCAACAGCCAGCAAGACTGAAGAACAATGGGGTTGGAAGAGACCTCAAGGGACATCTACGCCAGCCTCCCAGTGGTGCATGACCTTGAGAGATGGCCACCTATCTTATGTTTACAAACATCCAATGGAGGAGAGTCCACCAGTCTAAGGTTCATTCCCATTTTGAGACCATTGGCATCTCACAGTTTGCTCAAAGATGGAGGATATGTTCCCCCCTCCCCCCAGGCAATGAAAGGGCAGGAAAAAACAAATTCACCACTTGTTCAAAAAAGAAAAGAAAAGAAAAGAAAAGAAAAAGTCACATTTATTAAGTTAAATGTGATGCATTTATGAATTTCATTCTCTCCATTTCATACATACATGAACCACTTGTACAAATGGGAAAATCTCACCACAGCTGATTCTGGCTGCTTTTCTGATGCTCTCGTGTTCTCAGAAGCATTAACGGGTGGCAATACGAGGCAACCATTTTGTCATGGCTTTGCTTAGCACTTAAAGTCCTCAAAATGATACTTGTAAGATTTAAAACCAGTTGATTATAATTTACATCTTATTAGTCTGGAGAAAAGGGGAGAAAAGGGGGGGGAAGATATCCATTACGAAATGTAAAATTAAACGATCATTAAGCTAATTAGCCAGTTTGTTGTTCTCATTGAGTTTATTGTTTCAATTGTATCTGTGCAAATTAGCAAAGGGCTTAATTTGTGAAGAAATCAATAAATTCTTTTTACCCCCTTTCCTGTAATATATGCACATATTTAAATAGTCACTGCTTTAACAAGAAAGTTGGAGCGCGGGTTTAATTGAAGCATAAGGAAACTCTTTGATTATCTTTCGCGATTCAGGCAGAGGCAAAAAAAAAAAAGTAGCTATATCCCACTTAGAATAAAATGCTGGAATATCCATACTCATAGAACCCGTTATCTGTAGGCAAATGTATTCAGAGCATTCACAGAAGGATGAATTTCTTTGATTCCATTTATCATGCACAGCAAATTGTTGTTGGGGGGGACATAGAAAGAGCCTCCCCAAAAGTTCATGTTGGTGGCTTTGATGACACTGTCCAACCATCTCATTTTCCTCTGTCGTCCCTTTCTCCTCTTGCCTTCACACTTTCCCAACATCAGGGTCTTTTCCAGGGAGTCTTCTCTTCTCATGAGATGGCCAAAGTATTGGAGCCTCAGCTTCAGGATCTGTCCTTCCAGTGAGCACTCAGGGCTGATTTCCTCCAAAATGGATAGGTTTGTTCTCCTTGCAGTCCAGGGGACTCTCAAGAGTCTCCTCCAGCACCACAATTCAAAAGCATCAATTCTTCAGCAGTCAGCCTTCTTTAAGGTCCAGCTCTCACTACAGGAAAAAATATAGCTTTGACTATGCAGACTTTTGTTGGCAAGGTGATGTCTCTGCTTTTTAAGATGCTGTCATGGCTTGTCATTGCTTTCCTCCCAAGAAGCAGAGGCCTTTTAATTTCGTGGCTGCTGTCTCCATCTGCAGTGATCATGGAGCTCAAGAAAGTCAAATTTGTCACTTCCTCCATATCTTCCCTTTCTATTTGCCAGGAGGTGATGGGACCAGTGGCCATGATCTTCGTTTTTTTGTGTTTTTTTTATGTTGAGCTTCAAACCATTTCTTGTGCTCTCCTCTTTCACCCTCATTAAGAGATTTTTTAATTCCTCCACACTTTCTGCCATCAGAGTAGTATCATCTGCATATCTGAGGTTGTTGGTATTTTTTATGACAATCTTAATTCCGGTTTGGGATTCATCCAATCCAGCCTTTCACATGATGTATTCTGCATGTAAGTTAAATAAGCAGGAGGACAATATACAGCCTTGTCCTATTCTTTTCCCAATTTTGAACCGATCAGTTGTTCCATATCCAGTTCTAACTGCTCCTTCCTGTCCCACATATAGATTTCTCAGGAGATAGATAAGGTGGTCAGGCACTCCCATTTTTTTAAGAACTTGCCATTGTTTGTTGTGGTCCACATAGTCAAAGGTTTTTGTGTAGTCAATGAAGTAGCAGTATATGTTTTGTTTTTTTCTGGAACTCTCTGGCTTTCTCCATAATCCAGCATATGTTAGCAATTTGGTTTCTAGTTCCTCTGCCCCTTCGAAATCCAGCTTGTACTTCTGGGAGTTCTCGGTCCACACACTGCTGAAGCCTACCTTGTAGGATTTTGAGCATAACCTTGCTAGCGTGTGAAATGAGTGCAATTGTACGGTAGTTGGAGCCTTCTTTGCCACTGCCCTTCTTTGGGATTGGGATGTAGACTGATCTTTTCCAGTCCTCTGGCCACTGTTGAGTTTTCCAAACTTGCTGGCATATTGAATGTAGCACCTTAACAGAGTCATCTTTTAAGATTTTAAATAGTTCAACTGGAATGCAATCACCTCCACTGACCTTGTTGTTAGACAACCTTTCTAAGGCCCACTTGACTTCACTCTCCAGGATGTCTGGCTCAAGGTCTGCAACCACATTATCTGGGTTGTCTGGGATATCCAAATCTTTCCAGTATAATTCCTCTGTGTATTCTTGCCACCTCTTCTTTATGTCTTCTGCTTCTGTGAGGTCTCTCCCATTTTGGTCCTTTATCATGTTCATCTTTGCACAAAATATTCCTCTAATATCTCCAATTTTCCTGAACAGATCTCTGGTTTTTCCTTTTCTATTATTTTCCTCTATTTCTTTACATTGTTCACTTAAGAAGGCCCTCTTGTCTCTCCTTGCTATTCTTTGGAAGTCTGCATTCAATTTTCTGTAACTTTCCCTATCTCCCTTGCATTTTGTTTCCCTTCTCTTCTCTGCTATTTGTAAGGCCTCGTTGGACAGCCACTTTGCTTTTTTGCATTTCCTTTTCTTTGGGATGGTTTTTGTTGCTGCCTCCTGTACAATGTTATGAGCCTCTATCCAAAGTTCTTCAGGCACTCTGTTCACCAAATCGAGTTCCTTAAATCTGTTCTTCACTTCCATTGTGTATTCATAATGGATTTGGTTTAGATTATACCTGACTAGCCCAGTGGTTTTTACTACTCTCTTCAGTCTAAGCTTGAATTTTGCTATGAGAAGCTGATGATCAGAGCCACAATTAGCTCCAGGTCTTGTTTTTGCTGACTGTACAGAGCTTCTCCCTCTTTGGCTGCAGAGAATATAATCAATCTAAGATGATCTTAGTTATTTTTTTTTTAAATGTTGAGCTTCAGACCATTTTTTGTGCTCTCTTCTTTCACCCTCATTAAGAGGTTCTTTAATTCCTGCTGACTTCACTCCTCACTCATCAGAGCTATATAATCTGCATATCTGAGGTTGTTGGTATTTCTTCTGGCATTCTTAATTCCGGTTTGGGATTCCTCCAGTCCAGCCTTCCGCATGATGTATTCTGCATATAAGTTTAAAAAAGCAGGGTGACAATATACAGCCTTGTCATACTCCTTTCCCATTTTTGAACCAATCAGTTGTTCCATATTCAGTTCTAACTGTTGCTTCCCGACTAGCCCAGTGGTTTTTCCTACTTTCTTCAGTTTAAACTTGAGTTTTGCTATAAGAAGCTGATAATCAAAGCCACAATCATATCCAGGTCTTGTTTTTGCTGCAGAGAATATAATCAATGTGATTTCAGTATTGCCCATTGGTGATGTCCATGTTTAGAGTTGCCTCTTGTGTTGTTGGAAAAGAGTGTTTGTGATGACCAGCTTGTTCTCTTGACAAAGATCTATTAGTATTTGCCCTACTTTGTTTTGCACTCCAAGGCCAAACTTCCTGTTGTTCCTTTTATCTCTTGACTCCCTACTTTAGCATTTCAGTCCCTATAATGACAAGAACATCTTTCTTTGATGTCAGTTCTAGAAGGTATTGTAAGTCTTCATAGAACTGGTCAATTTCAGCCTCTTCATCATCCATGGTTGGTGCATAAACCTGGATTACTATGATGTTGAAATGTCTGCCTTGGATTCGTATTGAAATCATTCTATCATTTTTGTGATTGTATCCCAGGAGAGCTTTTTCTACTCTTTTGTTGACTATGAGGGCTACTCCATTTCTTCTACAGGATTCTTGCCCACAATAGTAGATATGACAATCATCTGAATTGAATGCCTCCATTCCCCTCCATTTTAGTTCACTGATGCCCAGGATGTCAATGTTTATTCTTGCCATCTGCTGTTCGACCACATCCAGCTTCCCAATGTTCATAGATCTTACATTCCAGGTTCCTATGCAGTATTTTTCTTTGCAGCATTGGACTTTCCTTTCACTTCCAGCCACATCCACAGCTGAGTGTCCTTTTGGCTTTGGCCCAGCCACTTCATTAGCTCTGGAGCTACTTGTCCTTGTTCTCTGCTCTTCCTCAGTAGCATGTTGGATGCCTTCCAACCCAAGGGGCTCATCTTCCAGTGTCACATCTTTTATCCATTTGTTTCTGTCCATGGAGTTTTCTTGGCAAAGATACTGGAGTGGCTTGCCAGTTCCTGCTTTAGGTGGATCGTGTTTAGTCAGAACTCTCCACTATGACCTGTCCGTCTTGGGTGTCCCTGCCCGGCATAGCCCATAGCTTCTCTGAATTACTCAAGCCCCTTCACCATGACAAGGCAGCAATCCATGAAGGGGACCTATAAGTGTAATAATGTGTAAATATGTGTTCTCCAAGGTGCACCCTCATGCTACTGCAGGTTGAAGGTGAATAATGGAGCCATGAGTGAAAGCTGGTTATATTTTCATCTGTGCATTGAATAATGACTGTCTGTGCAGCCCTTCAACATCCATTGAAGCAATTTAAAATAGCATTGTCTCACTTTCTTAGCCAGACTCATCTCCCGAATGCAGCCAAGCATCCGTTCATTTCCTTTGTATCCTTTAAGCTGCTGTTATTTTGACTAAAGTATAATCTGTTTATAATAGCCAACAAATTGGAAGATAGACCCCCACTTAGATATGGACATGGGAAAGTGACTTAGGCAAGTCCTTGGAAGAAGATAATTGGCTGTTTATCTCTTTGTTCTTGTTGTTGCTGTTGTTTAAATCACCTTTAGCAGCCACTTCTAATAAGAAAAGAACTTACCCCAGTTAGGCTCCAGCTGATGTATCCAGACTACAGAGGGGGTTCTGGACAGTTTGTCCATACAAATCATGGAAAGACCAATCAGACAAATCCAAAAAAAATATGATTCGTTTTGAGTTGTGACACCAGAATAACTAATTTTCAAATTTTTGTTCTGATTAATCGATTTGTAAATTCATTTTTGCCTTTAAAACCATATAAAACAGCCACCCAAGCACCTAGAGACACCAGAATTGCAGGAAAGCTTCCCCTGGCTTTCCTCTACAAACCCTTCAAGTTTGTGTCCCACAGAATTCATTTGCTTTCTCACTGCACAAGGTTAAATCAAGTAAAGGATGTGTATCTTTGGAACAGGCATTCCCAAACCTAGGTGCACAAATGTTCTTAGATTAAAATTCCCAGAAGCCTTTATTATTAGCTGTGCTGACCAGGATTTCTGGGCGTTGTAGTCCAAGAACATCTGGGGACTCAAGGTTGGGAACAATTGTTCTAGATCATAATCAACAGATAAATCAAGGGAAGACGACTATAAGAATCCCTCAAAGCTCTGAGTGGCCATCTTGCTTTGAAAAGATTGGGAAGGTTTAGGGAGACAGCATTATACTCCTTTCTGTTCACCTGGATCTAGTGGATAGATTGAGTAAGGTACTTGACTGTCTAAGTAGATACAGCTACCCAAATCTCTGTGGTTTGCTACACAATGCAACTTTATACGGAGCTGTGAACTGGAGCTTTAAAAAGTTACTCTTTTTTGAATGACTAGTTCCAGAATCCATCAGCCATTATGGAGAGGCTAAAAAGTAACATTCTTGAGGCAGGGAGCATATTTTATGGGAACTGGAAATATTTGTCTTTCCACCCCATACCAGTATGTTCTATTTGGAAATACTTTAGCCGCATCCCAATGTAAATATATGTAGTGCTTCTGCAGTTTTTGCTGAACTTTTGCTATGTTATCAGGAGTTCTGAGAAGAAACCACAAAGTATCAGAGAATCAAATATTTTAGGATATTTGATGTGGGGGAAAAATCCCTTAGTTTTAGTTCTTGTTCTTAACAGAGACGCAATTGAAAGAGATCAGTATAGCTGCAAAGACTGCCTTCAAGTCGGAGTTCTTTATGACTTCATTCCTTGTTTGCTTTTATTTTTTTGTAACTACAAGTTCTTTTTCCTTTTTTCTCCTTTGCTTTGCTTTTTTTTTATTTTAATATCCGTTGCTGAAGAAATTCCCACTGCAGAAACAGTAGACTTTCTTTCTTTCCTTGAATAGCTTTTCTGTTGAAAAAAAGAAAAGAAATAAAAGCAGAAGGGAGAAAAAAAGAGAGAAAAGAAAACAATCTGAGAACAATGTTCTAATGATTTCATTAAAAAACTCAAGTCTCTCTGGAGTCTTCCATTCACTGTTGTTTTCCAAGCACACAAATGGCTACCATTACTGTGTGCTCATTCATAAGGCCAGTGTCTGTGTGTGTTCATGGAGAGGGAAAGAAACTAAATAAACTGAGGAAGGGAAGAGGATTAAAGATCCAGTGTCCATATCATACAAAGAACAATAATTCATTAAAGCAGGAAACGGGGGTGAAGGAAAAGCAGGCACAAGACCAAAGCCATCTAACTATTCCCCATGCAACTGGTGTATAAAACATCCTCCAGACAATTTCTCTTTCTCTCTCTCTCTCTCATTTTCTTTTCTTTGGTTCCTCAAGGGCAGGATTCTGGGCAGAACAGAATTAATGATGTATTTTTTTCATGATAAAATTCTGGTACTTACTGCAAGAATTTTGCTGCTCAATTTTAGCAGTTGGGTACAGCGAAGGGTGGGCATCACTCTAATGGAAAGACAGCCTACTGGGAGCCAAATCGCAAGACAGTGTTTCTTCAGCCGCGTTTTCCCGAACGCTCTTGATAGAGCCTGTGGCTACAGCCACCCGATCAGTTTCTCTTGCCCGTTCAAAGCAGAGCGATGGATTTGCTCCGTGGCCTTCTAGAGGGCATAACAACAGGGAAACAATGGGGGGTTTGCGCTTTTCCACTCCTCCAGAAAATACCCAGTACTTTTCTCTTTACCCTATAAAACTCATTTTAATGTAAGCCTGCACAGGGAATCAAACACCAAACCAGAGCTTAGTCAGAAAGCATGAACAGGGAGAAATGTTTAGCCCCATCCCCTACCTGTACCTGTTTCCACATGCAGGAAAATAGTCTGAATAGGTAAATGTGGGTTGCTATCTTGCACTGAATCAGGTCTGTCCGTTTCAATACAGTCAAATGAGTGATCACAGAAGCCTCCTGAGGTGTTCAGAAAGGTTTAATCTGAAAACCAGAGAAAGGGGAGCTGTCTAACTGTCCCCTCTGTCTCTCAGGGTCCCCACAGGGATGGACTGTCTGAAGAAGCACCTTCTGTTAGACGCAGAATCTTTCCTCGGAACTGGGCATCCCAGGAAATAAAGGTGCTCAGTCACGTAGAGAGGCTCCTCATGGAGGCTGGATACCTGGAGAGGGATAGGGTCCAAGCTATTCTCTCTTTCTGTGCCTACTCGAGTGTGAAGGTCATCAGGAGAGGCCTTTTGGCCTCTCACCACCTGCACAGTGATGTTTGGTGGAGGACCAGACTCTGGAACTCCTCCCACAGGAGGCCAGCCTGGCCCCATCTTTGCTGTCCTTCCGCAAGCAGAAAAAGACCTTTCTCTTCAGGCAAGCTTTCCCTCAGTGACTGGCTGCCTGAGTGGGTTTTTAAATAGATAGTTGTGTCTTATTGCTTCGAATATATTTTAGTGTTACTTATGTTTTTCTTTTTAAAGTATGGCATTTCAAAACCATTTTTAGTTTTTATATACTCACTATTTTTAGCTTTAAATACTATCTTTTAATGATGTAAACCAGTGGTCTCCAGTCTTGGACCTCCAGATATTCTTGGACTTCAACTCCCAGAAATCCTAGTCAGCAGAGAAAGTGGTGAAGGCTTCCGGGAGTTGTAGTCTAAGAACATCTGGAGGCCAAAAACCTGTGAGTTATGTCTGTTGGCCTACTAAAGGCAGTATAAATATCTGCTCTGAATTGCTGTAAATTAAGAAGTCAATGTAGACTTTTATTGTTGTGCATCGATTCACACAACCTGACACACAGCAGCAAATGCTGTGCTGATTTTCCTTAACTTGCACAAATGCACTGCCTGAGTTTACACCAACTGCATTATGCCAGCTTCAAAATACAACAGTGTGTAGGATTTTGTTGTAAAGGATTGGATCCTAAGAGTCTCGTGGTACAGTGGTTAAAGTGTAATAAGATAAAGGTTCCCCTTGACATTTAGACTCTAGGGCATGGTGCTCATCCCTGTCTCCAAACCGTAGAGCTATCATTTGTCCGAAGACAATCTTCCGTGGTCACGTGGCCAGCGTGACTAGACACGGAATGCCATGACCTTCCCACCGTGGTGGTACCTATTTATCTACTTGCATTTGCATGCTTTCGAACGGCTAGGTTGGCAGGAGCTGGGACAAGCGATGGGAGCTCACTCCGTTTTGTGGATTCGATCTTACGAATGCTGGTCTTCTGACCTTGCAGCACAGGGGCTTCTGCAGTTTAACCCACAGCGCCATCACGTCCCACAAAAAAACTCCTTAAAGGTATCATATGAAGGTGTAATGCAGTTGTCCCCAACCTTGGGCCTCCAGATGTTCTTGGACTACAACTCCCAGAAACCTTCACCACCACCTCTCTGGTCAGGATTTCTGGGAGTTGAAGCCCAAGAACATCTGGAGGCCCAAGGTTGGGGACCACTGGTGTAATGCATCCAAATATCCCACCACAACCCTTTTTAAAGTGCAGTACTGCAGCTAAAACTCTGCTCACAACTTGGGGTTCAATCCGAGTTAGCTGGCTCAAGGTTCACTCAGGTTTCCGTCCTTCTGTGCTCAGTACAATGAGTACCCAGCTTGCTGGGGTGTGGGGGGGCAACGTGTACCCTGCAAAATTAATTTGTAAACTACCCAGAGAGTGATTGAAGCATTATGGTGCAGTATATAAGTAGAACACCTTTTGCTTTTCTAAGGAGTAGATAACTTAATCAACTAGAAAAATGCCCCTTAACAGCTGAATGCAATCCCTGTTTCTTATTACTTTTATTTTGATGTGTAATTCATTGCTACAACTAGTTCTTGAATTAGGACCCTCATTCAGGCATTATCTCCTTACTTTTCTACACTGTTCTACCCAGAAAAAGGCACCAGTGATGGGTGGTTTAAAAAGAAGGTAGAGCCCTAAGCAAATATTCACTTTCCTGTATTCATACCTTATTTTATTTAAAGCCGCCTATGTTTTAAAATAATGAGTTGCAATGCGGACCACAGACTCCCTCAGCCGGGGAGAGCAACAGTTTTCCTTCCAGTGCTAGGAACAGCGTGGCAAACTCAGCTCAGAAGCTTGGAGTTGAAAGAGGGAAAAAATAAATAAACGGCACAATGCTTGAGGCTGAGAGAGACAGCAGCGCCTTCATACTAGATGACCCGATAGTTGGGTTCCATCTCCCAGTGTCCTGGAGAGAGAAATGTTCCATTTCTTAGCAACTCAGATTAATTTCAAAACCTCTGCTGGAACAGCTGGGTCTTCTGCTTACTCGCCCCCCCCCCAGCATGTCCTGGTACTTCAGAGTACTGTACAACTGTAAATTATTAATTCATGGGCCAATTAAAAATAGTCAACTGCATGGCACAACATATTCCACAGCTCAATCTGACACCCAGCCAAAGGTAAACAGATTGTGGAATTACACGGGAATGCAAACCCATTGGGTGGAATCTGAATTGACAGTTTCCACTGAGACAAGAAAAATACTCCTCCTGAATTTGATTTATTCCTGTTGACTTGCCTCCATAATAGCTGTAGCAAACAGAAAGATCAGTTACTTCTTTTTTCTTTTTCTTTTTCTTTTTCTTTTTCTTTTTCTTTTTCTTTTTCTCTTCTCTTCTCTTCTCTTCTCTTCTCTTTCTTTCTTTCTTTCTTTCTTTCTTTCTTTCTTTCTTTCTTTCTTTTTGCCTAAGAAAGCAAGGACAGAATAATAAAAGAGTGAAACTGGAAGGGCCTATAAAGCCATCAAGTCCAACCTGCTGCTAAATGCAGGAATATAAACCCAAGGAAATCTGCCAGGTGATTGTCTAAATTTCTCTTGAATGCTGCCAATATTGGAGCACTCACCACCTCATGAGGTATTTGGTCCCATTGTTGTACTGCTCTAACAGTTAGGAAGTCTTTCCAGATATACAATCATAATTTGCCTTCCTTGCCCTCCTCTGAACTTCTTCTGGTTTGTTGGCATCTTTCTTAAAGTGTGGGATGTCCAGGTATGGCTTACTTTTAGAAGGTAACCTTTGTGAGATCCTAGAATCATGGAATAATAAAGCTGGAAGGGCCAACTCCCCTTCTCAATGCAGGAATCCAAATCAAAGCAGATCTGACAGACGGATGCCCAGTTTTCTCTTGAATGCCTTGACCGTGGCAATGCTCACTAATTCTTGGGTACATTGGTTCAATTGTTCGATTGTTGTACTTCTCTAACAGTTAAGAAGTTTTTCCTGATATTCAGCCGAAATCTGGCTTCCTGGTGCTTGAGCCCATTATTCTGCATCCTGCACTCAGGGATGATCAATAACAGATCCTGCCCTTCCTCTGTATGACTACCTCTCAAGTATTTGAAAAGTTCTCTCCTATCTCCCCTCTGTTGTCTTTCCCCAAGGCTTAACATGCCCAATTCTTTCAGTCTTTCATCACAGGGCTTGGTTTCCAGTCCCCTGATCATCCTTGTTGCCCTCCTCTCAACTTGTTCCAGTTTCTTGGCATCCTTCTTAAAGTGTGGGATGTCCAAATATAGGTGCTTTATAGAGGATTGCCTTACTTTATCTAGTATTTAACTGGTTTACTTAATTGCCATGATCCAGTTAAAAAAAATAGAAACTCTTTCATTGTACAAGTCCTCCAACATCTTCTGACTCTGTACAAATTCCAGTATATGGCAGGGTATGAAACATGCCCCATGTGCAATGTTTATGTATGTGCGGAAGCAAGTGGGTTTCAGCCCAACAACTGGAAAACAAAAGACAGAATAAAAATAAAACAAAACAAAACTGAAGTATATTTGGAGAAGAAGAAATGACAAAACGGAGCCTGTCATACTTTGGACACATCTTGAGAAGGCAAGATTCTCTGGAAAAGACAATAATGCTTGGAAAAGTCTATAGGGGCACCATATTTTGGATGTGACTTGACAGCACGTAGCAACAACAACAAAATTGGATGTGATATGATATGATATGATATGATATGATATGATATGATATGATATGATATGATATGATATGATGGCTGAAACCCTGTTGCTTAGTGTAATAAGTCACCACTAGAGTAAGCTGATTGAATTAATGGAACTTACTGAGGAGTTGACTCACCAAATGTCCACTGATTCAGTGGAACTACTCTAGTTGCAACTTATTACCCAAAACAACAGTATTTTAATTAATATAATGCTAGTTGGAAGAAGCGTGAGATTGTTTTGGTAATTTAAGACTTAGTCCTTGTGTCCCACAGCACCCATAGTTTTCACACAATGACATGGATTATTTACAAGTTGGGCAAATCACAGCAGAGAAGGGGGAAGTCTTTAATTACTGAAAATCTCCTCCTGCTGCAAACAGGATTTTAATCAGTATAGCATAACAGTATAGCATGTTTTGAATTGTTTTTAACTGTTTTAGTTTACAATGTTTAACGGAAACCACCCAGAGTAGACTTTGTCTAAAAGGGTGGGATAGAAATCTAATAAATAAATAAAAAAAATAACGTATATATAACTCCAAT
This sequence comes from Pogona vitticeps, assembly GCF_051106095.1. Classification (NCBI taxonomy): domain Eukaryota; kingdom Metazoa; phylum Chordata; class Lepidosauria; order Squamata; family Agamidae; genus Pogona; species Pogona vitticeps. Next base: position 307,294,770 of record NC_135784.1, read on the forward strand.
GGCAGTCAAACAAACTAGGTGAGGGTTTAGAGAATATAGACACAGGAACTAGATTTCATGTTTGAGAGTGCAACTTTTTTCTTTGAACATTCATTCATTCATTTGTTCATTCCAAATATTTTTACACTATCTTTCTCTTTAAAAAATGACCCTAGGTCCTTACATCATTAAAAGATAATACTGTACTTAATGCTAAAAACAGCAAGTACTGTATACATACAGTGGTGCCTTGCTTAACGAGCGCACCATTTAACGACGAATCCGCATAGCAATGCATTTTTTGCGATCGCTAATGCGATCACATTGCGATGATTCCAGTGGGCGAAAATTGCATTGCGATGATCGGTAAGCGTTTCGCTTACCGATCTTCACATTGCGATGTTCTAAAAACAGCTGATTGGCGGTTCCAAAATGGCCGCCAGAAGAATAAAAAGGCCACACGCTGCATTTTCGCACCTTGCCCTCGCTTACCGAGGTGGTGAAAATGGCAGCCAGATGGGGAATCTTCGCTTACCGGTGAGTTTTCGCCCCATAGGAACGCATTAAACGGAGTTTAATGCGTTCCTATGGGGTTTTACATTCCGTATAGCGATGTTTCTGGATAGCAACGTTAATCCTGGAACAGATTAACGTCACTATATGGGACACCACTGTACACTAAAAAATATCAAGCAAATACCACATTAAAAATGGTTAAGAAAAGCAACACCCAAAATGCATCCAAAGCAGTAAAGCAGAACAATCCATTTAAGCCCTCTACTCAAGCAGCCAAGTCATTAAGGGAAAGCTTGTCAGAAGAGAAAGGTCTTCTCCTGCTTGCAGAAGGACAGCAAAGATGGGGCCAGCCTGAATTCCTGTGGGAGGGAGTCCCAAAGTCTTGGAGCAGCCACAGAGAAGGCCCTTTCCCATGTCCTCAGTATCCAGACCCACCCTTATTAGTACACTAAAAATGCCCAGCTTAACAAACTGGATTTATTCCTTTGAATTAGGCAGCTATAAAAGCTCTTAGCCATCAGGGAAGGATGGAGCCCTCCAAACTACGTACAGCTGGTCTCATCTCAGCTGTAAAGATATTCTCAATGTGTCTCCAGCTCATCTGAGGCTTTGAGTTGAATGGCATCTAATGAACAGCCAACAAACAGAACGAAAAAAGACACTTCATGTACTTTATAGCCCCAATCAAACAGATCCTTTTCAACAACTAATCAGGATTTCTCTGTGCTTTTTACCTTCCACGGTTGTTCTATTTTATTTTTTATCAAAAGGCAGCCTTGAATTTGACTGTTGGGGATTTACCTTCAATTAAGGCTTCCTTTCAAACTCCTTATATTTTAAGCCTAGTAACGAGAGGGTGGATTGGGCAGGACAGAGGGCAAGATGAAAAGACGAAACCCACATTTGAAAGAGGGAGTTTTCAAAGCCGACGCCACTCTGTGTTTGAAATGACTTTCATGTGGCCTATTAGTTCACACGGGAGCCCTTTCGGTGGTGTTGTCCTTGCGTCTGCGTGGCTCGGCTATGCAAATGGCAAGTCACAAGCGGGAAAAGGACGGCTCATGCACATGGGAAGAACCAGGGCAGGAATGGAGGAGCAGGAAAAGGAGGTGATGCCTTACTGAAAAAAAGGGACCAACTCCCGTGGTCCTAATCCACACCCATCCCCATCCCCCAGCATCCTCCTGCCATAGTCCAAAAACCTATTTGTTTTTGCAGCCCTGGAAAACCTCACCAGAATGGGAAAAAAAATCTAGGTGTGGGGAAGATTTGGGGGGGCAGTAAGAAAAGACTCCTTCCATAGCTATGACTGCAAAAGGTGGGAGCCCTTTGCCTAGCCACCTGGATGGGGCACACACAGGTAAAGGGATGTGGTGGCCTGGAGGGGGAGCAGAAGCTTACCTTTAAAAGTGGAGCTTGCCCCACCTCGGACTCTTCATCTTTGGGTCACTGACCTGCCCTCTCATCCTTCATAAGCATAGCTGGTCACTGCAGGGCCATATGTGAATTTTTGACCTGTTCCTGTAATTGGCTCCCTTAGGTACAGGTGTGTTTTCGCCCATCCCGTTCTTATTTTCTTTTGTTGACAGATTCCTCAGTTTGGAGGTGTGTGGTTAATTTCGGCTGTTGCTCACACTGGTGGATGTTGTGGAAAGCATGAGCTTTTTAGGTGAGTCTCAAGGGGCACCCGGCAGGGATGTAGCTGTAACACCTCCCAGAGTTGAAGACCACGAGGTTTCTATGCCGAGATGTGGATGATCAGGGGCCTACCCAGGGTGTGTACCTCCTAGAGTCAGGAGCCCCAGGTGGCCTGCACTCAGGGGTTAACCCAAGTTTATGGCAACTCCTCATAAGAATGTCTGAGTCTGGGACAAGGCCGGCCCCTGATACAGATAATGCTTCCACACTAGTAGGCCTCCTTGTGAAAGAGGATGATTGTTTTCACTCAGTTCAATAAAGTGTGGCCCTATTTTATACCCACTTCCTATGTGTCACCTCATTTTTCCAGGCTGGCTGGGCAATGCTTCAGCACAAGAGATGGGCACAAACCACCAGTTTGTTGGTTCAGGCCAATTCGTTTTCCAGCCAAACAGGTGTTTGGCAGTTCCTAGCCCCGCCTCCTCCAGCAGCCGCCCACTCAGAGGCAGCACCCAGAGGAGGCAGGGCAGGGAAGCTGGGATGCTATCTCTGAGTGGGTGCCCACCGGTGGAGGTGAGGCTGGGAACTGCCAAACACCTGCCAATAAATAAACCGGCTTGAACTGCTGAACTGGTTAATGTGAATGAATACAAACAAGCAAACATGTAATCCTGTCCAAGTTTAATGATTGAACTGGTGGTTGGTGCCCAACTCTATGAAACACCACCGTCACTACATAAGTGACATACTATCCTCAATGCACACAGACTCCTCTGATTTTGGAAGCTAAGCAGGGTCAAGCTTGTTTAGTACTTGGATGGGTGACCACTAGGAAGTAGTGGTCTACTTCCAGATAGGACTGGGAAGTAACCCTGCCTAAAACCCTGATCAGCCCCTCCCAATCTGTGACACAACACTGCCCCAATCTGCTCGTTGTGTCCATGAGCATCAGAAAAGGATAAGCATAAATCAATCATCCAGGCCTCTTTTGTTCAAAACACCAATCAGAGAAAGCCACATCCCAAATTTCTATCCAGCACCAAACAGTCAACCGAACGTCACTGGTTCACAGAGCAGGTGGGCAGGTGGGCCATCCACAGCAGCAACGAACAACGTTGGGGCAGTGTTGGCTTTTTAAAGTGGCCTGCTCCACCCTCAATGCCAGCAAGGGTGTGCCGCTCTTGTGCCCCTAGCCTTCCCTGCCTCCTCATTACAGGAGAGGTTGATTGTTCCCTCTCCTTCCCAGAAGCTTAGTGGTGGGAATTAACGGGACAGCAGTCAGAGTTAGTACTCATGGACTAGCTGGTCTGAGTCCATATGAAGTGACTGCCTGTGTTGCTATGCTCTTGTCAGATCTTTGGCTGCAAAATTCTCTTTTCTCTTGAAAATACAGCTGCCGTCCTTTTCTTCTAACAGCTTCCAGTCCTTGAACCCTGATATCTAAATAGGGAGAACATCTGATGCAGGTCCGGATGGCAGCAACACCCCCTTGGCCTCTTCTCGTGGCTTCTCTGTGTTCAAGCTTTATGTGCCTCAGAGGACAATGGAGAGATAATGTCCAGAAAGCAATAATCTAGAGCTGGAATTGAATGAGATCGCTGACCTTCACATTGCTAACATCTGACTCTGTTTGATAATGGAAGGTTAGCCTTGTAGAGCCAATCCAGCTGGGTTCCAGCCCTCCTGATATGTTTTCGGTCCAATCGGTTGCTACATTCTGGCCTTACGGGTAACAGCAAAAAGAGGTTGAGTCCTCTGGCAGTGGTGAGCACCGATGCTGCGGCAGCTGTGGTGCCAATGCAAAAGAGCAGAGCCAACACACTGTGCATTGGGGTGATTCAATTGTATCCCTGGCTGTTTTCACAGCACAGAACCGCAATACCAAACATTCTGCAGAAACTGGTTGACCTCAGTGGCTGAGAGAGGCTCAGAAAGAACAAAGGCCATTCAGCCCTTCCTGATGAAAACTAGTGAAGGAAGCTCACAATGTGGGATAGAGGACAACACTTCTACCAGTCACTCATGTAAAGTAACTTTGATTTTGGCAGGAGGATGTTGAGCGTTGTTAGTCTAACTTTCCAAAGCATCTTTAGAAAACAGAATATGCCCACCTTGGGGTGTAGGCTCTCTCTCAAATTCAGGATACTTCAAAAATAACAGTTCAGAATTTTGTGGAAGACCTCCAGGCATATCAGACTCTTCAGACTTCCATGCTAGGTGAGCAGAGCAATGCCAGAGGAGCTGGAGTTAGGGTGCTTCCTCTGGTTTTTGTGTTTACTTTAAACTAGTTATAATGTCTTGCTAGGACTGTCATAAAACCACAGAAGCACAGAACCTTAGAATAATTGAGTTAGAAGGGGCCTATATAGTCATCGAGTCCAATCTTCAGCTCAATGCAAGAATCCAGATCAAAGCAGATCTAATAGATGATTGTCCAATTTTCTCTTGACTGCCTCCAGTGTTGGAGCACTCACCACCTTCCGGAGGTCATTGGTTCCATTGCTGTACTGCTCTAACAGTTAAGAAGGTTTTCCTGATATTCAGCTGAAACTTCTCTTCCTGTAACTTGAGATCATTATTATGTGCCCTGCATTCTGGGATGATCGAGAACAGATCCTGCCCCTTGTCTGTATGCCTATATTTCAGGCATTTGAAAAGTGTTATCATATCACCCCTCTGTCTTCTTTTCTCAAAGCTAAACATGCCCGGTTCTTTCCTCCTAGGGCTTGGTTTCCAATCCCTTGATCATCCTTGTTGCCCTCCTCTGAATTTGATCCAGTTTGTTGGCATCCTTCTTAAAGTGTGGTGTCCAGAACCAGACACAGTGGTCTAGATAAGGCCTAACTTATACTTCTGTTAACACAGCCTAAAATAGCTTTTGCCTTATTTGCAGTCACATGGCACTCTTAGCTCATATTCAGTTTGTGATCCACAACAATTCCAAGATCCTTGTCACTCATAGTAATACTGAGCCAAGTATCCCACATCTTTTAACTGCATCAAGAATGAAATAAAATAAAGAACTCAAAAACATTGTGGTACCTTAAAATCTAACCACTATATCCTAATGTGAGCTTTCATGGACAAGTCCAAGCTATGGTTTTTCCAATAGTGATGTATGGAAGTGAGAGCTGGACCATAAAGAAGGCTGACCACCAAAGAATGGATGCTTTTGAATTGTGGTGCTGGAGGAGGCTCTTGAGAGTCCCCTGGACTGCAAGGAGAACAAACCTATCCATTTTGAAGGAACTCAACCCTGAGTGCTCACTGGAAGGACAGCTCCTGAGGCTGAGGACGAGATGGATGGACTGTGTCATCAAAGTGACCAACATGAATTTGACCCAACTCTGGGAGGCAGTGGAAGACAGGAGGGCCTGGTGTGCTGTGGTCCATGGGGTCACGAAGAGTCAAACACGACTTAAGAACTAAACAACAACAATTTGAATGGTATGTTTATAAATGTTTTAATTTTTGTACATCGCCCATAATGACCATTGGTCAGATGGGTGGTTTAGACATTTAATGAATGAATGTATGTATGTATGAATCAATCAGTCAATCAGTCAATCAATCAACCAATCAATCTTTAGCAGATATTCATATTGATAAGGATTGGCTAGGGCTCTGGAAAAAAAAGCAGTGTTGGAAATAAGCTTAAATGATCAGTGTGTCTTCAGTGAACAGAGACAAGGTGTGCTTTTACCTTTCTCCTGTTTGTTTATAAAATGAGCCAAGTAGTGCCCAATTTTTGTGTTGCCCAGGGCCAGCAGCAAGGCTCATGTGGCGTACCTTCTGTTACTGTCTTGACTACACAAAGTAGAATCAAACTAGCAAGCTCTAACTACTATTCTGTACCAATATGAGCATCTACAAATGCTCCTGCTAAATCAATTCACTCACATTTCCTTACCATACGTCTATCGTATTCCACTTTCTTAAAAGAGATAGTAACTCGGGTTGAGATTGAGAACAAAGCGTTAGAAGGACAGTACAAATGGTTAGTCAGTCAATCAATACATCAATCCATTAAAAATTGCCCCTGGAAAGAAGGCACATGGCAGGAGTAGCCTTTGACCCTTTGTGTCTCAAAGCAAAATCAGAAGTCAATAAATAAGTTAACAGCTCATTTGCTCACCTCACTCCAGTCCACTCCTCCAGTCTATCTCAGATATGTGTGTTCTTTGAATTAAAATATGTTATAAAAAAGCTATTTATCCTTCAAGATGTTACCAATTGTTAAAAATAAACCATGTCAGCTACAGGGTCCAAAATGTAAGGCATATTATAAAATGGAAGGCTGTGTACTACTATATACAGTTGTGTGGCAGATAATTAATGGGGTTTATTCCATGCACATGTTAAAAGAAAACCACCTGACTCTTACTTCTCAGACAAATATGTGGATTCATATGCAGTCATTTGGTGGTTTTCACATTTTTCTATCTCTCTGCTCATCTCTCTTAACCGACCAGATAGGCGGGATATAAATAAAATAAATAAATAAATAAATAAAATAAATAATAGTAATACTAACATTTCTTACCAAAATATCTCTTCAAAATTAGGATTGATGCAAAGATATATATTTGAGGATTGAATACGTATGGCACTGTATGTTTTAGGGTCATTTTTCACAGCAACACATAACGTATTTTTTCGTGTATAAGATGCCCCATGTATAAGATGCCCCACCACTTTTCTAATCCAAAATTAAGAAATCTAAGTGGGGCTTAGCAAGTGTAGGGGGAAAGGGATCAAAGCACTGCAGGATCACTTTGATCCCTGCTTTCCCCTACACTTGTTTATGTTCTCTCCTCAGCTTACTTCTGTGTATAAGACGACCCTCAATTTTTAGTCTAAAGATTTTAGACAAAAGTGTAGTCTTATACATGGAAAAATACAGTATTTTGTGCCCACATACCTTTAGCGAAGCCTATTCTGCACATTTTTCTCTAAATGGAAGGTTTGGGTAGGAGTGCCTCTTGCTGTGAGTCAGTCCTTTAGCCAAAATTTCAGGACGAATTTCCCATCACACACCATGAGCCACCATGGACTTATGGATGGATACATGGGCAACTGACCAACAGGGAATAATTCGAGTCACACTGTTCTGTGCTACTATACAATCCTGAGAGACCAAGGGACCACACTGTCATATACAATTTCAGCAGCCTACAAAGATGGCAACTTTTAGACATCAAGAAGGAGGAGTTGAGCCATGATCATTCTAGAGATTGAACTCTATCAAACAATAGTAATGCATCTCACTAAAGCTAAAAAGGGTGATAGAGCAGGGACTGAGTGATAAGGACTTATCCCAGATAACGGACACTTTTGGGAAAAATGTTCTGCCCCCAAATGTCCAACATAACTTCCCATTTTGGCGGAATGCCTAAGTCATGCCTGTCCATCATATGGAGCTCTAGGGCAGGAGCCTATGGCAGGACCGGAGAGGGTGGAGTCAAGGAGGACAGTTGGAGACTGAGGGGAGTTAGAAGAAGTTTTGGAAGTGTTAAGACGGAGATTGGAAATTTGGTGTGTGGTTAGAGAATAGATAAGAGATAAAAGTAATGGAAAATAGTCATAAGATATTGTTACAGTGGTTAATGTGAATGAAGGCAAACAAGCAAACGTGTAATCCTGTCCAAGTTGAATGATTGAACAATAAAAGAACATCCACGACTTTACTTCTGTGATTTACCCATCAAACAATAGATAAACCTGCTATATTTGGCAGTCCGGGTCTAAGAAACATATTTGGTACAGTGTGGATAAAGATCCACTGGTGGCAGCGAGTGTAGGGAGAAAATAGTACATCGTGTCTGCAGGTGGACCCGTGTTTGAGGGAAAACAAACAGGGGACACTGCGGGGACGCGACACCCATCATTACCTTTGTCATCCAGGGTGCTAAACCAGCATGAGTCTAAGATGTCATAGGATGTTCCTAAGAGTGCTTTCGAAGGAGGAAGCCTTGATGTGGGATCCAACCAGCTATTTTAAACTTAAGATGCCTAGGTAGAAGCAATCTTAAAAACTGGGACTTCTCGCTTCTTCTGCCTTCTGTGCGCCTAATTGCAGCTGTGCCGCCTAATCTTCTCAGAAAGTCGGCCTCCTTTCTTACAGGCAGGAGGCAGAGCGCATAAAAATTAAAGCACTGAGTATACCCAGCTGGCCTAGGGAGAGGAACATTACAGGAGCACCACGGTTCAGTAAGCGCCTGCCTTGTATGCCATCAAAGCACAGCGATGCCTATGGAGACATGTCCAGCCTTTCGTTGTCTCCATCTCGCAGTGCAAGAAGCCAATCTAAAGTTGTTTTATGTTCCCACCTCTGATCACCTTGCTAAGCTGATGAAGTTTGGAGGGCACTGGGTTTGACAAAGGCTTTGCCATACAGTAGCAATTAATAGCATAATAGGTAGAAAGGGAACGGATGGTCACTTCAGTGCAGCTGGAAAAGCCAAACAGAGTTTGCAGTCAGAGAAAACTAAATTCAATGCAATGCGGTAGCATCTGGAGCTTCGTTTCCCACTGCTTCCTCTCTAAAGCTCTGGCTATATTGACAAATATTTCTGGATTTCCTCCCCAATTAATGTGGGTGAATTTGAAGCCTTTTTTTTTTTTTTTTAATTCCATGGTGAAAAGACCAAGGTGAATTGGCCTTTTTCACTTCTGATTTGGAGTTTCATCCTCTGCTGCTTTAGGGCTTCTACTTTTTCAAGGCTGGGATGATTTGAACAGTGTTTTGCCTGTGTAATTATTTATTTCATTATACAAAAGGAGGGGGCATGGGTCTGGATGGTGTTACAGTGACATATTAACCCGTGGTGTGCTGTTTTGGGACAATGGGAACACCCACCTCCATGATCGTTCATCCCAAAGTATTTTTTTTTAGTTTAAAAATGACACACACACACACACACACACACACACACACACACACACACACACACACACACACACACACACACACACACACACACAAATTACGAAGTTAAGTGCTATTTCACCTTATCACTGCATTGATACATTAGTTTAGCTCTAGATCACCTCTGCATAGAATATATATATTCCCCTGCAAATATATATATATATATTTGCAGGGGATCACAAGCTAGATGGTATCAAAAACAGGGGACAATCCATCAGATTGTGGAACAAGGTGAACACGGGCACCCAGACAATCCATGGTCTTTGTGCAATCACCTAAACTCAATACAACCCTTAAAAAGACTGTGAATCAAGCCACAGCAAAGCTGAATCAGAATGATTCAGCTTGCCAGTATAGACACATCCTAACTTGCATCACAAAAAATGAAAACAAACACCAGCACCCTTTATGCAGCAATGAAATCTGCTTCAAAGGGTTTACCTTCAGTCTTTCTGAAGCCGTTTATAGAGAATGAAAATTGCAATGGAAGGAGAATTACACCACCCACCAGATCTGCTGGTCAAAACAAATTATGTCTGCTTTGTGGAGTTTCGGAGCAAAAAGGGCTTCATGGAGCCTTCTGAACATTTGAATTGAACGAGACAAGGCATTCATTCTTTCATCTCATCCTGTAATAGCTATGCCAAGTATTAATATCCTGCCCATTTTTATTCAGACACATTTTCTTTTTTAAAACCAGTTTCCTGGATTGGACAAGGGCTCTTGTTGTATGGGGGACCGTCTGTGGTCTGACCATCACCCTGAAACTTACATTCCTGGCAATGCTGTTACTTACACACTGTAGAAGTGGGAAAACCCACCGTTTCTCCTTTAAATTTTTGCCTGTCATACCTGGTTGTTATTGTTTAGTCATTTAGTCATGTTTGACTCTTCGTGACCCCATGGACCAGAGCACGCCAGGCCCTCCTGTCTTCCACTGCCTCCCATAGTTGTGTCAAATTCATGTTGGTTGCTTCGATGACACTGTCCAACCATCTCATCCTCGGTCGTCCCCTTCTCCTCTTGCCTTCACACTTTCCCAACATCAAAGTCTTTTCCAAGGAGTCTTCTCTTCTCATGAGATGGCCAAAGTATAGAAAGTGTTGTTTTTTAAAGTGAATACTCCAGGATCCTTTCCAGGGAGTCTTCTCTTCTCATGAATGGCCAAAGTTTTGGAGCCTCAGCTTCAGGATCTGTCCTTCCAGTGAGCATTCAGGGTGGATTTCCTTCAGAATGGATAGGTTTGTTCTCTTTGCAGTCCAGGGGATTCTCAAGAGCCTCCTCCAGCACCACAATCCAAAAGCATCAGTTCTTCAGCGGTCAGCCTTCTTTATGGTCCAGCTTTCACTTCCATACATCATTGCAGGAAAAACCAAAGCTTTGACTATGCATACTTTTGTTGGCAAGGTGATGTCTCTGTCATTTTTTAAAATCCTGTCAAGTTTTGTCATCACTTTAAGAGTAGCAACATGGCAATTCGATGGCATCTTGATGGCATAGGACAACGACGGAGAACATGTCCAACTCCCCTACCCTGTTTTTGGTTCTTCCTTGTTTGTTTGGTGTGGTGTTGGGGTTGTCAAAGTTCATAATTGCAATCTCTTGATTCTTTTCTTCTGTTTTCTGGGTGGGCAGGGGAGGGCAAAGAATTCTGCCAGAAAGGATTTTGTTAGTGATTGGCATGAACTGCTGGTTTAGCAATTCGATGTGGTTCGTTTCCCAGCTTAGCAGCTGATTCCTGCCCCCTTCAGAGGGCAACCAGTCAGTGGCAGCACCATGCCCCACCTCCTCCATGCACTGCTGCCTAGTGGCAACCCACTGGAGGGGGCAGCACACCAAACCGTGGATCAGCTGTTCATCTGGGAAATGAATTACACCAAACCACCAAACCAGCAATTTGTATCCATCTCTAATTTTGATGTTACAGTATAATCACCCCTTTCCAAGTTGTAACTGTTTGGGGACAAACACCTCCTCCTCCTCCTGAGATAATATGTTCTCAAAATAGTGATCGGAGCATTTCTATGCATACGTTGTATCTCAAAGCTACAATTGTTGCTCCCCTCCCTTGCGAACTTTTAAAAATCAGAAAGTTGTTTGCCTCTTTTATTTAACCATCTCCTAGTCCTTTGTTGCTTGTTATGCATGTGTGCTTTCCTCCTTCTAGGTAAATGAAGATCTAATGATTTAAGCAGATTGTCACAGAGGTGTTGTACGAAAACTGCAGAAGCTTGGTCAAGGTGGGGGGAAATGCTCTTTATTTTGTTTTCACCCTGGAAGTAAAGAATTGTGTGAGTTATAGAGCTTGGACATTTCTAGTGGAGATGTCTCATTGTGTTTGAATTGTGGAGGCTGGTGACTCTGGTTTCATGATGTCACTGAATGTGTTCTGGGACTTAGTGTGACCCTTACAATTCTGCCTGAACTTTAATGCCCCTATGAAACTAGCACACCTGTGGGATAGAGTTCACCACGTTTACAAAAGAGCTCCTGTAAAATTCTAACGAAATCCTGGGAGCAAATCCCCTCCTCTTTTGAAATCACAATCATTTCTTTCTTCATGCAGGATTTTCCTTGGTGACTGGTTGTCTGAGAGGTGTTTTTTTTTTTTTTTTTTAGTGGTGCAATGTGAATTTTGTTTCTCCTAAATCCATCTCTAGTCATGCTTTTACCTGAGATTTTGAATATATGGTTATTCATTCTTTAATATTTGAACTATGTGCTATTTCTAGCTTCTGATGCGGTGCTCTTGGTGATGCAAGCCACTTTGGGTCCTTTTTTAAAGGAGAAGGTAGGTTATAAATAAATAAATAAATAAATAAATAAATAAATAAATAAATAAATAAATGAATAAATGAATAAATGAATGAATGAATGAATGAATGAATGAATGAATGAATGAATAAGAATAATGAATTTAGTGAGTATCCTCCACATCCCTGCTCCTGCCACAGACACTAAGCAGAATATTGTACTCTTCTGCTGTGCTTCAGCTGAGGTGACAGGATGCTTCAGAATGCTTGTGAATGCATTTTAAATGGGGGGAATCATCTCCAAAGACCAAGGACGAGGGCAGAAAGACAACAGCATTTAGGAAGGATGTAAATTGAAGTGTCACAAAACTATGGATCAGGCTTCTAGTGGTCCCTTCCTCTCCATTTTTGATAGGGAGGAAGAAGAGGAAAAATGGTCCCAGTCGCCTAACTAGCCCCCACCCCTCACTTCACTCCGGGTGCAACGTGCTGGATTGCAAAGAAATGTAACACTGCTTCGCATTGCCTTAGATGTAACAGAGTACACCAGCCATGCTGACCTCCCTTATCAAGCGCCGACTGCCTTAGCACGGGAGTACTTAATAAAAGCAAACGAGAGAAAAAGAAAGAGGATTTTGATTCTAACGACTGTTAAGCACTTTAAGCAGTGACTGTGTGCTAACCTTAAAGTAAATGATCCCAGACCCAGAGACTGCATGATCAAGTACCATTAACAGAATAATTTAGTCCGGCGGAATATCTCAGTAATGAAATAAAAATGCATTCAGAGTTGGTTAAAGGCACCCATTGTCGCTCACACTTGAGAATCCACAGACTTCTCTACAAGGACAAATTCATGCAACTGTTCTTGCTGTTCATTTATCTTCCCCCCCCCTCTGGACTTCCTTTAAATACAATGGATATTAGTTCACTGAATGCTGGTTCTCCATTTGGGCTCAATTTATGACTTCACTGGGTGATATACTGTACTAAGATTAAACAACAACACAGGTTTAAAATAATTAAAACTCTGTAGGTTCAAAACCAGCATTTCTGAGACAATTTACTGTTTAAAAATCTATCTGAAAAGGAAGGCCTTTACCTGCAGAGAGAAGGGAAAGCTGGAAGGAGCTAACCTGGCTTCTTGGGGCAGGGCATTCCGAAGCCAAGGAGCTACCACTGAGAAGACCCTGTCTCTCTCGTTCTCACCGGACGAGCTTGGGATGATGGTAGAACTGAGAGAAGGGCCTCCCCAGAAGATGTCATCCCTGCCATCAGAGTTGACAATCCTGACCAAGATAGATGACTTAGGATAAGGCACCTCCCCATGAGCCTACGTTCTTTGGATTTCCCCAAACCTACCAGTAACAACATTGCTAGCACCCTGGCAGCAGCCATCTATGGTGTAGAAGCGTGGGATGGAATTCTGCAAAAAAATGAAAGTCAAAGCATTTAATCCCTTTCCAGATGCAAAAGAAAAGGAGGATTGTACTTGGGAGAGAAAGGGATTTCTGCTATACCGGTCAGAGGAGCCATTCTGGCCTCCATGAGACAAAAGTATGACTTATCTAAGGCAGATTTCTAAGGATGGGAAGCAAATGCCAGTGGGATTTGGAGAAATGCAGTGAACTCAAGCATGAATGGTTTTCAAAGCCCAGCCTACAGGGAGCTTGGAAACAGTTCGGCACTGTTTGCTGTAGTCAAGTCACAGGTAGTTCGCAACTATGATAGGAGTCCTTTTGCCAGTGAAACATTTCTTGCGCCGGCTGAGAGACCATTTGGCTTGGAGTTCCTTTCTCAATGATTTGATGCAAAATTGTAGTTTGGTGCAAAATTTGGCCTGTCCATGTCTCTTATATGAAAAGCTGGAAGATTTTGACTTCTTAACGATGAACAAGCAACTGTGGCCACCTTTGTCCATAACAGGTTTTTGTTATATTATCCAAAAAGTGTCTCCTCTCATACTAGGCAACTTTGGTGGATCAAAAAAATGGAGAATACTCAAGGTAAATAGAGTCAGCCACAACCATCAACCACAGTGTCAGATAATCTCTTCTCCTTAGCACAACAAGGCACCCACAACAAGATACACTAATCACCCATCTACAGAAAAATACAAAAGCCTATCTCACAACCATAAATACTGCACTCCCAAGCCAACTACACCAGAGCACAGAGTGCTGTCCTCTGAAGATGCCGGCCACAGAGACTGGCGAAACGTTAGGAAGAACAACCTTCAGAACACGGCCAAAGAGCCTGAAAAAACCCACAACAACCATTAGATCCCAGCCGTGAAAGCCTTCGCGAATACATAAATAGAGTGTTTATTAAAACATCTCATCCAGTTGGTTTATATACTTGTCCTGTCTACTGACTTAAATAAAATAAGGTGGCATTTTAAACCATTAATATCTGGATACCAGCCGAAAGGGAAGGGAGGGAAAGGCTCTTTTATTTCATATCCATTTAGGCTACCTTGATGAAACCACCCAGGACTGGGGGCGCTTTTGTAACATTCAATTCAGTTTGAATGCTAAGGGAACCAGAAAAATATATATATAAAACCAATGAGAAAAAGGCTACAGTTCTAGAGGTTAAAGGAATTGTTTCCAGAGAGAAATATTTGTTTGTTTGTTTTAAGCAATATGGTATTTAGAACACTATGGTATTTTTTTTTTGTCTATAGAACTTCTGGTTTAAGAAGTTGTCTTTCAGTGAGACTAAGTGTCAAAAAAAAAAAAGTATCCCCAGTTTACTGCAGTCCGAGAACAGCCCTCCTCCCTCCTCCAAAATCTCACTTAATCCCTTCAGCGCAATAAAATTAAGCAGTCCGGATTTTCTAATGCAAACTGCTTAGGGACAAGATGCTAAGTGATTCTAAGTGTTTTGTCAAGAGCCAGTGTTTAAGTAAACATTACAAATGATGGTTGTGTAGAAGGGAAAACGGTTTCATACCCTCCAGCTATCCATTATTCATCTAATATATTACTTTATCAGGTTGACTGTGAGCCTGTTCTTTCCTCCCGCCTCCTCCTCCTTCTTAAGGTTGTTTGTTTCAAATATCAGAATGATGCTGTTTCCACTGAGAACCATGGACACAAGTGAGGAGGGATTCACATGTCAATTTGCACATCACATGCTTAACTCACATGCAGTCACTCCTGGAAATGAGTTACTGAATATAGTCCAGCGCTCCCACTGATGATAGACTAATGCACCAGGAAGTGGTTTGCATATATCAATACTTGGGTGAAGTTTTTACAGTTTTATATAATTGCATATATTTCTGTGTAGTGATGACAGCAGGACTGTAAAATCCGAATGGTAAATGAGAAAAAAAAACTGCAGCAAATCCTATAAAGGTGGAAAGCTCTTTTAATTCAACCTAGGAGAGATTGTGCATGTTTATCACATTATAGTAGGACCCACATATCTGCATTATCAGTATCAACATTTTCACTTATCCACAATCTGAAAATATTAAAAGGGGGAAAAAAACACACACAACAGAAATACGTATTTCCACATTGTCATTACCGAAACTGGCCACAAGAGGGATCCAGAGACCCTGCTATGTATAAAATTCGCTGTTATCCACAGTGTTTGGTATCTGTAAGAGAGTCCTGAAGCTGATCCCACATGGATATGGGGGTCCTACTATATTTCTTTTCTTTTTCTATTCAGTTCAGAAGAATGCTGAAAAAAGACAAATGCAGCAACTATTGTCTTGTGATATGAAATGGCAACATTAGTAGCTTCAGATGGGTTGCTTGCTTCTTTCTAATCAACTGCTTTGTCTTTTTGTGCTTGGGATCTTTGTGTGCACTTATAATCACAAGGCACTCCTGCATACAACCATTTTATGCAAAATGCTGAAAATCCAATTCTAGAAAATTGTTTGGTGCCTCAATCTACAGTGAAAGTGAGTTTTTCCATGGGACAGGTAGAATTCACTGAACATATGTTGAAATTAGAGATGCACTGGTTAGGCCTCCTTCAGTCTTGAGAGACTATGATAACATATAGAGGACTTGGAACAGCGTCTAGTGTGGCTGAGAAGGCCAATTTGAGAGTGACCATCCCTTCCAAACTGAAGACAATTGCAGTCTGTCCCCTGTCCAGCTCCCTGATTTTGCTGCTTTTAGGACTGCCTCTTTGCCTCGGCCTGCTGGACAAGGGTCTCTTCAAATTGGGAGAGGCCATGATGCACTGCCTGCCTCCAGGCTGAATGCTCAGAGGTCAGGGTTTCCCATCTGTTGAGGTCTATTCCTAAGGCCTTCAGATCCCGCTTGCAGATGTCCTTGTATCGCAGCCATGGTCTCCCTTCTGGGGCACTTTCCCTGCACTAATTCTCCATACAGGAGATCTTTTGGAATCCAACCGTCAGCCATTCTCACAGCATGCCCAAGCCAACGTAGACGTCGCTGTTTCAGTAATGTATACATGCTAAAAATTCCAGCTCAATCTAGGACTGCTCTATTTGGAACTTTGTCCTGCCAGGTGATACCAAAAATCCGTCGGAGACAACGCATATGGAATGTGTTCCGCTTCCTCTCCTGCCATGCACAAAGGGTCATCTTGAGTACTGTGTCCATTTTTGGACACCACACTTCAGGAAGGATGGCAGCCTCAGTTTTGTCATTTTCCCCCCCTCCAAAAATACTTCAGTTTTATTTTGTTTTATTTTTATTCTGTCTTTTGTTTTCCAGTTGTTTGGCTGACACCCACTTGCTTCTGCACACACATAGAGATTGCACATGGGGCAGTTTCATACCCTGCCATATACTGAAATATGTACAGAGTCAGAAGATGTTGGAAGACTTATACAATGAAAGAATTTCTATGTTTTTTTTAAACTGGATCACGATGGTTAAGTAAACCAGATAAATGATAAAGCAAGGTAATCCTCTATAAGGCACCTATATTTGGACATCCCACACTTTAAGAATGATGCCAACACACTGGAACAAGTTGAGAGGAGGGCAACAAGGATGATCAGGGGACTGGAAACCAAGCCCTGTGAGGAAAGACTGAAAGAACTGGGCATGTTGAAGCTTGGTAAAAGAAGAAAGAGGGGTAATAGGATAGCACTTTTCAAATACTTGAAAAGTAGTCATATAGAAGAGGGGCAGGATCTGCTCTTGATCACCCCAAAGTACAAGATATAGAATAATGAGCTCAAGGAACAGGAAGCCAGATTCAGGCTGAATATCAGAAAAACGTCTTAACTGTTAGAGCAGTACAACAATGGAACAATGGAACCAATGACCTTAGGAGTAGGTGAGCATTGCAACACTCAAGGCATTCAAGAGAAAACTGGGCATCCATCTCTCAGATTTACTTTGATTTGGTGCAGGGCACTTAATAAATGGGTTCAAGTTACAGGAAGCCAGATTTCAGATGATTATCCGAAGAAACTTCTTAACTGTTAGAGCAGTACGACAATGGAGCCATTTACCTTAAGAGGTGATGAGCGCTTCAATGCTGGAGCCATTCGAGAGGAAACTGGACCACAATCTGTCCGATTAGACTTGGATTCCTGCCTTGAGCAGGGGGGTTGGACTTGATGGTCTTAGAGGCCCCTTCTGACTCCATGATTCTATGATTCTAAGATTCCACTCAGTTTCAGTGAGCTGCAGAGCTTTACACCTCATGGCCTGATTTCATACCCATGGCCCATAGCACACATAAGTAGAGGGAAAACTGTTTGCCTGACTCTGTCCTTTGAAGGAAAAGGAAAGAAGGAGAAAAAAAAACCCACACACGCCAAGATCATTCATAAACCAGGCAGGTTGCCTCCTACCACGCCATCCAAATTATCTCCCTTACACTAATCATCAATATCTCTGACCTTTGTCATAAAACCTGGGTCATTTATATCTATATCCCATTAAAAAAGTATCATCCCACCATCACCTCTTTGGTCCTATTAAAGTCATGTCAAAAAGAATCATTGACTTATTGTCAAAACACATCCAGGCTTCCACACTCATGCATCAGCCAACACCTTACGGATCAGTCAGGAAATAATTCCTGGTGGTTACTGGGCATCGGGAAATGGGTGACAGGAGGTGAAGCATCCTTTACTCCTCCCCGGCAGGAGTTAGCTGATGAAGATGATAAATTAAACAGGATGAACATTACCCTTTCCTTCATTTTTCTCCCTCCGTCAGATGAAGACTCAGAAAGTTGCTGTTTGTAATTTATTTTCTTTATGGAGCTTTTTGGTTGTTGTTTTTCCCCCTGTTTTCCTTCCCACCACTACCTCGCGGCACAAAGTTCTGATGCCAACTATGTTGACACTAATGGAAAGTGCCAGGGCTAGCCTCTTTTTTTTACCACTGGAGAAGAGTGCAGAGAAGTGACAGCTGAGCACATTGCCCTACCTGCCCAACTACTCCGAATCAAATACCTTTTCTCCCAGGTTCTGCGGTGGGTGGCTTAGCTGGCTTGCCCGATTTAACTCGGATTGGGTTTAGACCTCGCATTAGTTGCCAAAATCAACTAACTGGAAGGCGGTGCTGTCCTCTCCCAAGGCTTGACTGTCCGACTCTCCTGAAATAAGGAGTGTTCACTCTCATGGCTCATGATTTGACCCTGAATCCTCAAGAGTGACCGGGCAAGCCTAACTCTTGCCCATGGGATTTTGGTCTCTGGTGGATACAGGAGCTCATTTGTACTGCATGCACTGTGGGGTAACAAAAATTAACCCTTCATAAATCCCATAAATCTCAGACAGTTCTCTCAACTTAGTTGAAATGAGCACTAGCTTTAATTTAAAAAAAATTCATTATATAATTGAATTAGGTAAAGGTAAAGGTTCCCCTTGACATTTTTAGTCCAGTCGTGTCCGACTCTAGGGGGTGGTGCTCATCCCATTTTCAAGCTGTAGAGCCAGCATTTGTCCGAAGACAGTTTCCATTGTCACATGACCGGTGTGACTAGGGAACACTGTTTTACCTTCCCACCATTTATCTACTTGCATTTGCATGCTTTCGAACTGCTAGGTTGGCAGGAGCTGGGACAAGCGATGGGCGCTCACTCCGTCACGTGGATTCGATCTTACGACTGCTGGTCTTCTGACCCTGCAGCACAGGCTTTTGCAGTTTAGCCCACAGCGCCACCATGTCCCTATATAATTGAATTACAGAATTACAAAAATTGACATGAATGTATTGCTTCCCTGAACCCAGTGTGTTTCCTCATAACCCATAACATGGATCAGGAATTGTGCAAGTTGCAGATGGCATGCGTTCCCCAAAACTGGTTTTGCAGAGTCACACTGGAACTTCTTTTCTCCACCCAACTGGATTCTGTGCGCATTTGTGTGTGTGTGTGTGTGTGTGTGTGTGTGTGTGTGTGTGTGAAGGGAGAATCATTGCTTTCAGGGAGTGTGATACTCAAGTAAAACAAGCCCACTGTTTAGACCTTTTAAAAACATTTAAAAAAAATGAATAATGAGGGGTTTTCTCCTCTTTCTGAAATGCCAGCACAACCACATCTTTTTGTTTCATTTGTCAAGATGTGCATTAATGGGATGGCACAGCTCGCCAATGGCAATCCCATTAGTTAAAGGTAAAGGTTCCCCCTTGACATTTAGTCCAGTCGTGTCCGATTCTAGGGCGCGGTGCTCATCCCCGTTTCTAAGCCGTAGAGCAAGAGTTTGTCCATAAACAGTTTCCATGGTCACGTGGCCAGCGCATTGTGACTTGTCATTTCCAGTGCACCCCCAAGAAAAGGAAGCCCTCATAATGGAACTTTCTGCTATTGGAGCCTTCAGTCTTTCTATGATGCCTGCCGCGACTCAAAAGCTGATCAAATTGGCCCTTCATGTCCAGGGGATATGGTGAGGCTGAGAGGATAGTAGAGAATGTAGGACTATGTCCTCTCCTTCCAAACCACACTGCCACATCACCACCCTCAAGATGTCTCTTGCTCCCCTCTAAAAATGTCCTCCCTTGTACAACGTGTAGCCCTACAGAAGTGGACAAAGTCAGCCCTAATCAATCTAGTCTATAGTAGGGAATGCTGAAAATTGTAGTTTGGCAACGTCTGGAAGAAATCACTCCATTCCCTTCCCCCAGAGAGGACCAAGAGAGGGTCTACAAGATTGCTTCTATGCCTCTAGGGTTGGGATTTGCTCTCAGATGTCATAGGACAGCTTCCGATCCCTTCTACAGCTTGAAGAACACCTCTCCAGGACTGTTAGATTGTGGGTGATCATGGAACAAAGGGAGGCTAATTGCCTAAGAGAGAAAACAAAGGAGTCGACAGTGGATGTCCGAGCCAGTGGAGCCTACAGGCAACGCCCTGAGAGCTCCCTTTATTGACTTAGCATGAGTTACATAGCATGTTGTGAGAATTCAGATAGGATACCAGTTACATAATTGTAACCAGGATTGGCTGAAGAAAGTCTTTGATGTTATGCTCTACCTCTAAGCAAAAGGGCAGAATGAGGTGTTACCACGCCTGCTGGCAGCTATTGCATCCTGTATGCACATCACTGGAACAGAATGCAGCTACAACTTTTAAGCAGAGGTTTCCCACATTAGATGACATTCCAAATAATTGCTATCCATGGTGAAATGCTGACTATGGTTTCCCTATCTCAGACTCCTAGCTGCTGCACTACACCGATGATAAAGTCACCTTCCCTGTCCTCGAACTTGTTCAAGACCTTCGGCTGGATCCTTTTCTGAGTTTACTTTTCAGCATTTCACATGCACAACGTGCTGGATGCGTCTGGCGATGCAGTTTTACAGCTTCTGCCTTCATTGAGCTGGAACAAAGATCTCAGAACGTGTGCGTTCTCGTTATTGGTGCCAGCTGTGCCAGCATTATACATGCAGGGTGGTACCTAAGCTACCTCTGAACACGGAGCCAAGCATCACCGTTTTGAAGGGCCACATGCTTCTTCTGACAATGTTGGCAACCCCATAAGAGCTGTTTGCCAAATCTTGCTCTTTGATTTCCACAAATCTGCCTGCCCACAGCTGGCTAGCAGCACAGGCTCGGGCATTGTAGGTTATCAGGAAAGAGCCAGCCGCCAAACATAGCAAAAGCTTAACTCACTCCATCCTTTAATGGAGTATTTCTCTGGCAGATGTGGTCTGTTCAATGCATCTAGTTAATCCAGAGCAGGGTTAAAGAAAGAGGATGAAAAAGAGAGAGGAGGAGGAGGAGAGAGAGAGGGGAGACCTATTTTTTCCTCTTGATTTTGTTGATGTCTTTAATATAAGGGTGAAAAAAACATCGCAACACATTTCAATTGGCATCAGGTGTTTCCGTGACTGCCTTCTGTTCACTAGTGCCCAACACAGACTGCAACAGAGACCAAAAACAGAAGCATAGCATATGAGTCGAAAACAGAGCTAAGACCGTCATCATTAAAAACAGATTAGTGCAGAGAGCAACATCTATCTATCTACATAAAGGAATATAAAAAGAAAGAAAGAAGAGGAGAAAAAACCGAAGCAGGATCAACCAACACTGCTGAGGGGGAGCAAAAAAGGAGACATGAGTATAACAAGGGATTTTAAATTTAAGTGGGGTGTATGAACCCTGTATTCCAGTTCTCACCTGTTGTTGTTGTTGTTGTTGTTGTTGTTGTTGTTGTTGTTGTTGTTGTTGTTGTTGTTGTTGTTGCTGCTGCTGCTGCTGCTGCTGCTGCTGTTGTTATATATTATTATTATTATTATTATTATTATTATTATTATTATTATTATTATTATTATTATTATTATTATTATTATTATTATTATTATTATTATTATTATTATTATTATATTTACGTAGCACCTATCTAACCAAAGGCCACTCTGGGTGATTTACAACAAAGACAGAACAATAAGCAAGAGACCAACACTAATAAAGTCAAATACCACAAAGTGAATATAATAACATAAAATAAACTACAACATATGGACATTTAAATGTCTAGAATGATGGCATTATGATCTGACTGGCTGATTTCATTGCAATTTTTTTTGGTGGATTAGAATAAAAAGCCTGTCAAAACAGCCAGGTTTCTAGAAGCTTCTTGAAGATTGCCATGGAAGGGGTCAGGCGGACAGCTGGAGGGAGTTGATTTCAGAGTTGAAGAGTGACCACCAAGAAGGCCCAGTTCCTTCTCTTGGGATCAGCATCTTCACAGACAGCCTGGGATGAACAAGTAGGACAGCCCATCTTCACTGGAAGAAGGCATTCTGCCAGGTACTGAGGTCTTAAACCCATTTAGGGCTTTATATGTTAGAACCATCCCCTTGATGCTGGCATGGAAGTGGATAGGTAAGCCGTGTAGGGTGGCCAAAGTTGGGGAGATGTGCTGGTATTTACTAACTCCACACAGGGACCTGGCCGCCATGTTCTGGACCTGTTGAGGCTTCCGTATCAGCTTTATGAGTAGCCCCACAAAGCTTCCACTGCTCCTTGCACACAGGGAGTCCTTTAGTCACAAGGAGAGCCTGCTCTGTCCTTAGAGGCCCTCACACAACACTGAAGCAGGGTCTGTGCTCTGGCTTTTGCTGCGTGCCAAATTCAAGGTCATAGATCAGGGCTGTTTATGTCGACTTGGTACAACTTTGCTTCAGAGTAGACAAAGGTTGCCAAGGATTGTACTGAGATGTTTGGCATTTGGAAAGTTCAAATGTTAAAAGGATGTGCAGGCAAACAGGGAAATGGAAACAGAAAATTAGAATGCTATGGCTGAAATCTGGTAGTAACGTGTAACTAGAGTAGACCCCATTGAATCAATGGGAGTGAGAAGTGAAGGAAATGAACCACCAGTTCGAAAGTTTGTGGGGTTTTTTTTTTTGTCTCGCAGCCCAACAGGTGTTTTCCATTTCAAAGCCCCGCCTCCTCCTGTCAGTGCCCACTTAGAGGCAACAGCCTGGCTTCCCTGCCCTGCCTCCTCTGGGTGCTGCCTCTGAGTGGGTGCCAGACAGAGGAGGCAGGGCTTTGAAGCACCAAATACTTGTTCAGCTACTAAGCAAATCAGCATGAACAGCCAAACCAGTGGTCTGTGCTCATCTCTAGGGGAAGTCAACACCTGTGCAAGTACCACGGGGTCAATGAGTCTAGTTTAGTTGTTCAGCCCACACAAAACTGCTTGGGTATGGAATGGTGAAATAAGAGAAGGAGCTGGGTTTAATGGATGGACAGCTTAATTCCTCAATGAAGCCAAAGGACCTCCCCTGCGCTATCCAAAGGCATAGGGTGTGAGGAACGTACCAATATATCTAGCATTTATGTGCCATTTGTTTAAATACTAGCTGTATAACAATAGGTGCTGCTTTGGTTTTTTTGAGTATGTGTGATATGCTGGAGACTCTGAGGCCCTTTCTCCTCTGTGGGCTGTGAAGGATTAGGCTTCCATCAGCTTTAGCATGGCCTGACCTGTCTGTCTTCACTCTCTCTCTCTCATATTCTCTCAGCATGGGTTTTTGGGTTGCTTTTTTTCATGTGTCATGTTGACTTTCCTGGACTGAGGTCTTCCACTGATAAGCATGCTGTTCCTCCAGGAACATAACTCACTGCCAACTTTTCCTCAAATAAGAAGGATGTTCATTCTTGAGCATGCAGAACAGGGCTTCCAACTGTAGGAGTTTGGGGGGGGGGATGAAGACAGCAACATCTGGAGGTGTCTTGACAAACCTGAAAACATGCCTGTATGTGATTTGGATCATTGAGTCATGCTTTTGTCATCTACCATCTTCTCACATTCTCAGTACTTTGGCCATCTCATGAGAACAGAAGATTCCCTGGAAAAGACTCTGATGTTGGGAAAGTGTGAAGGCAAGAGGAGAAGGGGACGACAAAGGATGAGATGGCTGGACAGTGTCATCGAAGCTACCAGCATGAATTTGACCCAACTCCGGGAGGCAGTGGTCCATGGGGTCACAAAGAGTCAGACACAACGACTAAACAACAATAATAATGGGTTGAAAAGTTTTAACTAGAAATGCATCAACCTTCCCATTCCCCATTTTCTTTTTCTTCTTGATTATTCATTAAAATTGATTAGTGTTTATTGTTCATTCATTTTTCACATCACATTTGTTCCTTTATTTCTGCATTTCAGCTGTCTGCTGCTAAAAGTAGGGATATTTGCAACAGAAAGCTCTATTTCTGTTGACATTCAGGGAAGGCAGAACATGTGATGAGAAAGGAGGAGAGGTTACACATGTCCGACTCTTTGTGAGCCCATGGACCAGAGCACATCATGCCCTCCTGTCTTCCACTGCCTCCCAGAGTTGGCTCAAATTCATGTTGGTCCCTTCGGTGACACTGTCCAGCCATCTTGTCCTCTGTCATCCCCTTCTCCTCTTGCCATCACACTTTCCCAACATCAGGGTCTTTTCCAGGGAGTCTTCTCTTCTCATGAGATGGCCAAAGGATTGGAGCCTCAGCTTCAGGATCTGTACTTCCAGTGAGCACTCAGGGTTGATTTCCTTCAGAATGGATAGGTTTTTTTTCCTTGCTGTCCAGGGGACTCTCAAAGACGGCCACCATTAGGTAGCAAGAAAAAGGCTTGTATGTTGGAAGTGGTCAGCGTGTGTCAATTTAGCTGTTCACTGCATTAGATCGCTTTCTTACCTCAGGTTCTTTGCCTTCTTCATGAGTGATTTGAGAAAGTCTGTAATTCTTTGAAAAACAAACTGAATTGATGTTTTCACTCATTCTCATCATAGAAACGACCATATTGCATTTGCCAGACATTCACGAGCACTATTTATGCCTTAAGAATATATTCCTTAGCTGTCCAATCTTCACACCTTTTAAGTCGGACTCTTGAGCCACCAAACAAAATTTCAGTGCTTTTATAGCATACGCAGTGTGCAATCATGGTCGAATCTAAAGGAGTGGCTGAGTTACCAATTTGAATTATCCTTCTTTTCATTCCCTGCCACTTTTAGGGGCTATCAAAGGAAATTCAAAAAAGTTGTAAACCGCCCAGAGTGGCAGATAGATGGAAGGTATAAAAGTCAAAGAAATAGATAAATAAAATACATAAGACTTTCTACCTGACTGATTATTCGACTTGCAGTTATATATATATTTCAAGACAAATAGAGTCTGGTTACATTTAGGCAGGGGGAGAAAAAACAGATGCACAGATATAAGATAGGTGACATGCTTGATAGCCGTATAGGTGAAAGGGATCCAGTGGTCTCAGTCGATCACAATGTAAATGCGAGTATATAAATAGGTACCACCTCAGTGGGAAGGCGAACGCATTCCGTGTCTATTCGCGCTGGTCACGTGACCAAAGAAATGGTCTACAGACAAACGCTGGCTCTACAGCTTGGAAAAGGGGGTGAGTCGGACATGACTGGACTAAATGTCAAGGGGAACCTTTACCTTTACCTATCTGGTAGAATCAGTTGCCTTACATTCATAAAATTCACTGGACTCCTGTAAGAGCTCAGAGCTTCAGACACGATTCTGGTAGACATTTTGCAATGGACTCCAAATGGAGTAGGGTCAAGACCTATTATAATTGAGGGCAGTTGCTAATACCCAGCCCTTGATGGCCTGCCTGCCGTTTTCAGCTAGGTGATAATGTCATTCATTGATATGACAGGACACTGAGTTGACAGCACAATGGGCAACATATTTTGCTGTGCAGTTATATGAGATCATTTGCAGCTCCCTCTCACATCAGTAACACCTCAGAGGACACATAAATATGACTCCATATGTTCTCTGTGGCCATAAGGAGGAAATCTGAACATGAGCTACAAGGCTACGGCATGTCTCCGCTAAAGCACACCGAGGTGACATAGGACACATGCGACAGATTCTTCCAGGTCATGCAAATGCCAAATATATCGGAGCACAAAGAGTTGCCAATTATATTTAATTGGCTTCGAAATGTACTAATAGATCCTGCTTTGATGGGGAACTATCAAGAGTTCCTTTGTTCCTTCTTTTTTTTCAAAGCTCTTTGTCATTAAGGGGTTCAGATCAGCAGCAGTACACACAAAACAATAAGAAGAAAACTACTGTAACCATCAGCGATGGAAGCCACCTGTTTCAGTCACAAAGGACTGTTCGCATTAGGTGAGGGAAAGGGATATGAATCCAAGGCAGGAGCAAATAAAATCTACATTCAACATTTTGAATTAATGTATTTTTTTTTCTTTCTAGCAATACTTGTCAAAAAATGTGTGGAAGCTTAAGCAGAATAACTGTAAACTGTCCCAAAATGACTCTTGGTCCTTCGGCTTTTCGTGGGCAGGTTTGCACACCTGTCTCTGTAGGGTAGCAAATGCTTCCTTGAGATAAATATATGCACCTCATTTACTGAAGGAGGGAATGGAAAGAATATTGTGGAACAAATAACAAATTTTAAATTCTTCTGAGCAGAAAGAGGGTCCTAAGATTTCAAATATATCTTCTTGGAGCAACATATGCAAATGTGTGTGGGTGTGTGGGGTGGGGTGTGTGTGTGGGGTGTGTTTTGCCTCAGGTGACCCCGGCAGACCATCTGGCTTCATCTCACAAGTCCAGGGGAGCCCGTGAGACAGTGAGTGTCCCTAGGCAGAAGGGACAACGGTGGAGGAGGTGCAACAAAAGGAATAAGAGGGTGGGAGTTGCAGGCCTCAGGGTCATCATCAGTCACATCAGATGAAGAGGAGAGGATGAGAAAGAGGGTGGAGCAGTGAGGTCCCATCTTCTGCATTTCTACAGAGGTGCGAACATGGATAGAGGACGAGGGGAGCCACTTTCTCCTGCCCAGCCTGTATGGTCATGGATGGGGTCAAGGAGGTTCTGACCCAGTGCCAGCCCAGCCTTGGTGTCCTCACCACCTTATGGAAACTGCAGAGCCTACCTCTCTGTCCATGGGTGTGGGCATGCCTAACCCTACTTTTCTTCTTAAAGGGAAAGGCCACTAAAATATTGCACACCTATTTCAGAAACCTTCAGGGCAAGGGGAGAGATTTTAGTCTCATCTTTGGCTGCATGTAAGAAATCTCAAAAGGCTTGAAAGCTCCTTCTCGAGGACTGAAATCCAGACAACTAGACTAGGCCCACTCAACCAGTGGGGATTTCATGAGTCCATTAAGTCCCATTGAGTCAATAGGCCCATTTTAATAGCAAGTTGCCACTAATTACAGGATTTCAGCCAAGGTGTCTTGTCCTATCAAGGCAGCTTAAATCTTGAAGAAGGAGGTGCTTAGTCAATGTTCTTTCTATCCCTAATAAAGAGGTGTGACATCTTGCTGAAATGTTTGTTGCCAAATCACCCCTCACATAGGATAACCCACAGAATCGGTGCTGTCCAAAAGCTCCTCCCCATTCAGGTCTTGCAGACTAAAAATTGTTATCAAACTGCATCCTTTTCTTCCTCCTGCCTCCAGAGTTTTACAACAGTCTTGCCTCTGGCTGTGAGCCTCCTACGGACAGAATGGAACAGGGGCATGTCCGAATTGTGATAGCTGCAGTTGAGCCATTTTAGCTGCTAGAATAAGTTTAAGCTTGATTTGACCTACAACCCATGTACACCTCTTCCTGGGGTGGGGGGGGGAGGAGACTCACGGTCTCCTTTCCCCTGCAACGTTTCTCATTCGTTGACATTTTTCCTCAAAACTTTCCTGGAAAAGGAATCCTCACCCCAAAAATACCCTCTAAAATGCTTTAATTTGGTAGTGGAGGGAATATACAAGCAACCAAGAGAACTAGAAACCCTTGATAGCATTATCAATTGAGGCATTTTAGATGCTAGAATAAGGTTAAGTTTGATTTGACCTAAAATGTCAATGAATGTACAATGTAAGGCAGTGGGGGGGGGGGGAGAGAAGGTCATGCCAGGAGGGAACAATGGGGTTTGAGTTGTGGGCAGAAGCGGGCTGGGCTTCTTCTCCGGCACTGCTCTCAGCTTTTGATCACATGCCGGATTGTCACTGTTCTTACACTAGTACAAGGATGTTGGCATCAGGCACTAGGGAGACAATGAAAGATCTGGACAGACAGAAATACATATATTTATTAACAATAATAAAGAACATACAGTAAATTAAAATCAAATCAATAAACATAAAATAAATCGGCCAACATCAGATAATAGTTGGCCGGCAAACACAATTTTGCAGTCATCAGGAAGAGATGGACTGAAAAGCTTTAATAAAGAGCATTGTCTTCAGGAGTCTCTTGGAAAATAGAGAGTGGGCCAGGCATAGCTCAGCTGGAAGCCCATTCCAAAAGGCTGGTGGCACCACCAAGAAGGCCTGATTGCTGATGGAAATCTTGCTGGCTTCTCCCAGTGTAGCGGTCCATAAGAAGACAGATTGCAAGGTTCTGGTGGCATGGGTTGATGTTCTTGAGGAAAGGCACTTTGGAAAGTAATGAGGTCCCTGTGAAGGACTTTAGGAGTGGAAGGAAGGAAGGAAGGAAGGAAGGAAGGAAGGAAGGAAGGAAGGAAGGAAGGAAGGAAGGAAGGAAGGAAGGAAGGAGGGAGGGACGACCTGATGATGAATAGAAGGAAGGAAGGAAGGACCTGATGATGAATAGAAGGAAGGAAGGAATGAAGGAAGGAAGGAAGGGAGGAAGGAAGGAAGGAAGGGAGGGAGGGAGGGAGGGAGGGAGGGAGGGAGGGAGGAAGGAAGGAAGGAAGGAAGGAAGGAAGGAAGTGAGGGAGGGAGGGAGGGAGGGAGGAAGGAAGGAAGGAAGGAAGGAAGGAAGGAAGGAAGGAAGGAAGGAAGGAAGGAAGGAAGGAAGGAAGGAAGGAGGGACGACCTGATGATGAATAGAAGGAAGGAAGGAAGGACCTGATGATGAATAGAAGGAAGGAAGGAAGGAAGGAAGGAAGGAAGGAAGGAAGGAAGGAAGGAAGGAAGGAAGGAAGGAAGGAAGGAAGGAAGGAGTAAGAGAGCAAATGAGTGAATGAGTGAATGAGCAAACGAATGAAGAAACAAATATGAAAGATCTGTGATGGTGTTCCCCTGCCTCGTGGGTGACCAGAACATCTTTGTTATGCCCTGTAGTCACCACTAATTCTCACTAATACCCCTGCCAATCTATTTTGCACACTATACAAATAGTTGGAGACAGAGTTGATAGATACAGTTGCTAGCGTGGACATCCTAGGCAAATTAACTAGTCTCATCATCAAGCGAAGCATTGTTTGAGAAGTTTTCTTCTTGAGGTGAATGGTGGGGGAGGATTAGGGAGACGCTTTGCAAAAGAATAATACAACAAAGACCTTGTGAAATTTGGGCATACAATCATAATTCTTTTCAAACTAATGGATTAAGAAAGCCTCTCCAGGAGTACGGTACTTTGCACATCTTTTGTTTGTTTCCTCTTCATTTTCAATTTTAATTTTAAATGACGTTTTAGTAATTCACCCAAAAGAAACACATGTGGGCTACATTCATACCCTTTCAAGACCGCCATGCATTTCAGTTTTTGTTTATTTGTCACACTTTCAAACTACCCAATAGCCAGTGCTATCTGGGCAATATAATCAGAAATATAAAACACTACAGTCAAGTATGGCAGTAAAAATATGACTAGAAAGTCACCTTTCTCTTGGTTTGAGAACCAAGATGAAATAAGCAGTGGAGAATAAAAGCATCCTAATTTACATACCATTTATCCTAGTGAAATCTAATCTATCACTACAGAACATTAGGAGTTAAACCCAATATTAGGGTCATATCGGATAGAAAAACTGAAATGAATAGAATAATTTTGTTGTCATTTTATTTGCAACTTCGCACGCTGGCGGTAGTTTGTGTGACTGGGAGGGACCTTTGTGGGCTAAGGTGATTGTATGTACATCTATTGAGCATCAACAAATTGTTCCCTCCAGCTTTTGGATTCAAAAAGATCCCTGCCTTTCTTATGAGTATTTTCTTTCCTACTCTTTCATAAGTTGGAAGAAGTGGTAGTTTGCAGTTGATCTGTTCAGTCGGTTCCTATGTGTGAAGTAAAGAAAGCAGTATAGACAAGTCTGTAATTTCAAGCAACTGTAAGTAATTATATATATAATTTTGCCTTCTCTGGACTCATTCCACTCTGTTTATAGCCTTTGAAACTGTCATGCCAAGAACTGGGCACAGTGGTCCAAGTGAGGTATGGATTAAGCAGAACAGAGTGGTCCGAGTCCTACCCTTGATCTGGGTATAACACCTCTCTTGATGCAATCTCTAATTGTGTTAGCCTTTTTGGCTGCAGCATCACACTCTTGACGTCTTCTGAGCTGCTGGTTTACTAAGACCCCTTCATCTTTTTCACCTAAACTTCTGCCAGTCCAGCTGTCACCTCTATTTGTGTGTCTGATTCTTTTCCTCTCTGCCTCAATGCGGAATGTTAGTGGCTGTCATAGCACTTTCATAGATATACCAATTCCAAATATGTCCTTGTCTGTTTAAAATACCTATTATATTGAAATGTTTATTTTAAACAGGACAAGATAACTGTTGCTGTGATTACAGTTACAATTATGATCATGACCACATTCAATCATGGCCTCAAATCACGTATATCCTTTTGGGAAGTATATAAATATATCCTTTAGGGAAATATTTCACCTAGCCTAGATAGCAGCAGTTCTCAGCAGTAATTATGTAAGAAGGATATTATCATCAAATATAATAAAACTCTTACTCTAATGCTTCTTTTGAATTTTGATCTTATGTCAGCAGAGAAGTTGCAGCAGAAGGCACTCCTTTAAAAAAACAAATTTCTATTGCTCAAGTTGCCAGTTGGAAGTTTCTAATTAAGGTGAATTTCATTACCAACTTTCTGAAAATTAGACTAGCCAGAACATGAGAAGCTTCCACTGACCAAATCAAGATATGAATTCCCTTACCACTCAATTTTCGATACCAACGAGAAGAGGTTTTGTGGCTTTAATAGATTGCTGGAGCAGAGTTGTTGTTTTTTTCAGCTGGAATTTTGCACCCAGAATCCTGTTAGTTTTTACAACCTCTCATACCCCTCTCTAGTACATGTGGCTGGAAAGGACTTATCTGGGCTGTAGTGATTGTCAATCCAACCATCACTATCTGATAGTTCCTGCCTGCTTCTGCTTTCAAAAGAGAGGCCAGCCTCCCTGCTCTGTGACTCTTTCCCTCTCTAGAGTCTGTTGAGGTCTGTTACTGAAAGCAGTCAGTTGTCAGTCAGGTTGGCGAGTTTTGCTCTTTGATCTGTTCACCATTGTAAATACACCTTCTTATTCTTTCTTTCTCATTTGAATGTCTCAGAATCAGTTATTGAGACCATGTGTGCCAGTTAAGGATAAAAGGGGTGATCTACGTTGGGGACGAATCTTTGTGAATCTGTCCACTTCTGCTGTGAAGTTAGGGGGACTTTAATAAAGAATTCAAAGTCCTGAAATTCTAAATCTTTTCCTCAGTCCATATGTGGATTCAGTAACATTTTCCAAATGCTTTCCCCTTGGTATTTTCTACCTAGCTTCTCCATGGAATTATTAAAGGCTTTTTGACTATAGGCTTTGTGCCCATTGCACATCACTTTAGCCACTCCTATTGTTCAGAGTTATGTGTGATTTTGTATATTTGCGGCACACTACAAATGCATAAGAACTGTGCAAAGGTGTGGCTTTCTAAGGCACGATTGCTTTATCTCACAATCTGTCTCCTGGTGTGGAATGAAAACCATCATTTTCAGTCTCTATCTACCTTTTCCCCTTTATTATTGGTGCCTGAGCACCAGTATGGCTGTGGTTAAGATGGTCTACAGCAGTGGTCCCCAATCTTGGACCTCCAGATGTCCTTGAACTACAACTCCCAGAAGCCTTCACCACAACCTATGCTGGCCAGGATTTCTGGGAGTTGAAGTCCAAAAACATTTGGAGGCCAAAATTGGGGATCACTGGTCTACAGAATACCCTCTTCTGCTCACTGCCGTTCACACTTTTTGAAAAACAGTCCTGACAATTGCTTCATGTTTGAGTGTGAAGTGCTTAACTGATGAAAAAAGGAGTCTGCTTCTGGGATTTTCCCTTGCTTGGTGTCACTTTGTCTATGGTAGTGGTTCTGGGGGACTCCACTTCAACACTTTGGCCTGTGGAATGATTCGGAGTTCTATGATTTCCCATACTATTTCACGTAGGTATTAAAGAACTGAAAGAGGCTGTCCAGAATTGTGTGGTCTGTTTCCATCAGTGTACTGATGTCATCAATGTCCATTAGACCTCTTAGGAGATCTTTCTCTCAGTCTCTCTGGCCCCAGTGTGTGGTCACCCAGCCCACCATCCACTGTCTGACAAAACAGCCCTCTTGTGATTTCATGATTGGAATAGCCATTTGCCCTACAAATGGAATAGCCATTGTTTGAGTGTGGTGCTGAGAAGGTTGAGTTTGGTGCTGAGAAAATGAGCTTCGCAGTTCCAATTCACATGGTCTATTAGTGTTTTGATTATGCCTCTTTTTTGTTATGGTTGGTGGTTGGAGTTTTTGTGTAGAGACCAGTCCGTGTGGGTGGGTTTTCTGTAGACCTTGTGTCCAAATAGGAGGTCAGATTTGCATATGACCATGACATCTAAGAAAGGGAGTTGGCCCTCAATTTCTTTTTCCATGGTGAATTGTATATTTGGGTGGATGCTATTGAGATGAATTGTTCCCTACAGGCAAAATGCTATTCCAAGAATGAAATCATAAGAGCCATCAAACTGAGAAAACAACACCGAAATGAAGAAGAAAAACAGCCACCCACAAATAAAGTTTTTCTGCCATACATCAAAGTGGTCACGGACCACATGGGGAAATTTTTGAAAAAACACAACCTGCAAACAGTATTCAGACCCACCACAAAAATACAACAAATGTTACAGTGAGCAAAGGACAAAAGGGACCCCCTCACCACTGCAGGAGTATACTAGATACCATGTAGTTGTGGCCAGGTATATATTGGGACCACAAAATGCAGACTATGAAAGACACTGCAGACTAAAACAACCAGAAAAAAATGGCAGTAGCTGAACATGCACTGAAACAAGTGTACATGAAATCCTATTTCAAAACACAGAAGTACTGGACAACACCAGCAATGATTATGTTAGACTACACAGGAAAGCCATTGAAATCCACAAACATCAGCACAGCTTCAACAAAAAAGAAGAAAGTCTAAAACTCAACAAAGCCTGGCTCCCAGCACTGAAAAATACAGCCTGCAAAAAGGTCAATGAACTCTACCCAGCCACAAGGACTGGTGATCACTGCACACAAAAGACTAGCTAACAACACCCATCAATCACAGTGACAGATCATCTCCCCCCTCATCATGACAATACACCCATAACAAAAAAGCACCATGATCACCATAATCGCCCGATCTCCTGAAAATAGCAAAAAGCTGATCAGACAGCTACAAATACTCAACTATCCCACACAGTACACCAGAACACAGAGAGAGAATTCTAACTCCTGTCCTCTGAAGATGCCGGCCACAGAGACTGGAGAAACATCAGGAAGAAAACCCTCCAGAACATGGCCAAACAGCCATAAAAACCTACAACTATTTATTTATTTATTTATTTATTTATTTATTTATTTATTTATTTATTTATTTATTTATTATTTATTTATTTATTTATTTATTTGTTTGTTTATTTATTTATTTATTTATTTATTTATTCATTCATTCATTCATTCATTCATTCATTCATTCATTAGATTTGAATCTTACACAATGCACTGCTAATCCTGGGGTTTCTCACTTTCCAAACATGAGTGCAACAGTTTGTTTCTTGATTTTTTCAGCCCTTTTGCCTGAGCTGGGCAGCAGATTGAGCTGTTTCGGGATCTTTCTTTCTTTCTTTCTTTCTTTCTTTCTTTCTTTCTTTCTTTCTTTCTTTCTTTCTTTCTTTCTTTCTTTCTTTCTTTCTTTCTTTCTTTCCACTTTTCTGAAAAAAAAAAAGAAAAGAAATCAAAACAGCCAGTCAATAAAACATATTTGTACATATCAATGCGCAAGTGGCTTCTCTCTCGCTTTCGCTCTCTCTCTTTCTCATGTATTCGCAAATGCACACCTAGAAATCATTACGCAAAATAGCCAAAGCAAATTGAGGAAAATAATTATTGCAGTTGATGGAGCAGAAACCCCATTACAGCTAAATTCTACTTCACAATACACAGTCTTGCCCGTTCAGAAGTAAATGCATTTTTCAGCATCTGTAACACAGTTTATTAAATTAAGTTTTAAAATAATTCACTCACCTCTCCCCGTTTCTCTGTGTTCCTGAGCTTTGTGGTTGATTTCTATTTCTCCTTTTTTGTTCTTTTTTGTTCCATCAGTTTCTCATGGCTTTTGTATCATATATTAATTTTGAACCGGTGGGAGGAAAATTTGCCATGTTGGGCTCCAGCAATGCAATTGCTTAAAAGGAAGTACTTGGGATCGGCTTTCCCACACACAGTCTGAGGCATGTGTAACCTCTCCTCCTTTCTCACCACATGTTCTGCCTTCCCTGAATGTCAACAGAAATAGAGCTTTCCGTTGCAAATATCCCTACTTTTAGCAGCAGACAGCTGAAATGCAGAAATAAAGGAACAAATGTGATGTGAAAAATGACTGAAAAATAAACACTAATCAATTTTAATGAATCATCAAGAAGGAAAAGAAAATGGGGAATGGGAAGGTTGATGCATTTCTAGTTAAAACTTTTCAACCCATTATTGTTGTTGTTTAGTTGTTAAGTCATGTCTGACTCTTCGTGACCCCATGGACCAGAGCATGCCAGGCCCTCCTGTCTTCCACTGCCTCCCAGAGTTGGGTCGAATTCATATTGGTCGCTTCGATGACACTGTCCAACCATCTCGCCCTCTGTCATCCCCTTCTCCTCTTGCCCTCACACTTTCCCAACATCAGGGGCTTTTCCAGGGAATCTTCTCTTCTCATGAGATGGCCAACGTATTGGAGCCTCAGCTTCAGGATCTGTACTTCCAGTGAGCACTCAGGGTTGATTTCCTTTAGAATGGATAGGTTTGTTCTCCTTGCAGTCCAAGGGGACTCTCAAGAGCCTCCACCCATAGCACACACCATTTCATCAGTTTGAACAGCACGAGAATGGGAGGAAAAGAGAACTGATACTCAGGTTTCATGTATATGGCTGCAGAGCTAGAGCTTGGGTGTATAATTCCCCACTGTGTCTCTTTAGACCTTCTGGACATCTCCATTCTGAGATGATGATGATGATGATAAGAGATTTTGCCCCATGGATGCTAAATCATCTGTTTTGCAGCTCCACTTTCTATGTGAAAAACCCAAAGCGGAGCAGGAGTAAATTTGATTTTATGCTCCCTGTCCTGCCACCGTTCAAATTAGACAGGGGAGCTTCATATTCGTATCCCAGAGGATATAAATATGAAACTCGGCACCAAAGGCATCAAAGGGTGGTTCATTCCTGCCCTTCGGAACCTGTCTGCTCCACTCACCAGGCTCCTTGCAGTGTGCATGTCCGTCATCGGTGACATCCTGCCAATCACGTGCATAGTCCTCCAGCGCTTCCCCACCTCTCCGCTCAGCCAACCACTCAGCAGCTGAGCAGGGAGAGTCACCTTCCTGCCTCCTCACCAGAGTGGTTAGCTGAGGGAAGAGGTGGGGACGCACCAGCAGAACTATGTGCACAATTGGTGCAATGCCACTGCTGACAGATGTGCACACTGTGAGGAGCTCAGTGAGTGGACTGGGCTGGTTCTGGTGGGAAGGAATGGACCCTAGGATATGCATACGAAGCTCCCATGTCTAATTCAGATAATTTTCCTTGGTGCGGTTGTTCTTATTAACGTCGACGGCCACAGGCTGATTTGTGGTTCGTCAGAAATCCCTGGGGAAATTCGTGGGTCGTGACAACCCACGAACCACAACAAACTGCCATGAGGTTCGTCCTCATCTCTATTGGGCACCCAACAGCAATGAGACAGTGTGCACTTCTGATGGCTTACAGCCAGTCATGCTGAAGGACCATTCCTGGCTGTGCTTCGCTTCCTGGTTCCTGTTGGAATCATGGTAATTAAACATGCAAATTAATGCATGATCCCCTGAGAGGAAGGAAGTGCTTGGAACACTGACATGCTGGCTGGCTTTCATGACTCCCTCGCCTGTCTCGATCCATTAACTAATACTCTTTAATTGGTGGACAAAGAGGACCTTCCCTCTACCTTCAATTGTTTATTGCCTTTGTTTAGAGAAAGGAACTTTATGGGTGCTCTTTTGAGTTTCTCCTGTCCTCCTGTCTACTGTATTTCTCTCAGCCATGGTTTGCTTCTTGTTCTATTTTATGCTTCGTTCCTTATATTAACCTCTGAAGCCTTTGTACTTTATAGAAGTCTTCTGTAACTCCATTCAAGCCTACCACTTGCAGAGTTATTTTCTTTTTATGCTACAGGCTGTGTCTGAGTAATTAATTAAGCTGGTTAAATGCATTGGGGGGGGTCTTTAGGAACTTGCTTCTCAATTTTAACTCCTAAAGTTGCTAGTCCTTCTGTTGTGCAATTAAGGGAATTAAAGACATCCCCGTCTGCTGGTATTACATAGCCCATCACTCGTAACAGTTTTAGGTAAAGATCTACAGCCTCTGGAAAGGGGAGCTTCATTTAGCTAACTTCACTTAGCTTAGACAAGATCCAACAGTATACCTTGGTATCTAGTTGCAGCAGAATATGGACCTTTCCCTCTTTCTCTTAGCAGTCCTTGGATCTAATAACAATCCGCCTCAACTAATTTTTCCGACCTCCCAACCAGGTTTTGGGGTGCATAAAGGAGGGGGGGAAACTGATTTTTGGCAGCTGAATCAAGACCCAGCCAAAGTACACAGATGGATCTGGGCCACTTTGTATCTCCCAGTTGCAACGGACAAAAGAAACAAATTCAGCAACTCTTATACATCCGCACAGATAGAAGAAAATATACTTCCTTTTTGTAAAAGTCGCCACCCCTTCCTTAAACAATTCTTTAGAAGGGGAATAAAAGGAGAATATGCCAGGATTATCTTTTGCCTTGATTAGAAGGGATCTATTTATACAGATGCCTCTCTAAATTATGAATTCAATCATCAACCCAAAGATAAAGGTTGAGTTATAAAGGCCCCGTGTTGATTTAATATCTAAGGATGAGACTTTGAGTCAAAAGCCTGAATTACATTAGAAGTGCCGGGTTTGAAGACCGCAAGGCTTTGAAACTAAATAGTACAGCAAATAAATCTGATCATGTGCTTTAAAACTGAGGCAGGAAAAGAGGAAGAGAAGGAGGAGAGGGAGGGATGGCAGATAAACACTATCTGTCCATGAAAGCATCATCCAAGTATTTTTGATCAAAACTGCTGTCTCTTTGAAAGGAATTGCATCAAGGCACTTTACTCTTTCAGGGTTAATGAATAATTTTGGTCTCCTTCAGTTTGATAAATGATCTAGATCCATCCTTATATTTTTTGGGGGGGATTTTTTGGACTTGGTCCTATCACTGTCAATCTGCCAGCTCTTCGAAGCCCAGTCCAGGCTCTGGAAAAGAATCAGCATCATCTTAATACGGCAGAGATGGAATAGACTCTATGGATCATCAAGTCCAGCCCCTGTCAAGGAGGCACAAATGAATCATCTCCTGCCTATTGTTGTTTAGTCATTTAGTCGTGTCCAACTTTTCGTGACCCCATGGACCAGAGCACGCCAGGCCCTCCTGTCTTCCACTGCCTCCCGGAGATGGGTCAAATTCATCTTGGTCGCTTCGGTGACCCTGTCCAACCATCTCATCCTCTGTCGTTCCCTTCTCCTCTTGCCCTCACACTTTCCTAAATCAGGGTCTTTTCCAGGGAGCATTGGAGCCTCGGCTTCAGGATCTGTCCTTCCAGTGAGCACTCAGGGTTGATTTCTTTCACAACGGATAGGTCTGTTCTCCTTGCAGTCCTGGGGAGTCTCAAAAGTCTCCTCTAGCACAACAATTCAAAAGCATCAATTCTTCGGCGGTCAGTCTTCTTTATGGTCCAGCTCTCACTTCCATACATCATTGCAGGAAAAACCATAGCTTTGACTACGCATACTTTTGTTGGCAAGGTGATGTTTCTGCCTTTTTAAAAATGCTGTTGAGGTTTGTCATCGCTTTCCTCCCAAGAAACAGCCATCTTTTAATTTCGTGGCTGCTGTCACCATCTGCAGCCCTCTGTTAAAATCAGCCATTTATTTGGGATCCATCTACACAGACCTATTTTATTGCATTCTCCCGGTCATCTCAAGTGAGCTTCTTACCAACAAAAAGATAAAGTTCTCCTCGTTCTCCTCCTCCACCCTTCTCAGAGCACCCCAGATAGCACAGCCACCAGCTGGGGGATTCTGAAAGTTGTAGGCACAACAAGGAACTTTTCCTCTCTCTGTCTCCCCTGATTTTACATTTGTTCTGGCTCCAGATGGCTACTGTGATGGCAGAGAACATCAAGTGGACAATCAACACCTATAATCATTCTGTAGAGGAAAACATTTCAGAAAGCATCAATTGCATTTGAAACTCCATCTGCTGAAACAGAGTGATGCCCTATGCTAAGTTAGAGGTATAGAAACTTATGAAACAAATTTGTGGTTATAAATTCTCTTCTTCCCCCACACAATTGTCCTCTTTTCCATCTTCTCACTGAGAAGTATCTTTCCCCCTGTCCTCCTTAAGGCTGTACAAAGGACACCTGAGTTTTTACTTTACTCCCAAAAAGTTTCCTCACACTTCTGAGAACAACATTTTCTACCAAGTAAAACAATAAACTAAGTGGCAAAACAACTGAGCAATAAAAACAAAGCAAGCCAGCATGACGGTTATTTGGTGTGGTGCCTGTCTGCCAATTTCAAGCTTTAGATGGATTGGTTGTCTCTTTTTCACCAGTCAAGTGGTCTTCTGTTCTTGCTGTGGGTGCTTCAAGAGAGCTTAATGAAGCCCATTGTCTCGGTCTTGGCAGGAGGCAAAGGATCTCCTAAAGCTGCCCGGTCCTTCATCAACAACGTTGTGGTGTCAAGACCGCCAGAATCAATAAGGATGAGAAATTTAATGATCAGCTGTCAAATTCCTGCTCTCTAATACCTGTCATACTGCTGAAGCTACAAACCAGAGAAAAAGGATGATGAGTAATGGGCAAGAGAGTTTTTCAAGAACTACTGGCATGGGTCAGCAGTGCTGGCACAATGCCATTTCTCATTATTGGTTGTGTCTGGCATGGATAAAACACCCCCAACATTGTAGAAAAAGAGAGGATGAATAAAAACAGATTCCTCAGTTTTCCTCTACATATAGAAAAAAAAGAACAAAAATGGAGGGGGTTTGACTGAATGAGCGGCTAGTCAGGTGGCAGGAAGGGTTAAATTATTGGCTAGGATTTTACTGCAGTCTTGAGATTTAGGGATGTATTTTCAAACATTTTAAGCTGCAGAATGCAATTGCAGGTGGTGAGCTGTGGGGGAATGCCCCTCCCCAAAGTTGTTAACCTGTTGGTTGATTCTCCAGTAGTAGAGCACATTCTCCTGGATGATGTCACACCTGCTTCTGGGAGGAGCTACTGCCCATTCTTCTTCTTTCTCATAGGTGATAGAGAGCTTGCTTAATTGCCTTTCCTTGGGCCAATCATAATGACATTATGTAACCATTGTCCTATCTGAACTCTGTCAACAATTTGTATACTGTCAACTACCTGTGAGCTTGTAAGGTCAATAAACACAGTCCTCCTGGGGGCAGGGCAGTCGTCATATTAGAGTCCTCTCCTTCTAGTCGCCCATCAGGAGCACTGCTGGCAGACATCCATCCTTGTGCGTGGCTGACTTCTTTAACTTCTCTAAGACTATTTGCTATCCTAATTACTTATGACTACATAAACTATCAGCCTTCTCATTTTGTGACTCCAACAGTGAGCACTCCAACACTGAAGGCATTCAAGAGAAATCTTCACAGCCATCAGTCTGACATGCTTTGTTTTGGATTCCTGCATTGAGCAGGGGTTAGACCTGATGGCCTTCTAGGCCCTTTTCAACAATACTCAATATTTCCATGATTCTATTATCTTCTGGCAATTTTGGGTATTGTCTGGGTCCGTAATTTCATGTTTTCTCTTCTCACCAGGCTCAAAGCAGAAGTGACATCTTACCTGAATCATGATTTGGAAGGCAAGTGGAAGAGATAGGGAAAAATCCTCGTTGTGCCTACATGAGGTCAGTTGCCAGGGACATGACAGAGGGAGAAGATCTTGACCTGGAAGAATCAATGTTTAGTATCTCCAGGGAAGTCCGAGGAAGACATAAGGTTCCTACAGAGCCGCTGACCACCAGTGGAGATAATACTCTATACTGAGTTAAAATATTCACTTTTCTGAATCCAAAAGCACATGCCTAGAAAATATAACATAGGTATTTTCTTAAATGCAATTTTGATATGCATTTGAACATAAATTTCATCTTTACTTTTTCCTTTTAGGTATCTTCTTTTCCCCCAACACAACTGAGACATTTGAAAAAGTGTATAATGAAAAGATAGCTGCATGCCAATTCCATAGCATTCTGGAAGCCCATATCAATATTGCTTCATTCAGCCTATAAAGACCTAAATGGCCTGGGTCCAAGCTATCTCAAGGACCATGTCTCCCATTATGAGGCAGCTTGGATGCTAAGATACTAAGATCCTCAGGAGAGGCCTTTCTCTCGGTCTCGCCACCTTCACAGTGTAATAAAATGTAATAAAATAAACATGGTCAGAAAGGAATCAAGATTAGATATGACTATTCGTATCCCTGGGGATACGAATACAAATAGTGGCACCACAAATGCCACAGAGATTCTTTCCCTCCTTGTGGAACCACTCGTTGTTTGACACATTGCGCTCAGCTCTGTTGATGCTGCGCTAATCACAGAAGGAGTCTAGCCAGCTCTTCCCCACCTCCCCGTGCAGCTGACCACTCCATCAGGGAGGTGAGACGGGGAAGGCCGATGAGTGGTCGGCTGCATGGGGAGGTGGGGAAGAGTGGGCGGGGCACCTTCCACAATTGGTGTGACAACAGTGTCAGAGCTGAGCATCACACACCAAATGGTGAGTGGATCAGCTGATTCTGGGGGGAGGGAATGGACTTTCAGAGCATCTATGGTGCTGCTATTCATATTTGCATCCCCAGAGATACAAATACAAATAGCCCATTTCTGATCAAGATGGAAGATTAACTTAAAGAACTGGTCAAGCAGGCAATTATTTTATTTAGCGAATTTAGCTGTTCTGTAGGATATGTAGTAGTCTGGCCCAGCTATCAGGAATAGAACTGTACATAAAGGGAAAGAGTTCTTGATCCAAGTTTTTCAGAGTTTAAGATATTGGTCCCTCAGATCTGCCTACAGAAGACATTATGTTAGAAAGTGTACCATGTCCACCAGTTTAGAGCATCCTGCTGAACAATGTCTATTTGTACCATGTTGGTCCATGAAACATCTCTGAGTTTCTTTCAACTATAATAAGTTCAGTCTGTGTTTAGATACGAGTTGTCTTAGCTTGTGTGAGCTAATCAGGCAGCTTTCCAAAAGGCAAGGAAAAGACTTTCTATGTCCTGTTGGAGCAACCACAAATTGCAGATGTCATGTTAGCTTGGATATTAAAATCATATAATCATATGTTGTTGGGCAGCCTCATATCCTCTCCTGTGAGTAACCCAGCTTTGATATAACTGTGGATATCTTAGCTGCCCAAGAGTCCCTTCCCATTTCTTCATAGGCCAATGAGACCAGTAATGGGGTCATATAGTACACTGTCTTGAGCCAAAACAGCACAACTGCTTTCTTAGCAAGAGTAGCCACAGAGTAGCATGATGTTTCAGAGTGGACTATAGTCCTGGGAATAGATTTTCTTACCCCTAGCACTCTGGTTTTAAAAAATAGTGTTGGACAGATTCCTATAAAGAGTACAAATGAAGTTGGATGCTTAATGAACAGACACATTTTTCCCACCTGTTTTCTGCCTGATTTAAATACCTGGCCTTAAGTGGTTGGGTCAGTTGTTGTTGTTTTTTTTTTATATCAGTGCATTGGGTAGTGCCATATAAAATGGGTACTAAGTAAAACCCTTGTGTTTGCTTTTCAAGGGATATTAGAGATGGTGGTCAAAATGGCTGATTAGTTCTGCTTTTTCAATGGCCAGCCGGGTGATATTATGCTAGGTTTTACAGACTTACTAAAATGTCTTATTGTCTTCCTTGATGAACTCCACCAAGATTCTGTGCATAGGCTGCCTTTAAGATGGCCTCTCACCCAGCCCAAGCAGGGGGATGAAGATGAGGAGATTAGCGCATCCCTGTTGTGTTTGGTAGATTTGTAGCGTTGTGCATCCGCTTGCAAGGGTGGCGTGGTTAGCTTCCAGGCATCCATCAATCAACGGAGGTTCTGGTCTTGTTAGTGTCCAGATGGGTTTCCCCCCCTCATCAGCCAATACAGTACTGTAAGTCA
The DNA here is from genome assembly GCF_051106095.1 of Pogona vitticeps. Lineage (NCBI taxonomy): Eukaryota > Metazoa > Chordata > Lepidosauria > Squamata > Agamidae > Pogona > Pogona vitticeps. The sequence goes on from NC_135784.1 coordinate 307,337,000, forward strand.
TTTTCCAGGCTACAAATGAATCCAATTTCCAGATGTGAGTTGGAGACACTAAATGATGTTGGACAAGATGCTGTTCTGATGTCAAAAAGTAAACCCCTCTTTATTATGGAACAAAATCTGTGCTCTACACTTGATTGACAAAAGCCAAAGCCTTTTAGAAAAAGCAGGAGGATGGCTTTATTTTAATATTTCCTTTCTGACACATAGAAGATTTCCCTTTCTTATTTCTTTCTTTTTCCTCCTCTTACTTCCCAGGTAAATTTCATGATACAAATATTTATGAATGTCAGACAGTGCGATCCTATAGCATTTACCTAGTGGACGTGCTTCTTAATGAATTCTGCTACGCACAAGGGACTAGGGCTTTAATGAATAGGTCACTGTGAATTCTCAAGATGGCTGTCACTTTGAGATATGAGGATCATTTTTCTTTAGCAAAGAAGAGCTTGGATATGTGCATATTTAGGGAGATCTGTTTCCCAGGACTTTTGAGCTGGCAGGAATGATGTGGCAGCTGAGACATAAGTCAAGTAATTCCAGGTCACACTTCTGACGTCTTGAAAGAAGAAGCCAGCTTTTGAGGAGCACTTTTGAGGGGTTCAGTTTAGAGTAGTGCATTTCTGTCCCAGGAGAAAGATCTGGAACAAAAGCTAAAATGATAGGGGGAGGGGGGTTAGATGAGGAGGAGAGACATCTCCAGAGTTGATGGGAACTTGTAATATGGTGGTGATTGCTTAATAAAACAACACACACATCCAACCAAAGCAAATGTAATATTTTCACTTCTGTTTCCTCTTATTGTTCCTCTCATTTTAGAAACGGGGCTGCTATCACGGCTACTGTAATGCTCTCTATGTGGGACTTCCCTTCAGACTGACCAGGAAGCTACTGCAGGATTAGAACGTAGCCACTGGGTTTGTTTCAAGTGTGAGCAAATTTGATCAGATGATGCCCAAGCCGGTCTTGTCTGCACCTTCTGCCAGTGAGGTTCTGGGCCAGATTTAAGGTTTTTGTTCTTACGTCAAAGCCTTCCATGGTTTGGTCCCCCATTACTTGTCAGAGTGCCTTTCCCCCAAGAACCACGAGATCTTCACAGGCCATGATCCTAAAAGTTGCTACACCTAGGGAGACCAGAGAGGCACAGATCAAGCCTTCTTGGTGTTGGGACCAGCTTTTGGGATGGGCTCCCGGTCGAGTTGTGCCTGGCCTTCAAGAGGCTATTCAAAATTGTGCTTTTCAAAATTGTAGCTTTTACTGGTATTTTATAATGCATTCGCCAAAATTGTCCTGTCTGTCCATTCTTGCTTTGTTGCTTTTATGCTGTTTTACTGACTTGTTGGCTCTTACCTTTTTAAATTTTTGTTTGTTATTTACTTCTCTTGCTATATGCTTCATATTTCCCTCATTTGTTTGTCCAGAGTAGTGCTTTGCACTAATTGGGCAGTATAAAAATGGAATGAACGAACAAATGGATGAATGAACGAACAACCAAATGACCGAACGACGAAATGAATGAACAAACAAACAAATGAACGAACAAACAAACAAACATCTAACTTCAGATGAAGCAACTCTAAAAAACAACACTGTGCTGCACCTTCCCTAGTTTCCCAAGTTCTTCAGCTTTAAACTCTACTCCTGACTCCACTTGCATTCTGATTTATTTCACTGTGAATGATCAGCTGCAAAACAAAAATCTGTACTTTTCATTTGTATACCTAGGGTAGTGTATTGGATGGAGTGATGGACTAGGATTCAGGATCCCTAGGTACAAATCCCTGCCCAGTCATAAAAAGTCACTTAGGGTGTAAAACTCTTTCAATTTCTCATGGAAAGCTTTACCAGAGTTGCTGTACAGCCCATGGCACACACGACACATATTTTCCATTTCTCAGTTATCTCAAAGTACAGGACACATAATGATGGGCTCAAGCTACAGGAAGGCAGATTTCAGCTGAATATCGGGGGGGGGGACCCTTAATTGGTACAGCAGTGCAACAATGGAACCCATAACCTCAGGAGGTGGTGAGTACTCCAACGCTGGAAGCATTCAAGAGAAAATTGAAACATCATCTGTCAGATCTGCTTGGATTTGGATATGTTGAGCAAGGGGTTGGACTTGATGGCCTGATAGTCCCCTCCCAACGCAATTACTCTATGATTCTATGAGCAAAGTATTTTAACTTACCAAGTTCTCTGATTTTTATGATTTATTTGGTCTTAATATATTTGCTTTAACCTTTCTTCACTGGTTGCCCTTTTGATCCAAGAAACTCTTAGCATCCTTGATAAGTCGTCATTTCACTGCCAAAGCCAGTTTTAAAATTTGATGGTATTTGGCTTTCTTCACCTTGAGGAAACTTATCTGGGAAAAAGAAATTCCATTATAAAGGAAACTTAACATCTCAAGGAAGCACTTTTTCTTTTGGTTTCTATTGCTTGGCTTCAGTCTTTCTCTAAGTACGGAGAAACCTGTCAGTGTTGGTTTCAGCTCAAGCCTGAAGACTTTTCCAATTTTAACTTAGTCTCATATTTTTCTCTTTCCCCTTTAAAGCTAATGTGAACATCTATGCATATTCTAATATGTATTTTTCCTGATGTTCTTGTTTTTGCGCATAAATGTTACAAGACATTTTTTTCCTTTGTTGAGTTTCCCTGCCTCCCGGGGGGGTGGTGTTTCACCCACAAATAAAACTCAGAGCAGCCTTTCCTAATGCAGACATTTCTCTATCATAATTAGTCTTTTGATGACATTTTCATTAATATATGCTTGTTTGTGCACATTTGCCTAATGAGCACATATTTGTGTGCATATTTTTGATGAACTCTCCCACAAAGTTTAGAGGGACATGGTGGCGCTGCAGGCTAAATCGCAGAAGCCTCTGTGCTGCAGGGTCAGAAGACCAGCAGTCGTAAGATCAAATCCACGCGACGGAGTGAGCGCCCGTCGCTTTTCCCAGCTCCCGCCAACCTAGCGGTTCGAAAGCATGCAAATGCGAGTAGATTAATAGGGACCACCTCGGTGGGAAGGTAACAGCGTTCCGTGTCTAAGTCGCACTGGCCATGTGACCACGGAAGATTGTCTTCGGACAAAAACGCTGGCTCTATGGCTTGGAAACGGGGATGAGCACTGCCCCCTAGAGTCGAACACGACTGGACAAAAATTGTCAAGGGGAACCTTTACCTTTACCTTTTACCCACAAAGTTTGGAAGGTAGGCGAGTTTTAGTTTACCCTTTGAGTTGAAAGAATGGAATCAGGAAACTTTATATATATGGGTAAATGAGAACCAAGCACATGCAGGGCTGTCTGGTGGTGGCTAGTGTCCACTGAGACTGGAGCAGGGAGCTCCGCAGAAGGCTGGGCCACAGCAGAATTGGGCATTCAGAGATTGAGAGAGAGGGGGGGGAGAGGGAGAGGGAAGCAGGCAAGTAAATAAAGAGACACACACAGAGATGCAGCACCTTCACCCAAATTAGAAATGTCACTATCTGCTCCAGATTCCCTCTCATAGGTCTCTCTCTCTCTCTCTCCCTCTCTCTCTCTCCCCCCCACACACACAGAGGCTGAAATTCATTAGTAGGTCAGGACAGGAAGTACTATGCCAACAGGAATTTACCAATTATGTTCTCTCATTAGTAGACGTTGTCTAGAGGGGCGGGGTAAAAATTGAATAAATAAATAAATAAATAAATAAATAAATAAATAAATAAATAAATAAATAAATAAATAAATAAATAAATAAATAATTGCTATTATTAAAGATGGAATATGGTGAATGCAGAAAGGGGAAGAATAAAACCTAAATAAAGCATCATGTCCAGTCCATCAAGTGTAAGGTAACAGTTTATGAACTCATTTTGAACACCTGCTGTGGTGTTCCTGCTTTAAATACACACTCTGAACAAGAAGACAACATCTACATAGAACGATAAAGCACTTTTGGGAAAGACACATCTCTTGTGACCTTATTTAATTTGCAAAATGAGAGATGAACATTTCATGCCTACAAGGAAGTCACACCCTCTAATAGAGATGTGCCAAACTCCCAAGAGAGATTTTTGATAATAGCATGAAATCCTATTTAGCTTCCCTGAAAGTTCTTCAGATGTCCTTCCAAAGCTCAGCCCTTCAACTTTGCAAATGAATTTTGCAAATGTGTGCAGGAAAGAAATTGTCTACGCATACTATGGAACTATGGTTTATGAGGAGATGGATGGATTTGCTTAATTCCCCTGAGGAACAAACCAACCCAACTGCTGCTTGTTTGCCCATGCCCAATTCAAGAGAGGAAATGTGCATTGGAGAATACCATGTCATAGCATCATGGGCATGTTTAGTCTTGAGAAAAGAAGACCAAGGGGTGATATGATAGTGCTTTTCAAAGATTGCAAGGCAGCCAAAGAAAGGCAGGATGGCTTCTCCATTATCCCAGAGTGTAGGACACGCAGCAATGGGCTCAAATTACAGGAAGCCAGATTTAGGCTGAATATCAGGAAAAAAAGTTCCTATCTGTAAGTGTAGTACGACAATGGAATCAATTATCTTGAGAGGTGGTGAGTGCTCCAATGCTGGAGGCATTCAAGAGAAAACTGATCAACCATCTGTCAGATTTGTTTGGAATTGGATTCCTGCCTTGAGCAGGGATTGGACTCGATTACCTTATAGGCCCCTTCCAATTCCATTATTCTATGTCACATTTTATGACTGTATCAGATACTTGCCAGCATTTGGGGGTGTAGGGCTGAGGCCTTATATTCCCTCCTGCACTCCGTGCTAGCCTCTTTTGCTGGTGCTGCTCAATCTGCCTGCCTGGTATCTGGGTCTAGAGTTAATCTGCTGGTTGTCCAGGGTCCAAAGCCTGCCCAATTTGTGCTGGTTGGGGCATATCTGTAGCTTGCAGAATGCACTTTGTCTGGCACCTCATCC